>NW_024062753.1:1167500-1648842 GCF_006381635.1 Hibiscus syriacus | reverse complement strand
TTCGGCAATGTGCTTACGTCCTCGGTGCCTAGGCGGCGCTAGAAGTTTTTATTCAATGATGTTTTAGGTCTAGGTTACATCTCTATTTATAATAGAAACCCTGGTACATTTACAAATCAACCCTGTACCGTACCGCGGGGCTGCGCCCCCACACCCCCAACCCACATAATTTGTAACCCCACAACGAGACTTTCTTTGTAAGTTTACTGGTATTTATGAGCCATACCTAACAAATCTCCACCTTGGCGAATATCCTGCCCCTTGGAAACTTCAATGTGGGTTGGGTTACCTTGCTTCTTTAACAACTCGAAACATTCAACAAGTCCAAGCAATGCTTGAACTTGTCTGTCGTAACTGGCTTGGTGAACATATCAGCGGCATTCTCATCAGTATGTACCTTCTGAAACAAAACCTCTCCAGATGCAACAACTCTCTGATCTTGTGGAACCTTACATCAATATGTTTAGTTCTAGCACGATACACCTGATTCTTAGCCAAGTGAATAGCACTTTGATTATCACAAGCAACTGAACTCCACCTTGTGAACACCCAACTCCTTCACTAAACCAGTAAGCCATAAAGCTTCTTTTGCAGCTTCAGCCGCTGCCATGTATTCAGCTTCAGTTGTAGATAGTGCCACGACAGATTGAACAGTAGACTTCCAGCAAATAGGCCCTCCACCAAGAGTAAACACATACCCTGTCGTAGATCTTCTATTATCCAAGTCACCTGCATAATCTGAATCCACATATCCTACAACCAAGGATTATCCCGCTGACTCCCAAAAACAATTCCATGTCCCACAGTACCCTTTAAGTACCCAAAGATCCACTTGACTGCATCCCAATGTTGCTTACCAGGTTTAGACATGTACTTACAAACTTGACTAACAGCATGAGCTAAATCAGGACGAGTACATACCATCGCATACATCAAGCAGCCAACAGCATTAGAATACGGAACCTTTGCCATATTTTCAGCTTCCTTATCTGTCTTAGGGCACTGTTCTGATGAGAGCTTAAAGTGATTCGCCAATGGAGTGCTAACTGGTTTCGCGCCGCTCATCGCAAACCTTTCTAGCATTTTCTCAACATAACCCCGTTGAGATAGCCGCAGTTTCCTTGAGTCTCTGTCCCTGCAAATTTCCATTCCAAGAATTTTCTTTGCAGCACCTAAATCTTTCATATCAAATTCCTGACTCAATAAAGTTTTCAAACTGATAACATCATCCATGTTCTTCGCAACAATCAACATATCATCAACATACAGTAATAGAAAATAAAAGAACCATCATCAAGGCTCTTAACATAGACACAACAATCATACTCACATCGGTTGTAGCCAATCTTGATCATATAGGAGTCAAACCGTTTATACCACTGTCTCGGAGACTGTTTAACCCGTACAAAGATTTCTTCAATCTGCAAACTAAATGCTCGTTTCCAGGTTGAGTGAAACCTTCAGGTTGCCGCATGTAGATCTGCTCCTCTAAATCACCATGCAAAAAGCAGTTTTAACATCCATCTGCTCTAAATGCAAATCCCAACTAGCCACCAATGCAAGTACTGCTCGGATTGAAGTGTGCCTGACCACAGGAGAAAAGATTTCATCATAATCAACTCCTTTCTGCTGTGAAAAACCCTTCGCTACCAAACGAGCCTTGAACTTCTCCCCTCTTTTTCTGTTACTGCTGGTTTCTTCTTATACACCCATTTGCAACCAATCGGCTTCTTACCCTCAGAAGGGGAACTAACCCATGTGCGATTGTGATTCAAAGACTCCATCTCCTCACCATGGCTGCCATCCACTTGTCGTTTTCCTGACTAGTAACGGCATCATGAAAGTAACTGGATCATCACTGCTAACAGTAAGTGCAAAGATACCAAGTCTTCAAAACCCAATCTGTTCGGAGGCTTTATATTCGTCCGTCTCACCCTGTCTCTGGCGAGACTAATCCTGCAAATCATCCGTAGTGGAACCACCGAGAAGTCGGTTGAGAAGTTCTGGTTTCTCACTTGGAAACTGCTCGAAATCTACCACTGTCGTGTCTTGCTTCTGCTGCAACATAGACTGTTCATCAAAAACGACATCTCTACTAATCACAACTTTCTTCGCAACTGATCCCAGAACTTGAATCCTTTGACCCTTTCTTGTAACCCAGAAAAATGCACTCCTTCGATTTTGCATCAAGTTTGGATCATCATAGCAGGTACATGCACATAAGCAGGACAACCAAAAATCCGTAAGTTATCAAAATTAACATCATGACCATCCATACCTCTTCTGCAACTTTCCCAGCCAGCGATGCCCTTGGATCTGTTGATAAGGTAACACGCCATGTTAAACAGCCTCAGCCCAGAAGTGTTTGGAAAGCCCCGCATTCAACCGCAAACATTTGGCTCTTTCATTCAACGACCTGTTCATTCGTTCGCAACATTCTGTTGTGGTGTCTTGCGCACTGTAAAATGCCTCTGAATCCCATGCTCCTTACAGATTGTAGGAACTGTGAATCTGTGTACTCCGTACCATTATCAGACCGCAAACACTTGATTTTTCGTCCTGTTTGGTTTTCTACCTCAGCTTTCCACAACTTGAACTTCTCAAAAACTTCAGATTTCTGTTTCAAAAAATACACCCAAACTTTCCGTGAAAAATCATCAATAAAAGTAACATAGTACCTAGATCCACCAAAGACGATGTCGTGGAAGGCCCCCATACATCAGAATGCACATAATCAAGAATCCCTTGAGTTGTGTGCTTCGCAGTCTTGAAAACGGACTTTAGTCTGTTTACCAAGAACACAATACTTGCAAAAATCGAGCTTACAGCTTTTGACACCATGCAACAAGTTTCTCTTGTGTAATTCTGCCATACCACGTTCACTAAGATGAGCAAGGCGCATATGCCACAATTTTGTCGTATCATCACAGGACTCAACAGAGTGAACTCCACCTGCAACGGTACTCCCTAACAATCTGTAGATATTCCCTGCAGTCATCTTGCCTTTCATCACAGTCAATGCTCCTTTAACAATCCGAATGGTTTCCCTATCCTCGTCAGCCTTAGGGATAAAACCATTCTTGTGCAAAGTGCCCAAGGAAATCAAATTCTTCTTCAAGTCTGGGATATGTCGAACACCACTCAACGTCCGAACGGAGCCATCGTGCATCTTAATTCTGACATCACCAATACCAACAATATTGCAACATCGATCATCACCCAAATAAACCGAACCAGAATTAACCGGCCTGTATGTCGAAAACCATTCCCTATTTGGCGTGATGTGATAAGAACATCCAGAATCAAGAATCCAAGCATCCGTCAATTGTGTCGTTGAAATAGAAAGCATATCACCCTCACTGCAATCAGAAGTATCATCCTCGACCACGTTCACAGACTTGGATGAGCCATCACGCTTCTCATCGGTCTGCTTTTTCAACTTCGGACAGTCTCGCTTCATATGTCCCGCCTCCTTGCACTTGTAACAGTGAATCGTCTTCTTATCATTGGATTTGGATCTGGAATTCCGCTTCCGGACCCTGCCTTCTCTGGCTTCCGTCCACGATCTCGATTACCCTTGACATATAAGCTATCGGCTTGAGAGCTTTCCCCTGCATTCTGCTTCCGCTGGTTGTGAGCCAACAAGGCTGCAGTAATCTCCTCAACGTTGATAGTCTCTTTCCCATATGTAAGAGTAGTCACCATGTGTTCGTAAGAGGAAGGCAACGAACACAACAGAATCATCGCTCTATCTTCATCTTCAATTTTCACATCAAGCCGAGCCAGATCAGAAACGATTTGATTGAAGACATTCACGTGTTGCGCCAAATCGTGATCGTCCTGCATCTTCAGCCCATACAGCCGCTGCTTCAGATACAGTTTTGTCGTTAAGGATTTGGACATAAACTGACTTTCCAACTTCCTCCAAATTTCGTCTGGAGACGATAGATGCATGACGTGATACATGACCTCGTCCGCCAAGCATAATCGTATGGTTCCTGCCGCTCGCTGCTGCAATTCTTCCCAATCTTCCTCATCCATCGACGCCAGCTTTGTAGGTCGCAAAGCCTTCAAGATCCCTTGCTGCGCCAATAGATCCTTCACCCTCGTTTGCCATAATCCGAAGTTACCCTGACCATCGAATTTCGCGACTTCGAATTTTGCTCCTGACATCTGATACCAATTGTTGACGAAAACGGGTAAAGAAAATGAAAGAACACGAGAATTTACGAGGTTCGGCAATGTGCTTACGTCCTCGGTGCCTAGGCGGCGCTAGAAGTTTTATTCAATGATGTTTTAGGTCTAGGTTACATCTCTATTTATAATAGAAAACCCTGGTACATAATTACAAAATCAACCCTGTACCGTACCGCGGGGGCTGCGCCCCCACACCCCCAACCCACATAATTTGTAACCCCACAACGAGACTTTCTTTGTAAGTTTACTGGTATATTTATGAGCCATACCTAACATAAACAATCTTAAAAAATTCTGTTCAGGTATTGGATCAAACGACACTAAAAATATATCTCCGACAAGCAATATAAGGTCTTCATATTTGATTCGACTATTAAATTCAATTATAAAGAACTCATATGAACTAACATTCTCTGCTAGATTCAACTCTTAAAAGACATACAATCTACCTCTTTGAAATCGCACTCCAAAGTTTAATGTTTGCACCAGTACATGTAGTGTGAGTTCAACATAAGGACTCACGTATGAAGCAATGAGGAAGTGAATGTTATTGGCGTAAATGTCAAAAGGGGTTGCAATGGCTTCCCAAATGCTTTTATATATCACTTTTGCTAATAATGATGCACTCAAATCAAGTTTTAGTCCCGAAAACCTTTTCATCGTCTTTTTAATTGCCTTGTTTGATGAATTCTAATTTTTTATATTTTTAATTTATTTTAATTAAATTATATTCACAATCTTTTCAGCTTAATTATCATTTAAGATGACGTATTCTAAAATCTTTTTAATATATCAAACAATCCTTAATATTAATATTAGTTGATTAATCTTAGATTGAATATTGCAAACACTTACTATGAAAGTGATATTTTCAATTCAATTTAATTTATTCACAATGTCTGAATTTGTTGAAAACCAAAGTTGTTTTCGGTTAAAGTTGGAAAAAATCCCACCAAATGGATGGAAATTGTCAAAAAAGTGAGCTTGATTTTGTTGAATTTATGTAATGGGTAAATGTCAAATTTAGTCATTACAATTTAGGGTATTAAGATTAGTCTTAAGCTTCAACTATAAATACCCTAGCTCATTTAGCTTCAAAACCATCCCAAATCATTTTAGCTTTCTCTTAATACTAGAGAATTTAGAGAGTTTCTTTAGAGTTGTTTTCTCCTTTTTATCAAGAGAGAATTGTTATGTTTTCTCATTGGTAGATAGAGAGATGTTGTAATTCCTATTTTCTCATAGTGAAATTCTTCTACCGTTGCTCGTGTTTTTACCTTATATTATTTAGGAGTTTTTCACGTAAATTTGTGTCTCTTTTATCTTCATTTTTATTTTCTCAAATTATCAGTTGCGATTTTGCTCTATCCGATAGCCGTCTTCCGCAACAATTGGTATCCGAGCCAGATTTGAGTGTGTAATATCTGCTTATTGTCTTTGTGGTTGGCACCAAAAGGTGGATCATCCAACATAAGAAAGTAAGAAGGCATTACTCATTCTTTGAAGGTTACAGAGAACTATTCACGATAGTGAATAGTGGGAGCTATCTGTAATAGAAGCTATAGCAACAAATTTTGATATTGAAAAATTCAATGGGAGAAATTTCTCATAATGGAAATTGAAGATGAATGCTATCATGAGGAAAGACGGTTGTCTAGCAGCTATTAGTGGAAGGCCGGTGGATTTCACAGATGACAACAAATGGATCAAAATGGACGGAATGCTATGGAAAACTTTTATCTAGCATTAGCAGATGAAGTATTGTCAAGCATCGAGGAGGAGAAGACAAAGAGATATGGGATCATCTCACCAAATTGTACGAGGCCACATCGTTGCACAATAAAATTTTCCTTAAGAGGAAATTATACACTCTCTGGATGCCAGAATCTACTTCAGTGACGGAGCACTTAAACACACTAAACACTTTATTTCTCAGCTTACATCCTTAAGCTGTAAAATAGGAGAACAAGAACATGATGAACTTCTACTTCAAAGTCTATCGGATTCGTATGATCAACTCATCATCAACTTGACAAACAGTAATGTCACCAGTCTAGCCTTCGATGATGTTGCAGCTGTTGTTCTACAAGAAGAAAATCGGCGCAAAAACAAGGATGACAAACAAGTAAATCTGTAACAAGCAGAAGCATTGAAAAGATGAGATGAAGATCAACAGAACGTGACCAAAGCAGCAGTCACAAACATGGTAGATCGAAGACGAGAAGCAAGAAGAATTTAAAGTGCTACAACTGTGGAAAGAAGGGTCACTTGAAGAAGAATTGTTGGAGTCTAAATAAAAACTCCAATCCACAAGGCAATACCGCAAACACTTCAGATGATTGAGATGATTTATGATGTGAAGCGTCAACCACCGTTGAGATGATTTATGATGTGAAGCGTCAACCACCGTGGAAGGCATAATTTTTTTTACAGATATATGGCTCATTGATTCGGGAGCAACATATCACATGACCTCAAGAAGAAAATGATTTCATCATTATGAACCTGTCTCAGAAGGATCTGTGTATAGTTGCAATGATCATGCCTTATAGATCGTTAATGTGGAAACCAACAAATTGAAGATGTATCATGGAACAATTAAAGTTATTCGAGATGTGCGTCACGTGAAAAGCCTGAAGAAAAATTTATTATCCTACGGATTGTTGGATAATAATGCGAGCAAGATTGAAACACGGAAAGGAATCATGAAGGTGTTTCGTGGAGCGCTTGTGGTGATGAAAGGCGAAAAGATAGCTGTAAACTTGTACATACTGAAGGGAGAGACTTTGCAAGAAGCAGAAGCCTATGTTGCCTCATGTAGTTCATGTTCTACAATGTTATGCCATCATAAACTTGGACACATGTCAGAACAAGGAATGAAAGTCCTTGTGGAGAAAAATTACTTCCAGGCTTAACAAAGGTATCACCTACTTTGTGTAAGCATTGCATAACAAGTAAGCAGCACCGGTTGAAATTCAACACATCAAATTCTAGAGACAAAAGTGTTATAGAATTGGTTCACTCTAACGAATGGCAAGCACCAGTTACATCCCTAGGTGGAGCAAAATACTTTGTCTCATTTATTGATGACTACTCCAGGAGATGTTGTGTACCCTATTAAGAAGAAGTCAGACGTGTTTTCCACTTTCAAAAACTTCAAAGCGCGGGTGGAACTTGATTTTTGAAATAAGATCAATTGTTTCAGAACAGATAATGTTGAAAACATTTTGATATTTCGATATAACAAATTAAGTTAAATGAATTTTAAGATTTTCCAATATTATTTTCTAAGTATATTCGATATAATTATTCGAATATCAAAACATTACTCAAAATATTTCAAAAATCATTTTTAATCCTTACTTAAGTGTAAAATTAAGTTTTAATCTTAAAACAATTTCAAAATAATCTTTCAAAGTATTTCGAACCATTTCAAAGCCAAAATTTCCAGATTGCTCAAAGGGAACCGATTCCCCCCATAGGGGGTACCGATTCCCCCCTTAATGGTTTGGCTCCGAGATTTCCAGAATGCTCGGAGGGAACCGATTCCCCCATAGGGGGTACCAATTCCCCCTGTTCAACGGTCGAAATATTTGAATTTTACACTTATGGAACCGATTCCCTACGAGGGAGAACCGATTCCCCCCACACTCCAAGCTGTTTTATTAATTGTTTTCACACTAAAACGGCTATATTATCTTCATTAATTATCCCCAACGTTCAGAAGAGATTCAAGGTGTATTTAAACAAGTTTTGAAGCCCTTGATCAAAAAGAAAATATAGAGAAACAAGAGAGAAAGCATCAAACACAAAGTTTGTGCAATTCAAGCCAATTTTCATTCAATATTCATTTTGCTTTCAAAGAACACTTATTGTGCTCATTTGTAATTTTCTTTGAGTGTTCTTTTCTTGTTCTAGAATTGTGCAAACATCTTACCTTGTGAGGTTTTCTTGTAAGTTTGCAAATTTGTAATCTTCTCTTTGGGAAAAATAGTGTTCTCAAGAGTTGGGGTATACTCTTGAGGGAATTGTAAGGTTATCTCTTTGGCCTCAAAAGAAAGAACAAATTAGTGAATTTGTTGGAAAATCCTTAGTGTGGATAGCTAAGGTAGTGGACGTAGACTTTGTTTGAGAAAGTCGAACCACTGTAAATCGCTGTGCAATTACTTTCAATTTTCTACAAAAGCTTCCACAAAAATTTTAATTGCCAATTCACCCCCCTCTTGGCCGATTCCGTCAATCGATTAACTCAACAATTGGTATCAGAGCCTAACTCATTTGAATGTTTAATCACCTCTTGAGTCGATTCAGGAAGAGTTATATCGATTATTAAAGTCATCAATGACCTCCGCTTCAAACTTCGACTCCGGTCTCGATTCGATGCCCGTCAACAAGCCTCCTTTCTTCAATGGAGCTAACTATGCCTATTGGAAGAATAGAATGATGTACTTCATTCAAGCAAGTGACATGGGAGCATGGAATGCTGTAGAAGAATGATACATCAAACCTCTCACTCATCCAAGGTTGTGGAGTGAAGGAGAGACAAGAATGTTCCAGCTCAACTCCAAAGCCATCCATATTATTTTTTGTGCTCTTGGACCAGATGAATACGGAAGAGTTTCATCGTGTACAACCTCCAAAGAATATGGGACAAACTTCAAGTCACACATGAAGGTACAGATGAGGTAAAGAAATCAAAAATTAGTATTCTAACGCATTGCTATGAAAATTTCAGGATGAAACCAAATGAATACATCAAAGCTATGACGAATAGATTTTCAACGATTGTCAATGGTCTCAAATCATATGGAGAGATCATCTCAAATGAAAAGCTTGTGAGGAAGTTAGTCTACTCCTCCCAAAATCATGGCAATCAAAGAAGACGGCAATCATCGAGTCTAAGGACCTATCGTCCTTAACTCTTGAAGAACTTATCGGTTCACTCCTCACTCATGAGATAATGCTTGAAGATGAGGTGGACCTTGATAAAGTTGAAGAGACACCAAAGGAAAAGGAGAAGAAGAAAAATATTGGAGTTGCTCTCAAATCCACAAAAGATGAGAGTGATTCTAATAATGATGATGATGATGAGGAAATGGCATTATTTGCCAAACGGTTCAGAAAAATGATGAGACCTTACCAAGGAAGAAAATTCAAACGAAACGAATGCCTAAAAAATGAACCAAAAGAGAAGGACCCAATCATTTGCTATGAATGCAAAAAGCCGGGGCATGTCAAATATGATTGTCCACAATTGAAGAAAAAGGGTCAATCAAAGAATAAGCACAAGGCTCATGTGGCTACATGGAGCGATGAAGAGGAACAAGAAGTAGCAAACTTGTGTTTGATGACTTTCGGGGAAGATTCTAAGGTAACCTCTAACTCATCCGATTTTGATGATTTATCTTATGATGAGTTATTTGAGGAGTACAATGGGTTGGCTTCGGATTATGAGAAATTGTTTTTAAAATATAAAAATGATGTTTCAAAATTGAAAAATGAAAACAAACTCATATCCAAAACCAACAACGATCTTGAAAGTAAAATCAAAGATTTGCAAATCAAACTAGAAGAGTTTGAAAAGAAAAATTTAGATTTGCAAAATTTACTTTCAAAGATCAATGATGATCATCAAAAGAAAATTGATGATCTTAAAACTTCTTTTGATAAAGTTGGAACAAAACATTTTGAAAGAGGTGGAAATTCAAATCCAACTTTGTTAGAAAAGTTTTAGAAACTACAATCATAGAGGTCCCCAAAGAACCTCTAATGGAAAAATCATTAGAAGTATGTGGGTTCCTAAAGAACTCATTACTACTAAAGATAAAAATATCCTACACAAATGGATACCTAAGGGGACTAGGATTTTGGAAACTAATGAATATGGACCCAAAAGAATTTGGGTACCAAAAATCAAAAATTAATCTATGTTTGTAGGGAAAGGAGCATTGCTACAAGGCACGGGAAACAAATTCAAATTCAAATTCATGGTACCTTGATAGTGGATGCTCAAGACATATGACCGGAGACAAAAGCCGGTTCATTGAGCTTAACGCCAAAAATGGAGGAGAAGTGACTTTTGGAGACAATTCAAAAGGTCACATTGAAGGTATTGGTACAATAGATAATACCTCTTCCATACAAATTAAGAATGTTTTATATGTGAATGGATTAAAGCATAATCTATTGAGTATTAGTCAATTATGCGATAAAGGATTCAATGTCTTATTTGAAATTAATGGTTGTAAAGTCATTGACATTGCATCTAATCGGATTATGCTTGTTGGTCATAGAATAGGAAACATTTACATGGTGCATTTAGATTCTATTGATATGACTAATTTATGCCTAGTTGCTAAGGATGAGCATGATAGTTGGTTATGACATAGGAGACTAGGTCATGCTAGTATGAGTTTTGCAACGGTTAATTCAAGGAGACTTAGTAAGAGGGTTGCCTAAGCTTAAATTTGATAATGATAAAATCTGTGATGCTTGTGCTAAAGGAAAACAAAAACGAGTTTCTTTTAAATCTATTAATGATGTATCAACTAGTAGAGTATTACAATTGATCCATTTAGATCTTTTGGGCCAACTAGAACTACTAGCTTGGGAGGAAAACAATATGCATTTGTCTTGGTAGATGACTATTCTAGATACACTTGGGTTCTATTCTTAAGTACTAAAGATGAAGCATTAGAAAATTTCATCACATTTTCAAAAATAATCCAAAATGAAAAAGGTTACTCTGTCACTAGTGTTAGAAGTGATCATGGAACTGAATTTGAAAATCTTGTATTTATTGAGTTTTGTAATTCTAATGGTATTAGCCATAATTTTTCAGCACCTAGAACCCCTCAACAAAATGGAGTTGTTGAGAGGAAAAATCGAACTTTAGAAGAAATGGCTAGAACCATGCTTTGTGAAAATAATTTGCCAAAATATTTTTGGGCGGAAGCCACAAATACCGCTTGTTATGTTGTAAATTGAGTAATGATTAGGCCAATTTTAAAGAAAACTCCATATGAAATTCTCAAAAATAAAAAGCCTAACATTAGCTATTTTCATCCTTTTGGATGTAAATATTTTGTTTTAAACAACGGTAAAGAAAATCTTGGCAAATTTGATGCTAAAAGTGATGAAGGAATTTTTCTGGGTTATTCCTTAAATTCTAAAGCTTATTGCGTATTTAATAAAAGAACTTTAGTTGTAGAAGAGTCTATACATGTTGTTTTCGATGATAATCCCCTTCCGAGGAAGGATTCTTCTGTTAATGATGATGTAGGTATTGTACAAGCAAATGACGTTAGACATGACGTTGGAGAATCATCATCAAAGGAAGAAACAAAAGATGAGGAAACTCATGATCCCCTCGAGAATCCAACCATTGAAGAAAGGGAAGTATCTTTTCCAAGAGAGTACAACTATGTCAAGGATGGTGAAATTATAGGTGATCCATCAAAAGGGGTAACTACTCGATCTTCTCTTAGAAATATCTGTAATTATGTTGCATTTATTTCATGCATAGAGCCTAAGAACATCAAAGAAGCATTAAAAGATGAACATTGGATTATGGCTATGCAAGAAGAATTAAATCAATTTGAGAGAAGTAAAGTATGGACATTAGTTGAAAGGCCTAGTAATAAATCTACTGTAGGTACTAGATGGGTTTTTAGAAATAAACTTGATGAAAGTGGTAATATAGTGAGGAACAAGGCTAGACTTATTGCTCAAGGCTATACTCAAGAAGAAGGCATAGACTATGATGAAACATACGCTCCCGTAGCTAGGATGGAAGCAATTAGAATGTTATTAGCATTTGCATGTTTCAATGAATTTAAATTATATCAAATGGATGTTAAAAGTGCATTTTTAAATGGTTTTATAAAAGAAGAAGTGTACGTGGATAACCTCCAGGTTTTGAAGATTTAAATTTTCCCGGATCATGTTTTAAAATTGACAAAAGCTCTTTTATGGTTTAAAACAAGCTCCTAGAGCTTGGTATGAAAGATTGTCAAATTTTTTAATTGAAAAAGGTTTTTTAAAAGGAAAGGTTGACACTACATTGTTTTTAAAGAGAAAAGGTAAAGATTTATTAGTAGTTCAAATTTATGTTGATGATATAATATTTGGTTCTACTAATGATGTTCTTTGCCAAGAATTTTCTAAGCTAATGCAAAGTGAGTTTGAGATGAGCATGATGGGGGAGCTCTCATTTTTCTTGGGACTCCAAATCAAGCAAATAAAAGATGGCATCTTCATTAATCAAGCTAAGTACGTCAAACATATGCTCAAGAAGTTTGGACTGGAAAATGGGAAACCTCATAACACTCCAATGAGTTCTTCAACAAAGCTTGACTTAGATGAAGGAGGTAAATGTGTAGATGTTAAATTATATAGGTCAATGATTGGCTCTTTGCTTTATCTAACCGCAAGTAGACCGGATATTATGTTTAGTGTTTGCTTGTGTGCTAGGTTTCAATCATGTCCTAAAGAATCACATTTACTAGCTGTTAAGAGAATCTTTAGATACCTTAAGGACACTCCTAGTTTAGGACTTTGGTATCCTAGAGACTCTAGCTTTAGCTTGCATGCTTTTTCTGATGCGGATTATGGAGGATGCAAATTAGATAGGAAAAGCACCTCTGGTACTTGCCAATTCCTTGGAAATATGTTGATTTCTTGGTTTTCAAAGAAACAAAATTGTGTTGCATTATCTACCACTGAAGCCGAATACATTTCAGCTGGTAGTTGTTGTGCACAAGTTTTATGGATGAAACAACAACTTTTTGATTATGGAATTGAAGTAGGTACTATTCCTATCAAGTGTGACAATACTAGTGCTATTTGTCTCACTAAAAATCCCATCCAACACTCTAGAACTAAACACATTGAAATAAGACATCACTTCATTATAGACCATGTCACTAAGGAAGATGTAGTTCTAGAATTTGTTGATACTTTGCACCAATTAGCGGATATCTTTACAAAACCCTTAGATAAGGAAAGATTTTGGACACTTAGGAGAGAATTAGGTTTAACTGACCTATCTTCACTTAGTGTTTAAAATAATTTTAGCATTTTTAATAAATCTTGAAAAAATGCTTATAATAATAATTTTTGATTGCATTCTTGCTATTAGTTAGGGGGAGTTTATAATTCTTAGTGAAAATTAATTTTATGTTCAAAAATCGATTAAAGATTAATTTAATTGTTTGAACATAATTATTTTTCAATATATGGGTTGCCAATACCACTAAAGAAGATTAATTTAGCATTTTGGATGTTTAAAATCGAATTTTAGCATTTTTGTGCAGAGGGAATCGATCCCCCCATGAGGGAACCGATTCCCCCTTTGAAGGGGAACCGATTCCCCCCACATGGGAATCGATACCCCCCTGGGGTTCTGTTAAATCGGGCAGAACACCCCCAAAAACCCCAAAACCCTCATTTTTCTTATTCTTCCGCCGTTCTTCACCTCTAAATCTCTCAAATCTCCATTTTTGCCTCAAATCAACGATATTAATCGGAATTCATCTTCTAAACCTGTTGGAATCATTAAAAAACGTGCAAACAACATCTAAATCTCCTCAATCTTCATCTTTCAAGGTAAATTTTTCTAAACTCTCTATTTCATTTTTTTGAACATAGGATTAGTTTTAATTAGTTCTAGGTTGAAATAGTGATCGGGCATTGATTATTTAGTGATTAGAAACTAGATGTTACAACTAATTTCATCAAAAATACAAGAATTTTTCAATTTTTTTTAAATTTTCGAAATAAAAAAAATGTGTTAATTTTCAAATTATTGTGTTTTGATTAAATTATGTTGTTGTTATGAAAACTATACATATATTGTTTCTCAAAACCATATTTTTCAAAAGTTTTTCAAAAACTTTGCCCATTAGGATTGATTTAGAGAACCTTGAAATATTGATGACTCAATTGAGTTTTGGGATTAATTGAATTGCATACATTTGTTTTTAAAATTGCAGGTCATCAATTCTATTCTGATTTCCTAAACCATGTCCAATCCTAAACGTGCTAGGTCTTCATCTAGTCGTTCTAGTCGTCAACCAAATCCTCCTCCTATTCCTCAAAATCCTATTCCAAATCTTGATCCTAACTTGACAATCCAAAATTCTTGTTTCAATCAACCGGGTCCTAAAGATTATCGTTATTGGTTTTACTAATATTTTGACTCGTATAAGATTAGGGAAGAACGTATCCCATCTCTTCAAACTATGGTTGATATTAACTTTAAATATCTCCCTATCTTGCACGAATGGAAATTTGATAAACTTTTAGAACTTGAACCCATTGTCTATCATCAACTTGTTCGTATCTTCTACTGTAATGCCGTTTGTATCAAAAATCGTGACAAAACCAAAACCATAGGAGTGCGTTCCTACCTCCTAGGTCAATATTTCCATCTTGATCCGGATTACATAGCCAATGCCTTAGGCTTGGATAATGAAGGTTTATCAAACGAAAAACAAGTTTTAGGCTCACGATATATAAACGGAATGATAGTGCAAGTGTTTTAGATCTCCATGAGCGTTTTCTTCATCTTATGATCACTTGGTGGTTTCGACCATCAGGGGGTCGTTATTCTACTCTTAGAGCTTTAGACCTTTGGTGGTTGCATTGTTTTGAAAACAATATAAAAATAAACCTTTCCGAGATTATCTTTGCTGAGATCGTTGAAACCGTTAACTTAGTGCCAAATAAGAAACTCTGTTCTTCACTAGTTTACGGTTGTATCCTTAGTAATCTCTTTTCTAAAGCCGAGCTTCGAGTTGGTCTAGATGTCGCTTTTCCTCTTTTCTAAAGCCAAATAAGGAAACCGGTGCATGGGTTCAATCTTCTGCAAATACTCCGAGAGCAAGTTCTTCACAAGCTCCAACCGAAGCTGACGAAGATCCCGAGTTTGAACAATTAATGAGGGATATTGATGAAGCTGAAGAAGAACCTGAACAACCCGAGGAGCACGCACAACAATCGACTCAAATGCCTCCATATTTTCAATCCTTTATGGAGACATTTGATTTCCGTTATGCGACAATGGATTCGCGCTTTTCCTCTATAGAGTCTCATTTATCCACAATGTGAGCTCAACAATTACAGATTCTTCAGGAGATGCGTGCAAAAAATGAAGCAACCAATGCTCATATTAATGAACTAACTCATGAAATGGCTGCTATGCGAGCCCGTTTTCCTCCTACCGATCCGGATGCTTGATTTTGTGTTTAGCTTTAAAACTTTGAACAAAATGAATATTGTTTCAACATTTTGAATTGTTTGATTTTGTGGATTGTTGGATTTTGGATTTATGGATGGTGTGAACTTATATGTTTGGTGTGTTTTATTCGTTATTGCATCATTTACATCATTATTAGCAATATGACCAATTTTGCCATATCACATTATTTATGAATATTGATTACGGAACTAATGGCTAACGTTTCTCTTAATTGTGATCTTAGCAGCTTATGCATACATATACCTAATCAAATGGCTTAATATTTTTCACGTTTATTTGAATCTTTTTGATTTAACAAAAAGGGGGAGAAGTGTGTTTTAAGTGTGTGTTTTTAAAATGATAAATATGGGAGAAGTGTTAAAGTAAGGGGGAGTAATTTCAAAACTTGATTTCAAAATCTTAAAATTACTAAAATGTTTTGTTATATCAAAAAGGGGGAGATTGTTGAAAACATTTTGATATTTCGATATAACAAATTAAGTTAAATGAATTTTAAGATTTTCCAATATGATTTTCTAAGTATATTCGATATAATTATTCGAATATCAAAACATTACTCAAAATATTTCAAAAATCATTTTTAATCCTTACTTAAGTGTAAAATTAAGTTTTAATCTTAAAACAATTTCAAAATAATCTTTCAAAGTATTTTGAACCATTTCAAAGCCAAAATTTCCAGATTGCTCAGAGGGAACCGATTCCCCCCCATAGGGGGTACCGATTCCCCCCTTAATGGTTTGGCTCCGAGATTTCCAGAATGCTCGGAGGGAACCGATTCCCCCATAGGGGGTACCGATTCCCCCTGTTCAACGGTCGAAATATTTGAATTTTACACTTAGGGAACCGATTCCCTACGAGGGGGAACCGATTCCCCCCACGCTCCAAGCTGTTTTATTAATTGTTTTCACACTAAAACGGCTATATTATCTTCATTAATTATCCCCAACGTTCAGAAGAGATTCAAGGTGTATTTAAACAAGTTCTGAAGCCCTTGATCAAAAAGAAAATATAGAGAAACAAGAGAGAAAGCATCAAACACAAAGTTTGTGCAATTCAAGCCAATTTTCATTCAATATTCATTTTGCTTTCAAAGAACACTTATTGTGCTCATTTGTAATTTTCTTTGAGTGTTCTTTTCTTGTTCTAGAATTGTGCAAACATCTTACCTTGTGAGGTTTTCTTGCAAGTTTGCAAATTTGTAATCTTCTCTTTGGGAAAAATAGTGTTCTCAAGAGTTGGGGTATACTCTTGAGGGAATTGTAAGGTTATCTCTTTGGCCTCAAAAGAAAGAACAAATTAGTGAATTTGTTGGAAAATCCTTAGTGTGGATAGCTAAGGTAGTGGACATAGACTTTGTTTGAGAAAGTCGAACCACTGTAAATCGCTGTGCAATTACTTTCAATTTTCTGCAAAAGCTTCCACAAAAATTTTAATTGCCAATTCACCCCCCTCTTGGCCGATTCCGTCAATCGATTAACTCAACAGATAATGAAGGAGAATACACAAGTGAAGAATTTGAAGATTTTTGCAAGAAAGAAGGCATCAAAAGACAGTTCACATTGGCGAACACTCCTCAACAAAATGGAGTGGCAAAGTGGATGAACAGAACCTTGTTAGAAAGAACAAGAGCAATGTTGAGGGATGTACGTCTAGAAAATTCATTCTGGGCAGAAGCAGTCAATACCGCCTGTTATTTGGTGAATCGAGCTCCATCAACTGCAATAGAACTGAAGACACCAATGGAGATGTGGACTGGTAAACCACCTGATTATTCAAACCTCCATGTATTTGGAAGTATTGTGTACGTGATATACAACTCCCAAGAAATTTGAAAGCTTGATCTAAAATCCAGGAAATACAAATTATTAGGGTATGTTGATGGTGTAAAGGGGCATCGCTTGTGGGATCTCACTGTCCGTAAAGTGATCATCAGCAGGGATGTTATCTTTGTAGAAGATAAACTACAAAGAAAAGAATACGATGATAGTGCTGAAAATTCAGAGACTGCACAAATATATTTGGAAAAGGAGGTTGAACAAGGAAATTCTTTTGAAGCAGAACCAACACATGATGAACAAGAACCAGAGAGTTCTGAAGCTCCAACAACTCTTCAATCAGATCGTGTGAGAAGACGTCTCAATTGGCACTCAGATTATGTTATAGAAGAAAATATTGCATACTGCCTTTTAACAGGGGACGGTGAGCCATCAACATACCAGGAGGCAATAAACAACTCAGATGCTTCACTGTGGATGACGGTGATGCAAGAAGAAATTAAAGCACTTCATAAAAATAATATATGGGACCTTGTGCCACTACCACAAGGAAGGAAGCCAATTGGTAACAAATGGGTCTTCAAAATCAAGCGAAATGGTGACGATCAAGTGGAGAGGTATCGTGCAAGACTGGTGGTCAAAGGATATGTTCAAAAAGAATGTATTGATTTCAATGAAATCTTTTCTCCTGTGGTTCGACTAACAACAGTTTGAGTAGTTTTGACAATATGTGCTACATTGAACTTACATCTAGAGAAGCTAGATGTTAAAACAACTTTTCTTCATGTAAATCTTGAAGAAGAGATTTATATGCTCCAATCTGAAGGTTTTGAAGAAGACGAAAAAAAGAACTTGGTTTGCAGGTTGAACAAATCTCTGTACGATCTAAAGCATGCGCCAAGGTGTTGGTATAAAAGATTTGATTCCTTCATTATGTGCCTTGGATACAACAGACTTAATGTAGACCCTTGTGCTTATTTCAAGAGGTTTGGTGATAACGATTTTGTTATATTGCTGTTGTATGTGGATGACATGTTGGTTGCAGGACCCAACAAAGATCATATTGAAGAATTGAAGGCACAACTAGCTAGAGAATTTGAAATGAATGACTTGGGATCAGCAAACAAGATTCTATGGATGCAAATTCACCAAGACAGAAGTAATAGGAAGATTTGGCTTTCACAAAAGAATTACTTGAAGAATATCTTGTCAATACTCAACATGCAAGATTATAAGCCAATTTCTACCCCTCTTCCTATTAACTTCAAATTATCCTCCAGTATGAGTCCTAGCAGTGAAGAAGAGAGGATGAAGATGTCTCGAGTACCGTATGCATCAGTAGTGGGAAGTTTGATGTTCGCTATGATATGCACAAGACCGGACATTGCACAAGCAGTGGGAGTGGTTAGTCGGTACATGGCGAATCCAGACAAAGAGCATTGTAATACAGTAAAGATGATCCTGAGATACATCAAAGGGACCTCAAATGTTGCATTATGTTACGGAGGATCAAACTTACTAATCAATGGATATGTAGATTCTGACTATGCAGGGGATTTGGATAAAAGCAAATCTACTACAGTATATGTGTTCAAAGTTGCTGGTGGAGCTGTAAGTTGGGTTTCAAAATTACAGTAAGTTGTGGCTACATCCACAACAGAGGCAGAATATGTAGCAGCTACACAAGCCAGTAAAGAAGCAATTTGATTGAATATGCTATTAGAGGAGCTTGGGCACAATCAAGAGTATGTCTCTCTGTTTTGTGACAATCAAAGCGCCTTGCATCTAGCAAGGAATCAAACATTTCATTCAAGGATAAAGCACATACGAGTTCAGTACCATTTCATTCGTGAAAAGGTAGAAGAAGGAACGGTATATATGCAAAAGATCCATACAAAAGACAACATAACATATTTCATGACGAAGGCGATCAATACTGATAAATTTACTTGGTGTCGATCCTTTTGTGGCCTGTCAGAAACGTAAGCAACATGATGGTATAAGGTAGAAAGAATGGTGTGAAGATATGATTGTTCCAATCAAATCTTCAAGTGGGAGATTGTTGAAAACCAAAGTTGCTTTCTGTGCATGCACCGAAAAGTTGGAAAAAAAAATCCCACCAAATTAATGGAAATTGTCAAAAAGTGAGCTTGATTTTGTTGAATTTATGTAAAGGGTAAATGGCAAATTTAGTAATTGCAATTTAGGGTATTTATAAGATTAGTCCTTAAGCTTCAACTATAAATACCCTAACTCATTTAGATTTATAATCATCCTAAATCATTCTAGCTTTCTTCCAATACTAGATAATTTAGAGAGTTTCTTGAGAGTTGTTTTCTTATTTTTATCAAGAGAGAATTGTTATTGTTTTCTCATTGGTAGATAGAGAGAGATTGTAATTCCTATTTTCTCATAGTGAAATCATTCTACTGTTGCCCGTGGGTTTTACCCTATATTATTTAAGGGTTTTTCACGTAAATTTTGTGTCTCTTCTATCTTCATTTTTATTTTCTCAAATTATCAATTGCGATTTTGCTCTATCCGATAGCCGTCATCCGCAACAGAATTTACGTATCTAATTTTATTTAAACGATCTATAAAAAATGAAAATGAAACAATATGGATAGAGTTTTAAGTTTTGACTGTCCAATCTGAACATGAAACTTAAAGAGTATTCACTCAACCCTAACTTAACCTCAATTTCAGCATAATTTAATTTAATTCGATATAATATAAGGTAATTCACCGTCAAAATTATAACAAAAAATTTGACTTACCATAAAAATTAATAAAAAAACACATAAGTTTATACATAACAAAAATTATATTATAAAAATAAGAAAATTATGTTTTAATAAATTAATCTCGATCGAATTTTCAAAAATTATATTATCGTTAAAAATAATAATTTGTGGGCTGTTAATTTTTTATGGGGATGTGTTTATTCAAGGAAGCTCCTCGCGGGAATCTCATCTCCGCCCGCTAAACAAACTTTCTTTTTTGGCCAATTTCCAGATCTTAATCTTCGAAACAAACAAAAGGAAAAGTTATTATCATTGCTGCTGTTTTGTAGGGTGATGGATATAAATGCAATTACGGCATCGATTTTATTGTTTTTAATGGTCTCCGATTCTTCCAATGCAGCTTCTTCGTCGTTCTCGAAGCGTCGATACTTAACTGATGAATCTCCATCAGAGAACGACACCATTGCTGCTGCTGCGGCGCAGCCTGTAAAAATTTCTCTTTCATTCTACCAACCTATCTCTATCATTTGTTATTTTATTAACTGTTTTTGTTCTTTTTTAATTCGTCAGAAGATTAACAAAAAACATATTTATTGTTGGGATTTCAGAGCTCTCCGTTGCCGATTCTTTTAAAGGGTCCGGGCGACCAGAAATTGAATCTAAAAAGGGATAATTCGACGAAATTGGATCCGAATTCGTCCAAAAGAACGGATTCCATGACGCAACATCCAGTTGACAAGAAAGATCTGAAACCATTGGGTAAACCGGAGAAGGTGAATCCATCTACTCAAAAGGAAATAGCTAGTGGAAACAATTCAACTTTAACTCCGAAGGATGATAAAACAATAGAGGGAAATGAGGAGAAGAAAAAAGAATGTAGATAGTGGAAAGAATCCAAATAGTACGAACACTGAGAAGGGAGGTTATACAAAGGAGGATAAGGAAATGAAGAAGAAGAAGAAGAAGAAGAAGCCGACGATGACAAATGCAGATGAAAATGATTCAAAGTCAGTGATTCCTAAACCGTGTGACGGCATTGTTACTAGATGTGAAGACCAAAGCTCAATGACTGCATGCATTAAGGGTTTTGGAACTGGTAATTAATATTGCTCTTTGTTATTTTTCTTTGGATTGGTTGTTAGGATGCTTGTGTGGAATTTGAATGAATAAAAAGCGATTCACTACTTCGATAGAGCTTTAAATGAACTAATGGTTGGTGTTGTTTTGCCATAATGACATGGTTATAGAAGTGGGAATGAGAATGCATTGAATGCCTAGTTGAGTAATCACGTGAAGTGAATTCTCAATCTTTTATCCTTTTTTCTTTCAATTGGAGCTATAATATTTCCAGGCTTGTTGCATTGTTTTAAATGGTTTAAAAAGTAGAGTTATGAACTTTAAGTAACAACTGGAAAAAGAAAACTGTTTGGTAAATCTGTTATCCAGGGAAATATTATTAAATCTGTATATGGCTAGGCCATGCATGCACAAATTGTTGAATCTGATCCTGAAGTGCTGCTATCCCATGTCTCTTAAGTTAGGATTGATCAAGTTTGAACTTGTAGTCAATTGAGTGAATGCTTAGTCTTAAGTCAGAATATACATAGAATCACAACTGAAGTAATTATAATTTTTGGCCCAAGTCTATAGTAATTATTTGAAGTGTTAAAAATCAATTACTAATTCTGATGTTAAACAACAACCGACTGAGAAGATCCCCTTGTTCTGTAACTTCTGTTACTAAGGCCAACTGTAGTTTTCCCTAAGTAACAAAGTCTGAGTAGGCCTTGTAGTTCTAGCTAAGTGATAGTAGCTTAGGATTGAAATATTTCTATATGTTCTTTTAGTTTCTACCTTTTGTATTGGATTTAAAATAGAAGTAGCTAGCATCAAAGATGATAATGTCTTTTGCAAAGCATGGATAAAAGATATTTTCATTCATTTGTAAAAGCATAGCAATATATAGGAGGAAATTTTGGAGGCTAAAACTTACACTCAATAAGATAAAAATTGGTGAGAAAATTAATTTCTTTCAATGGTGCAAGATTAAGGTATGATGAGGAAGATCAATACCAGGAACAGCTTTATGGATTGCAACTTCCTTTAAGGAGTTATTGCTTCACGAGGAAATAAAAATAATTGGAATATTATTGTTTATGCAGATTAAATTCTTTGGAATGTAAGGTTATGGTTTTCCTTTTCATGTGAATACGTCCAATAAGTTCCTAGAAATGCATTTAAATAATGTGCTTCTAGGGTTAACTTCCATCAACTTTTATTATATTGAAAATATATTTTGAAAGATACAATATGTAAGTTTATTTAAGTGTTTGTTTCTATTTTCTCTATCTCCCTTTGCTGCTGTTCTCCCGACTGTTTTGTCTCCCTTCATCTCTCTCAATCACTTCCCTTTGTCACCTTTTTTCTCTCAGTCTGCTCCTAGTTCCCTTAGTGTCCTCGTCTTGATTCACCATCTGGTCTGTAGTTTTAGCACCATACAATTTCCTGTTCTTTTTTTAAAACCTATAGTACATATGTTAAAGTATATTTCCATCCTCCCTCTAAACGGACAATCCATGTATGTATTTTGTTTCTTTTCTTTTTCTCGTGTTAACTGTGTAAGTATGAACATTACAGAATCAGTAAACATGTCATATTTGTTACTCTAATTTTGTGTTTATGAAACGCATTGTGTTCCGTGTCATGTCCAAAATTGTTAGGTCTACCTCCATCAATGTTTTTCTTTTTTAAAATTTTGACACATCCTGTGGTGTTCATTATTTTTATTTTTATATTGTTGCCACAATAAGGCAAATTCATGCTAATAGTGAAACTTTGGTTCATTCGTGTTACTTAACCTTGTTCCATCCGGATAGTAATAATCCATGAAAGCAATAAAGTGGTATGAGCTTGGCTGACAAATTTGGAGTAGCATACTTTGCGGTATCATTTTTACCACATTGAAGGCAATAAAGTGTTAGGTGCTTAGTTGACAAATTTGGAACGACATCTCTCGTCTTTGTTACTCGGACTCTTCATTTTTCATGAAGTACCCGTGTCTGATACTTGTGTCCAACACTTGGATAAGGGATATGACCTCCAAGGATCCTCTAAATATGTAGAAAAACTTAGAAAAATCTAGCCATAACCATGTCGGATACATACCCGTGTCCGAGTAGTGAGAGAGATTCTCGTGCTATCCTTTTCACCACTACTGATGAAGAGAATAAAGGCTGCTCTTTATGTGGGGTAAGGCTGAAAGAAAACTTGAACAAATTGTAAATGTCATTGAAGTAATTTCCTAATTGTTGGGTTATTTTTAAGTTCACAACTACTTTGTTTTCACTCCAGTGCTTAGTGACGGATCTCAGTAGAGACTAAAGATGTTAATTTATGTGTAAAGCTTAATTTAGTATATAACGTCTTCTTTAGTTTGGTTCTGGTTCCAGTATTGTTGTAAGGGTTTTTGGAATAGTTTTTCCAAGGTTGTAATTCTTATTTTCTATAATGAAATTATAAGGCACTCTTTTCCTCCTTCCGATGATTAAGAAGCTTCTATACAAGCTCTATTAATCAAGAAGAAGGTTTTTAATGAGGCCTTCAAATCTTATCAAAAAAAAAATAGTCTTGTGTGGTTAATCAGCTTTGTACCTGTTCCTTTTTCTTTCCTAATGGTAAGAAATCAGGAATATGATAAACATGTTTATATTTACATGTTGATTGATGTCAATAGAGAACCCATATAGTAGCATAGTGATTCTTACATTTCCTGATTAATTAATTTAACTTATTTTTCCTTTCCAGGGTCCAAAGAGCTGACTGTTGTGGTCCATAATAGTGGAGAGGAAATTTTGAATGTCAATCTTGATGGCCCTTATGGGGGATCTTTTCCCAAGAGGCTTAGAGTACCAAAACATGGCACTCAAAAGGTATCCCCCCCCTTTTGTACAAAATAGGCTAGATGAGAGCACTTATCAGGACTTTTTTGGGGTTGAATGTTAAAACTCTATTGTGTTGTGTTCATTAGGCATGAAGATACACACTTTGACTCTGAAAAATGTTCCAAAAAGTTTTGATGCTTAATACTTGTATCCCTTGCCATGTACAGATCTGTGTCCAGAAGTAACATGTGTATTTGCTTGTTTGTTTCAGATTAATATCCCTATGACTGTAGACGAACCCGGTTCGATAGTGTTAACTGCTGGAAATGGAGATTGTATACTTCCTCTGGACCCTAATGTATCCAACACATACTTTTTCTCAAAGCTCCCATCGTACGACAAGTTGTTGACTCCAGTAAATGGTGCATACTTCTTGATTGTAGCAGTGGTAATACTGGGAGGGTCATGGGCTTGTTGCATATTTAGGAAGAGGAGACAGCATGAGGACGGTATGCCTTACCAAGAGCTAGAAATGGGAATGCCTGAATCCATAGCAGCTACCGACGTAGAAACAACTGAAGGTTGGGACCAGGTTTGGGATGATGATTGGGATGAAGACAATGCCGTGAGGTCACCGTTGGGGCGAAATGTAATCACTAGTATATCAGCCAGTGGCCTCACTGCTAGGTCTTCAAGCAGAGATGGCTGGGAGGATGACTGGGATGATTAGCTTTATTTCCTTTTATTGGAGAAAGTGAATAGCTTGAAATCAAAAGATAGAAGAAAAGGGACTGGAGATGATACGAGGAACTGGCAACATTTGGTTCAAGCAGTTACCATGTTAAAATTAACGGTCACCATGGTGATAGGAAAATCCTCCAAAGGATCGATCCTATGAAGTCTGTTTTCTGCCTTTTTTACCATAGGCGATAATATATATATATATATATATATTATTTTTTTTAAAGAAATCACTAATTTTATTTAAAATAGTAAATATCCTAAACTACAATAAAAAAAATAGCTGACCTTTATTCCTATATGTAATGGAGTAAAGGGAGGTAGGATAGTAGGCTGCTCCCAACGCCATGTTGAGAGCAGCTTTCGTAAGAAACCTCCGAATTATGAAATGCTCTCCGTGGGACTCGATCCCATGACCCCAAGGCTAAAAGCTTTGTGCTCTTCCTAAACTACAATAAAGATTTACATAATCTAAAATTAAACACATTTCTTATGATCATTGAAATAAAATTAATAATTTAAGATCACATAAAGACCATATAAGGAAATATGAAAATTTAACCAAGAAAACTCGAATAAAGATATATACAAATAGATCTAATTACATCGATAAACGAACCACAAAAGGAGATCAAACTACTAAAAGATCACCAATAAATCACAAATCAAATTTGAGCGATGTGAAAAGTTATTCACGAACGCATAAAGAGTATTTAAATTCAATTTGAGGGTCTAAAGCAGAGAATATCAATAATATATTAGATAAGTGCTATCCTGATCAGTCGTGGTGATGTCTAATCAATACTTAGAAGAAAAAAAATGAAAACAACTGTCAATCGACTGAAAAACTTGTTATAAAAGCAGAAGAAAACATGTCATACAGGTAGATTTATTGAAAATAAGAAACAAGACAATAAAAAATACTGACGGTCGACAACAAACATTAAAATTGGTGATACCGCCGATCATCAAAAACAAAAACAAAAAAATAATAAACGGATATCCAATGAGAGAAACTATGAAATTTACGAGAAAAACCTTTTAAACTTTGAAAATGAGAAAATATATATATTATTTCATTTGTTCTTAACTTGAAGAATGAAGACGCGTTTTATCATTTTTTTCTAATCTTATTTTATAGGTCGCTAGGTCGGTTTTTGTCTTTTGATGTTGAAATTTGAGAATTAATTTTTGTATATTAATTTTAAATAATTTAGTTCTTTTAATTTTTTATTTTATATTGCATATAATTAGATATCAACTACATTAATAATTTATATAAATATAAATATTATATAAATTATTCAATAATATTTTAGGACTAATTTTGTCTTTACAATATATTATTTTTTTCACTCCCCAAAATGGATGATAGAATTTTAGTGTCATTAGTTATGGGTAACATATTGTCGATATATATTATCTTTTTTATTTTAAGGTCTGGTTTTAATTAATTTGGACTGATTCACATCGCATATCTAATTTTGGTAGATGAGTCTCCCAACAAAGATTTTTTGTATATACAATGACTTAGTTCATAACATTGCTTAAACGATATCAAACTGATTATCACTTAAACTAGCATTTGTTAATTATATTGTCAATATTTTAATCAACAATGTTAATTATTTGAAGATTTTATTTGACATTTTGATATTTTAATCTTCTTTGACAATTGTTTAATGGGATTAATTATAAAGTATATCATTCATTGTTTCAAGAAAAATATTTTTCATCCTTTAAACTTCTAAATAAAATATTAAATTACTCAAATTTGATAAAATTTTAAATCTAAAAAAATATTAGATTTCTTGTCTAATTTCTTAAGTCTTAAGGAGATTTTAATAAAATCTAAACTAATAAAATGATGAAGGAGAATTCATAGAATTTAATGATAAATAGGATGACAATAAAAGATGTTGATGAAAATTACAAATATATATAAAAAAAAAAGATATCACTTATAATGAAAATGACGAGGTGAAATAAAAAAATAATTTTTAAACTCTTGTGTCAGTATCAAATTATCACATCAATGATTAAACAATCAAGTGTTAATATCAAGTTTAGTGTCAAATATATATACAAATAATTAAGTGACTAACGGGATAGTTTACCCAAGATTATTTCTCGTACATTTCGCCCAATCCTTGGTTACTCTTCTCCTTTTGTCGCCAATAAAGTTTAATCAAAATGTTTTGGCTTACTGTGAAAAGGTAAAGAAAAATTTTGGTGATACTGGGAAATGTTATCAATCAAAAGCCCTAACCCTAGCTCCGCCTTGGGGCCATTGAAGAGACTGAGCACTTGTGCTTTTGCTTCTCCAATGGCACTCTGTTTGCCGCCTTCCTTACGACTCAGACCGCCTTCTAACAGAGTCTCTCTCGCCGCTCCCAATCAATTCGCAGTCGGTTTTCGCTCATTCCATTTACGACTTCCCTTAAAACAATCCGTCGTCGCTTTTGCAGCTTCCCACGAGGAATCAGTGAGTTCTAATTCTAATAAACGACTTCTACTTCATTTGAACTTACAATTTTTCATTTCCTTTTTACTTTGTGATTATTGAGAATGGTATTAAGAAAATTTGCCTTTCTTTCTAATTTTATTTAATTTTCTGGGTTTAGAAGCATTCAGAACTAGAAGTAGAGACAGAAAAGGATGGAGTGAGGAGCGAAGAAGAATCAAATGAAGCATGGAAGCAGGCTTTAGAGGCATTCAAAGAACAAGCTTTGAAGATGCAACACGTATCCATGGAAGCTTACGAAATTCACTCCAAGAAAGCTTTGATCACTCTGAAAGAAACTTCGGAGCAGCTCAAGATTCAAGCCGAAAATGCCAGAAACGATTTGACTGAAATAGTCAAAGAAATGGGTGAAGAAAGCAAAGAGTACCTCTCAACGGCAGCCGAGAATTCCCCTCCCGAGGTCAAAGAAATGGTCGAAACATTCTCTTCCTCCACCGACGACTTCAACGACGTTTCCAAAGTTCTCGACTTTCACGTTGGAATACCTTACGGTATGTTATTTGCATTCAAATTTATTTTTATATGATTTATGTTCCATTAATTCAACCATTGAAATATCTTGTGTGTTAGCGTTTGGCAGGTTTTTTTCTTTCAGTTGGGGGATTCCTTTCTTTCATGGTAACGGGAAGCATACCTGCCATTAGGTTTGGTATCATTCTAGGTGGAGCTCTTTTGGCATCAAGTGTATTAAGCTTAAAATCATATCAAAGAGGAGAGTCTTCTCCTCTTGCCACCAAAGGACAAGCAGGTTGCTACGTTTTTTTTAATTTACAGGACTTTATTACATCCTTAAATAAGACAAGACTACTATTACTAATGTTGTATTAATGGGATTTTGTTTTCTGCAGTGATATCATCTATATTATTCTTGAGGGAGTTGATCTTGCTGGTTCGGGTGGGGCTTCTGTCTCTTTGTATATAGCCTTGTTTTTACCTTATTGTCGACTGATAATTATTTATCGTTTGTGTTTACCTTTGTTCTTATTATTTTCTGCAGAGATCAAATCTGTGTACCTTTCTCACAACCTTAATCAGGTCCGTATAATTCTTTTCATGTTTTGAAATTTTTGTTGTTCATACTTGGAAATTGAAGGGTGACTATAACTTCTCTATGGCTAATTGATGATGATAAGTTTCCAACCCTTGGATTTTATAGAACATTTGCTGCATGTCTTAATGTTCATTAGCACAGTCATGTGAGATATATTTGAAGACACTTTAATTGCAGTAAATAGAAGTTGTCTGACAACTTGATTTCTTAAGCAGCGGTGCGGTGGTGGCATTTTATATTTTTAAGCTTATATCAAAGGACAAACCACGCATGGAACCTGGGACTGAAAATTGATTTGCTATTTTGAGGTTAGTTTATTTTGATGAGCATGTTCTGCTCTCTCTTTTTTTTTCTTTTGAAATGCGTATGTGTACTATTGCATCTATGGACACTGCCCTGTTCATTGTGGGAAATGTTAGTGGTTTGCCTCATTTCTTCTATCATAAAAGTTCGAATATGCTGCATATAGAGTTGGATTTGAGTATTGGGGCAACCAATATGCGCCTATTCATGGGTGTTTTTACATAACATCGTAGGTTCTCATTCTCTAAGTACACTTGATATGTTTCGGGAGAACTACTCTGTGTGAGGCATCCTTCCTCTCCATGCACCCACCCAACCTCTGTTTCTGTGAATAGATGTCAAATCTCTCTCAGGAAGTGTACTTCCATTTCTGATACCAGTGTTGAAAAATTGGAGTTTTATTTTACATTTTCTGAGAAGTTTTTAATCTTCAACTGGTCCAGGGAAGAAAACAACATATAAATATTGCATGATCCTTCGCTCTGAAGGAATTAGAATCGATAGCCGAGGGAATCAAAGTACAAGCTCTTGATGCTGTTGAAGGATGTTGGCTTGCGGCATCTTAAGTTTTCGTGTGACTCAAGTTTGTTTGTTTTGAGTTGTGAATCCATTAGGATAATCCAATGATGAATATTAGAAGTAGTTTAAAGAACGGTGTGTTTCGAGCACTTCATGATGATGATGATGATGAAGTTATTTTCTTCTTACCATATGCGCAGCTTTGAATAATAGTAATTTCCTTTTTTAATATGGTAGGAAAAGGTGAATAAAATCTTGGTTTAACAACGTTATTGGTTGGTGCTAACAGCAAATCCAAGAGTTGAAGCAAAGGGAGGTCCAGCTTAATGTATTGCAATAGAAGATTGTGTACTGGCACAAATAATGCATTATAAGATGTGATATATTTTGAGTTAGGGAAGATCAGAAGAAAAAATCCAACATTTCTAGTGTTATATTTTGAGTATATACTTTGAAGTGAAAATAGAACAGAGTTTTATGAAAAATTAAACTATAAAATATTTTACGAATATATAAAAAATGAATCAGATTGATCAATTTATTTTACATCAATCAAATATAAAAATGTTGCAGAAATTACTTTTTGTGAAATAAATTACATGAAATAATAAATATAGGTTAAATTATGCGATTAGTCCCTTTTGTTTAGGATCTGATCGATTTTGGTCACCAATTTAGAAATTAAAGGTAAATGATCTTTTACATTATTGGTCCATCTGGTTTAAGTCTCTATGTTATTAATTTTTTGTTAACCCCTTTTGTTTAAGTCTCTAATATAGTTGAGGGACTAAAATTCAATGGGAGTTAGTAGTTAAGGGATTAAAATTGAATGGATCTATAACATTAGGGACTAAACTAAAATCAAATAGATTGATAACGTTAGAGATTATTTGCTCTTAATTTTAAATTGTGATCAAAATTGGTCAGATAAAAAACATAGAGGACTATTCGCATAGTTTACACATAAATATACTCTTAATAATAACATTTGCCACGGTCCATACCAATTTACGAAGTATTTACTCAAGTAAGCCCATTGGGTCTAATATATCACAAGTAGAAAATGGTACAAACAGTTACATGTATAGTATACATGAGACTCATGGTTTCTTTTCGAGATCATGACATTGGCAGCCCTTGCACTCACCAACAAGGGTGTAGCCACAAAGGGAGGAACCAACCAACTTTAACAAAGAAAAAAAAATCAAAATTATCTTTCCAAAAATAATAATAATATAGAGAAAATTTTATATAAAATTTTATATATTTATTTATAGAGACCATAAATAATATGATGCAAAAGAATAATATGTAAGAAAATATATTTTAGTCGAAGGCTTTGTCAAAAGAAAACATCATACGATGGAGTTATGAAAGGCTTTGATGCTATACAACGGTTATGAAAAATTATATAAGTTGAATTACGATATCGAACATATTGGTTTTTTAAAGAATATAAGAGTTCTTTATCCAATGAATAAAAAAGCATCTGCTGCTTCCAGCCTATATGCCATATATCACTCTCATGCTATTCTGTATTTAGTGGGGAAAATCTTTGGAATTATAATGATCCAACCTTTCTTTTACTTTTTATTTTAAAATTCACACCGTCTTTCTTAATAAGATTTACCGGAGAAATTATTGTGAAAACTGCATGTGAGAGTACTGTTTCTAGTCTTTAGCATACAAGAAAGCTGAAATCTAAATGGTGTCACTTTCCCGAGAATATTTAATTGTCATCCTCAAAGATTTTGTTTTTCACTAGAAAGAGACACTAGTAGATTACTCTCATCATGTTGTATGGAGACCATGTTCATGTATGGTTCACCCCCCCTTGTTTTCCCACAATATATTATATATTTTCCATCTTCCATTCACATTATCACATCTTCTCACATTCACTTTTCTTAAACCGATTCACCCAAAAGTTTGGGGACAAAAATTCAAAGTTCATGGTCATGGTCATGTTTTAAATTAACTTTTTTTTTCATTATAAATTTGAAAAAGGCTCGCATAATAATACAAGATTCAAATCTTGGTTTAAGATATAAAAAAATATAATTTTATCATTTTAGATATGATCTTATCTTGTAAAACGGAGTAGTTAATATATAATAGTAATTTTCAATAAATATTGTATGAAAGATAAATTATGTTATACTAAAGATAATTTATATTTAAATTTCAAATATTATTATTAGAAGAAATTACCTTGAATTCAAACATGTTCGATTAAATCGAGAACGAAGATAAAAAAAAATACATAATAACAGTTACTTTTGGAAATCTCCTCTCTTCTTCAAGCAACACTAGCTTCGGTTTTGACATAGAGATCAGAAAATCCCTACTTACCATATCCTTTTTTTTATAATAAAAAGACTAGTTTACAAGGACAGAGTTAAGATCAAATATTAAGGGTAAAATTCTTTTATATCAAAAAAATAAAATTTTATTAAGTATTTAAATTAAAATTCGAGAGAGACAAAAGTCTTAGTTGATTAATATTTAAACTAAAAACGATCTAAAATATCATTATACTAATTATTTTTGAAAAGAACAACCCCTCTCTAAGTCACTATATAGCTTCGACCCAGCTAGCATATATATATTATAGCATGACATGTGTGTATATATATTGTAGATAAAGATGAATAATTGATCATTAAATAATAAGAATAAAAAAGTAAATACATAAACTTTTACGTTAAAAACAGTGAATAGAAGAGAGAAAGTTTACTGTATAAAGGTTAAATATAAGAAAAATACAACAAAGACCTAAACATGTCAAAATCCTTTTTTCTACTAAACTTAAAACTGTTATACGTATATTTATAGTTGTATTGACACAAAACCCTAGATGATAAATTCGAGAGACTTTTATATCTATCACAAATCCTTTTTTTTTCTGAATAAAAACTTTCACCAACCTGATAATCTTTTCAATTTGAGTCAAAATGAAATTCAAGTCATCATCTTTAACCATATACATATGATATGGAAAAGGTGTAACAGGAAAGAGCTGCTAGCACCATGCAGCTCTATTCTTATTGCAAGAAAAAGAAACGAAAACACAACATTTATACATTAAGATTACAAATAGAATTAAGAAAAAACAGCAGCAGCGGCAGCAGCATTACCGCAAAGTAAGCTACCCCATTCAAAACTCAAGCAAGTCATCTAAATCTTGTACAGAATCCTCCACCCCGGGGAAAACATCGTGATCAGCTGACAACACGCTCATTTCGGCCGACGTATCAAGCGTACTTGGATACTGATGATGAGGCGACAAAAGATAATCGGATCCATTGTAGGTGATATCACTGATGGGCTTATAACCCTCTTTGCTTTCTTGTTTTACCCATGAGAAAAAAGTGTTGTCTTGTTTGGTTGTGAGACTGTTGTTTGCAAAGCTGAGGATTATGGAGTCGTTGGAAAAGGGATGATCGACGATGAAATGAGATGGGTGGGGCTTGTTTTTGCAAGTGTGGTGACCTAAATAAATTGTTTGATACTTTGGGGGATCATCTTCGATCATCTGGACTTGCTTTAGTGCTTGGCAGCCTTGCTCTTTCCTGTGGGTGCATCTGTAGTAGCTTCTGCAAACATATGTTATCATAATATTTCAAAATTAAATTCATTTAATTCTATTTCTAATGATGCAACATTGCCTGGTTTATTGGAATTGTAGTAAAAGCCAATGTTTAGCAAAGGAGATGTTGGAAGCTAATTTGTTGGTGCTAAAGATGTATACTGATTTTTCTTCACCAGTGATTGATATAGTGTCCATTCAATTCAAACATTAATCTACACAGTGCGACGTAGTTTATTGAGTCTATTTTCTTGAAACTTTTAGTTCAAATTAATATATGATTTCTTTATACGATTACATTTTATCAACGAGCTAAGAAACTTTAAGAATCCTTAAGAACTCGCAAACTAAGAAACTTGTTGCATACGTAAGTTTTCTCAATTGAACAGACTCCTTAATTCAGCCAAAGAAGAAGAGTTTTGATACATTTTTAATGGAGGTTCATTTTGGAGTTAATATTGATGATGGGAGACCTTGTTCGACAAAAAATAAGATTGTTTTATGCAGTTAAAATTCTATGAAAGTTTCCTTTTTCGAAAAGATATATGTAACCAACTACTTGATACTTAATCTGATACATGATTATATATATTCAACTTAGGGATTGAATTGTGTGTGTGTGTGTGCTTTTAAGGCTTCTATTGTATTGTTTGAGTTTTATTGTTGACGCACATTTTAGATTATTGAAAAAGGTTGCGAGTGTATAATTGTGAGTTTTATAGGCTATGTTTATAGGAAATGATTAAGTAATTAGTGAAGATTTATTAAAGGGGAAAGTGATTAATTAACATGGAGTCAAGTTGAGATTAACATGTCTATTGTACTGAGAATATTATAGTAGATTTCTTTTTGAACAAAATTTCACATAGGTGTAATCGTTGATCTATCCAAATAGTGTAACAATAACTTTATTGCGGTGTTGCTTACACTTGATTTCTCTACTTCCCCCTAGCTACTTTTTATACTTTATTATTATTAAAACTGGTGTTTTGCTTTTTGTTTGTTTTCAATTATTATGAGAAAAAACAATGGAATAGCAAGAATGTCGATGACATATATGTAGTGATGTGAGAAAATACACAAAGGGAAATGCACATGCACACCTTGGGTGATTAGAATTGAAGATTTGTTTCTGCCCATATTTCCTCCATGCATACCCATCATCAACCAGTGCTGAGCTGATGTTTTTTCTTGATGGCACTCTCTTCCTACAAATTAATAAATTCACTGTTATCCACCCTCCTCCACATTCATCAAACCTGTCTACTTGTAGCTGAAAACCACATCTATTCGTAGCATAAATTGCAATTGCGGTCGTGATGCAGTGTCACGGTGACTTTAAAAACCGTTAAGGTATGCATATATTTGTATATTCTTTAGAAAATTAAAAGAAGAATAAATTGTATCCAAGGAAACCTAGAATCCACCATATTTCAAAGGGAATGAGAATAGTACTCGAGTTTTCTTTCTTTTAAGCAAATAAATCCAAATTAAATACTATTTTGGAAGAAGAAAAAAATAGAAAGAATACCTTGTCTTGGGAGATCCTCTTCGATCTTTGAGAGTAGAGGGAGTACTCTTAATGCTCTCACCCGAATCCTCGGATTTCCGACCATCGCAGCAGCTGGTGTTGTTCCTAGGCTTCACGTTGACATCAACATTGTAATCATCGCCGCCACTGTTAAAGTTGCTTAAAATGGAAAGGGTTTTAGCAAAAGTGTTGCGGATTTTGATTACTAGATCTTCACTACCCGCTAAACCCGAATCATCGGCTAGGGATTTGGAGAGCAGATCTCGTAGCTGATTTGTCAACTCCCTGCCTCGGACAAGCTCCTCCTTTGCTTTCTGTGTGTCCCAAGACATGTTCCCCGACCAAAGCCCCCGCTTCGGTTCTTTCGGGATAATAATGTTGTTGAGCAAAAGGGGGGGGGGGTGCGAGAGAGAAGAGGCCTTATAGTATGTAAAGGGGCAAGGGCACAGCTAAATAGCAAATTCATGGAAGAGAGAGAACCCAGGGTAGAAAATTCCACTAATGGTTAACCTCCCATTCACTTTCCTTCCCCACGCGCCCTCCCGCATACTCGCCCTAATTATCGGGTGGAAATTTGTCACCTTGTAGTTAATGGATTTGCCTAAGTAAAAAATATATATATATATATTTGTGTCATGAGATGTTAGCAAGAAGGGTAGATCCGACAAACCAGGTGAGTAGAGGACCACCAATATAGTTTGAAGACATTGGTTAAGGATGAAGGCTCTGGGAATAACGTGACGGACGTTAAGTTTGTAGGATGGAAAGGGGTTATGGGCGTGGGGGAGAGGTTACGACGTAGAACATAGACAGGGAACTCGTAAGATGGTTTATAGTGATGTAATCAAGATTACGTCATACTCAACTCGTCACTAACACTGCTTCCATTTTAATATTGCAACTGTCAGAATTTTAGATCCACAAGACTTCACTGCCCCTAGGCCCTATACCACTAGTTTATTTTTATTTTTAATTATTGTTTACATATAATTGTTGGTGCCAATGACATCTCGGATTAATAGAAAGATTCAAGTAATGAGATTTAAGAATAATTTTTTTTAGAATAAGACAAGTAAAATTTCATGGGAAAAATAGGTACTATTTTAAGAGGTAAGTATCGTATAGAAATTTTTGCTATAGTTAAGGGATCATTCGTGCTATTCTCTCTTATGGAATCTGAAAATGCGACAAAAGCTGGGTTGTTGAAGAGTAACCAAATAAAATATAAAATTATATATAAACCACAGCTTGAGAGTGGATGAACACCCACAAAAGAGTGGATAAACCTGCGGACGGGAATGATAAGAGTGCGATGAGGCTTCATTATCATCATCATGCATGGTTTAAATCGAATGAACCCTTTCAAAAATACCGAATGAACCGAAGATATCCATGTGTGATTTTCTCTTTCATTTTTCAATATTAAAAATTATTTGTATTTGAATATAATATTGTAATTAATCGTGTAAAAATATAATTACTGTGATAGTAATAACATGAGAGTGCAACTACTAAGATTGTTATTAACACACAATTATTAGAATAATCGAATTCAAATATTATTCGAATAGTTAAAAGACAAATTGAATACCCACACTATTCACAAAGCTCCATCTACAATTAAGAGAGAGCAGACTCAACCATCTCTCCTAAAATCCAATAGAATAGTATGAATCAAGTACAATCAGAGATTTGACTTTAGTCTTGAAGAATCTGCCATGTTCATATGTCCCAGTCTAGAACACAGATCTATTTTATTTATTTACGAGGACAGACGTGATAAAATTTGACCTACTCGAACGGAAACCAAATCTAGGACCAATTTCCCTTTTTGTTCTGGTTCTCGTATCCACCATTCCAAAAACTTCCTCCTTGTCCTCTTCCTTGAGTGAGAAAGGCACTAGAAACTACATCCTACCATACACCACTTTGCACCCCCTGACCTTGACTTTGTCTCACAGGCCAGGCCATCTTGTTTGGTAGACAGTTTTCTTGTTAAAATAATAACAGCATTACTATTACCATCAGTATTTGCACATTAGAACAAGTCCCATTGGGATCCAGTACCACCATGCAAGTTTTCCTTCTCCACATCCCATACCATCTATCAACCTCCTTTTGTTCAAAATTAATATTCTTTATCCCCGATCCATTTTACTGCTGATTGCTAACACCCTAGCCAACACTCTGGATCGACTTCTCTTCACTTGAAAATTACGCCTTCACTTCACCCGAATTTCGGAGAAGGCAACTTTCCACCCTTTGTTTTTCCTTCTTCAGAATCACCCGACTGAAAAATATGAAATATCACAAGCGTGCTTTTTCATTAAGATACTCAAACTGATTCTGCTGCGGTTTTTCATTCATGTTTCACAAGCGTTGCAACCCATCATCTGAGGAACCATAGAATTACATAACATCAACGAAATTACATATTGTATCAGTATAGTATGTTGCATCAATGTAATTTCACACAGCTTGTAATCGTTCTACTGGAAGGAAACCCAAGACATTATGCATTGTATTATTAGTACACAAACTACCACATTCCAGACTCTACCAACGGTAGCCCACTCTGTCCAAAGTTGATACCCTTCACTCTCGAGTATGGAACAATAACTCTACCAAGCACTAATTGCAATTTATTTGCCCAAAAACTAAAAGTGCCACAATGACTGCAACACATTAAGTTATACTTGATGCAAACAATGGTCCCAATATGGCAAGCAAAGGACAGTTGGTCAAATATTTGGAAGGCTGCAAAAGTACAATATCAGCATTTTTTTTCATTTAATCTATGCAATTCATTGAAAGAATACATCATTACCACTTCCCAAATCTTTATTGGAATGGCATTGAGATGTATCTTTAGTTTAATATTCCCAAACATAATAATCAAACTTGGATAATATAAAGATTATTCGAAAAATCCAAATTAGCCAAGAAATATTCCCTTGAACTTTCTTTTCAGTATTAACTCTTCAAGATCTTAACATAATGTACATATCACAACAGATAATTTTTCTTTATGATATCAGTAAGTGGATCGTCACATTCTGTCCATTTCATTGTTAAAGTCCGGAATTGTGGGGAAACATTCACAGAGGAAGCATAAAGAATCCTTTACTAATGCTGACTAATTCCATTAGTAACAGGTGTATGAAACTTGTAACACAAAGATTGGAATATGCACTTACCATAACTTACAATTGCATGCCACGGGACAGCCGTATGACGGATAGGCTTGAGTAACTATTTCAAAACAGGGTGTAATGTACATGTTAACTGGAGTCTTCATTAGACTATGACCTCAAATTAGGAGTAACTTTTCTTAGTATCTCTGCTTCTCTTGCTATTTGGATATCTGAAGGCCAAAAAATCTGATGTATAACTTTTAAAAGAAAGCGGGGAAGTAAAGCCATAATTATTATAAGCGAAATGGTGAGCCAATAGGTGGGTGACTTTGCCAGATGGTAGATTGTCCTGCCAATTTGTAAGAATAACATAAAATCAATCCACTAGAACTTTGGAACTAAAGATCAAGAAATCATACTCTGAGGTGAAACTAACCAGTAATTTGGGAAGATGGGTATAGAATCCAAGACCACCATACAGGCATATGTGATCATTATTGATCCCCACACTGCAGCATGAGTTATGAATACCCAACGACGAATGTCCATTGCCAAGTGTATATTAACAAGAATAACAACGGTTATAGTCCACAAACTGCCCATGCTCCATATATCAATTGAGCTCTCCTTATATGTGAAGAGAGGTATATAGAACAGAACAAGGCTCTGCCATAGTGTGTCAATCATTGTGATCCAGAAGAGTTGAAGATTATATGCCTCATGTCTATGCCCCGCACCATAAAGTTTAGGATACTTTAGGAGTGTCTTATGACTTAAATCCTTGTCAAGAACGCCAACAACAATAGTAGGGACAGATGTATATATAACAGAATAAAATACACTACTCCAATCTGTTAATGCAGAAGTGGTTGAAAAGGCTGTGCATAATATGTACCTACAACATACAAAACAATGTACCATGAAACCCACATTCATTCATTGCACATGTTACGGGAAAAAAAAGAGTATACAGCTTAATATTTCTTGATAGACAGGTGTCACTTGTCAATATAATGCATTGCTTTCTAATTGCCCATGAAAAGTCCCACAATTTGAATGACCACTTTAATGATCTCTGATAAAACGGTCAAATTTGATTCGACATTTAGTTTGCCAACTAATATGTAGATATAAAAAATTGCAAACCTAAGGGGAAATTTCTTTTTAACTGTGGGGAAATTACCTAGAAAATTTTCCCTTTCTTTTAAGCAATGTGCGCATCAAGTTCAAAAAACTCAGATTCACAACAAAAAATTGTACATACCAGAATAGCATCAACACAAAAACAGCATTGCGATAGAAGTTGTAAAGAACTAAGTAACCAACGCGCTGGTAATTCCAATGACCGTGCACCAACAGTAATCTTTTCAGAAACTGGAACTGGCCCATGGCAAAATCTGATGCCATCACAGCCTGTCGTCCTTCCTGCCCACATATTCCGACACCAACATCCGCCATTTGGATCATTGAAACATCATTAGCTCCTGTCAAAAATGTAATTATCAGAGAAATATCAACGCTAGCTTGAAACATGTAAACTATAGAAGCTAATGAAGCTACTAGAGCAAAATCTGAACACAGCAAATAGTCAAAAAGACTTGCCATCACCAATAGCAAGTGTCATGTCATCAGTGCGGCTTTTGATAAGATCCACAATCCCGGCTTTCTGCAGGGGTGCAACACGACAACAGAGCACTACCTTGCAGGAAGTTGCAATATCGAAAAGCTGTTGAAAGGTGTTAAAAAAAACTAGAAATATTCAGGAATGAAGAAACAATGAGTAAATCCACATATAAAAGCAAGACTGAACCATCTCGAAACAACACACTACAGATACTATAAGATCTAATCTATTTTACAAATAAAATTAGCCTTACCTCTGATTGTAAATCCTTCTCCAAAATATAGACCAAACTGTTTCCATCAATTATAAGTGCAAGGGGTGCACAAACATCAGGTTCTTCCTTTCCAGAACATTGCTGTAGCACATTGGAAGATTTTGCATCATCCGGTATCTCAAAATAACCAATTTCAGGGTTATTGCTCCTTTTCGAGTTTTTGTTTTTTCTATTTGCAGGTTGCACTCCATATCTGGTCTTTGCATCAGTCAAAAGACTTCTGCATTCTTCCTCTGAATTACCATTTATGATTATTTGTTGCATATCTGCAGTCAGAAGTTTACATGAGAGTCCAATAGAAATTGCTGTTTCCTGTTTATCTCCAGTCAGAACCCAAACTTTTATTCCTGCTTGCCGAAGAGCCTCAATGGCTTCAGGTACACCATCTTGTAGCTTATCCTCAATTGCAGTAGCACCAAGTAAATTTAAGTTGCATTCTACTAAAGCTGCTGTTTGACGTAGTTTTGCAGCTCTGTCAATTAAAGAAGTGCTTGCATCTTCATATTGGTATTGCCACTGCTCAAGTTCTGCATCTGTAAGATCCCTTGCAGCAACTACAAGAGTGCGAAGACCTTCTGAAGAATACTCAGTCAAATGACTTTGAGTTAATTGTCTTATCTGATCACCCTTCTCAATGTCTCTTGCTAAAATGCTGAACATTGTGGTATCAGCACCTTTCACCAACACCTTGATTGTGTTGTCTGGAAATCTTATAACAACTGACATTCTCTTGCGTACACTATCGAACTCATGCAACCCCAAAACATCCAACCTGAAACATTAAAGTTCTATTTTAACACAACAAATTGCATAGAGAAAACTAAACGTGCACTACTTGACACTTGGCCTTTGGGGTTGTTACTAGGACTGGATCACTAGAACATAATAAAATATGCATGCAGACAGAAGAACAAACCATAAAAAAACACATACCTTAGTTTATCACCATTGACATCGATCGCAATATGACCTGATGTTCGTTCATGGAGAGTATACCCATAAGCGGAGGCTGCAGAAACTAGTGCTTGCTCATCTGGAGATTCACCCTGATAATCAATAGCTTTCACCTCTCCCCATGATTCACTTCTTCCATGATTGGAAGAAGCATCCTGGGAAACAATTGGGATCACAGTATTACATGCAGCCAGAGTGAGGAAGAACAGATGTGCAGCAATTCTTTCATCTCCAGTCAAGTCTTTATGCAACAAATCCATAAGTTCCGAATCAACAGAAATTTCAGACTTAAGCTTCCATCTGCTTGAAACAGCTGCATCTGCAAGGATCATATTAAAAATTGGAATTAATACTGCTTCTTAACAACAAAACGTACAGTATCAGAGGATAATCAATTAAAATGGAATATTTCATAGATACTGAGCTTCATTATTTGTGAATAGGAGACTGGTGCAACAGCATAGAAAAGCCAGTCAATCCAACCAAAGGCACAGACAAACCTTTCAAGCAACCTAACTAAGCAATTAAGAAAAGCAAGCAAAAAGGAATTTAGGTAGTCTATCAAATCAAGAGTTCAGCAAAAAGTTGTGAAAAGATTTTGTTGATAAATGTACTCAATTTATCAAGGCAATAACCTAGCAAGCAGAAATAAGTAAATAAATTTTAAATTAATCCAAAAAATAACAGATTCAGTCCTGCATCTATATGGATAATAAAGAACTGAAATCGCAACAATACAAAATCAATAAATGAAAAGGAAAACATAAAAAGAGCTAACAAGTCCTGACCAACACTAAATTATAAATTGCAGTATGTAGTAAGGACGACAAATGGCATATGGATTATAACGTTATACCTCTGATCTTGTCGTCCTGCAGTGAGTCATCTGTAAAATTGGAGCTTCTATAATCTTTCCCATAGACACTTGCTTTTCGAAATTCCATTTTGTTCTCAGTAAGTGTCCCTGTTTTGTCAGAAAACACATATCGTATTTGACCCAAGTCCTCATTTATGTTCAGCGATCGACATTGAAACCTTGAGCCAGAGTTGCTGCAATACATGTGTTTATCTTCAATCATGAAATAAGACTGTCCCAAGCGAACCAACTCCATAGTAATATAAAGAGAGATCGGTATCATTATCTGAAAGACAATAATGGAACTTAAAAAGGAGAAAAATGTTTCCATAGGGATCCCATAATATCTGTATGTTTTACCATTCTCCCTTCCGTTTCTTATGAATGTTTTTCTGTAATAAGGCAAGGTATCAAGTTCATCCTTGTGACGATGGAGCCAAAGGCCCATACCAACAGCAACAACAGAACACATAACAAGAAGGAAAATGGACAACCAGAGTGTTTCCCTGTTCATGTAGCTTTCCAATTTGCTTCGCTTTGAAGGGGAAACTGCACTATTTAGCATTGCTTTTGTTTCCTGCCCAGCATAAACCACCACACCTATTATCCAATCAGTGTTTTTCAGCTGACAACCACGCAAAACAATGTTTGATTGGCTGAGGGGAAATATATATCCGTTGAAGTCCATATTGGCTGTGAACTCGTAAATATTCCTATTAGGCTGCTCGCATCCGATCAACCCCGATACATTACAACCTTCAAATATTGAAGAAGCTGTTTCCTGCCTGGCGTATCTTGTCTTCAGATTTGATTCACCATCCAAATTCATGGTCTGGATGTAGGCAAGTCCACTAGGATCACTTGTCCCTAACAAAACCATGTCACAAGGAATTGTCTCGTCAGCATGGATCTTGACAACCTCTCCAGCTCTTATCTTTTTCCATTTCTTCATTTGAAATTCCCCTGCCTGGAGAACTAATGCCTCTCGGTTTTCATTCCGGTCAGACCGGTGTCTTCGCCAATCCTCATAACCATCTTTAATTGCCGTGACACAAAGCACAAACAAGAGTGGGAAAAGAGAGACAGTTCTTCCAAAGACTGCTAGAGGTGGAAGTTGATTGAGAGCAGCAATAGCCAGGAAATACAAATAAGCCACTCGATGAAACTGAATGAAAAGATTCTTGGGCAAGAAGGTGATAAGTGTATACTTGCTAGTCCGAATCTCATTCCCAGTAAACTCATATTTGTCATTAGTTTTCCTAGGATCATTAATGTAGATCAACCTTGGATTTTCTGCATATGGTAGATTATCATCAAAACTCACACTTTTGTTGCGGATCCTCTGGGACTTACTCAAATTTTCTGGTGCCAGAGATGAACTCCTGGAAATGTCAAAGCTTGTACAAGAGTTACTGTTGTTATGCAGCTCCATGGAACCCCACGATCCTTGGCGGGATATTCCAATGAGAACTGCTGACAGGAACGACAGTCAGCAGAGTACTACTATTTTGGGGAAACTGCAAGAGGACGTGCAGGAGAGGTAGGAGGTCTCAAAGGATAACGTGGAGTAGCCCCCTTCAGACACCAGTTTCTTCCTGATCCACTTCCTGGTGGTCTTCTAAATAAAGAAAATTGGCCTGAGACTCCTCTTACAAGGAAGAAGAGAATAAACATATTGAGGCCGAGGCAACTAAAAAAAGGCAAACAGTGAGCAGAAGTACCTCGGTGATGCTCCACCACAGAGGAAGAATCGGATGAAGGCAGTAAAGGGTGCCCTGAAATCGTAAATAGTATAAATCCTTCAATGTCACTGTTTCTATAGAAGAATGCTATAAGTACTACTACTAAAAAAGCAACTACCTCGTCTTGTTCTTAGATTCCGGTCACCGGCGAAATCAAACAACATGCAGGTTAATTTGTAACAAGATGATATCTCGTTTTGCTAAGTACAATCTCGTTTATTCTTCAAGTCAGGCATAAACACAATATCTCAAAAGAAGGAACAAATGAAGAGAAGACAAAGAAAGCAACGAACCCTGGCAAATTGCCGATCCAATCGAAGACAGCAGATACAAACCGTGTCCTACTGGAAAAAGGAAAATTAAATGAAACAATGACAGATCTCTGCTAGAAAAAACTCAACTCAGTTCCACGGACCTCCTCTATTCCATATAATGTCAAAACTAGAAACGCACACTGACAAAACACATATAAAGAAGAAAAAGAAAACCCTGAAAACTCCAAATGATGACTATGGCTATGATAACCCTTGTCGCATCTAATTATCAATTCACAGCCCCGAAAACCCTAGTTCACAATTAATAAGAAAAAAGGGATTTATCGTATCGGGAAAAGCGCGAAGCACGAATCAATGCACTGAAAACGAAATCATAGTGAAATACTGAAATGGCAGGGAAAATATAAAAAAAGGAGAGAAAAAAAAGTGGTGTAAAAACCTGAGAGAATAAGAGATCGGATCGATGGAGAGAAGCAGAGCGATGGTGAAAGTTCAGTTTGGCTAGAAAGTGCACGAAACGCGAGGAAATCGGAAGAGACACGGATGGTTTAGCACCAATCTTAGCTAATTGGCAACCCTTTTTATCTCTCTTTTCTGGTTACAAATGAACATGGCGGAACGGAATCATGGATCTTGCTTGCTCCTTTTCTTCCCACTACCAAACAACAATCAATTTCATAATTCATTAGCCATTCGTAGCAATGACAGATCCCCTTTCTGTTTGCCTTTTTTTTATTTACAAAATTTGTTAAATTTACTTTTATTATATTTATTTTCTATTAGTTATTATAAATAATCAATTAACAACTAACTTACCACTTAGGGTGCGTTTGGTTCACGGAATGTAAGATTACCAGTGGGAATAAAAGATTACCAGGGAATAGGATTACTGGGAATGTTGTATTTTGTGTTTGGTTGGTTTAGCAGGAATGTAAGATTACCGTGTTTGGTCAAAGGAATAAAAGATTATTGGAATGTATATTTGACCAAATTGTCCTTATTATATATTTGTATAATATTACAAATTGTAAAATATTTATATATTTTCTTTAAAAAATTAAATTCATAATATTTATATAATTTTTTTACAAAATTAAAAATATAAAAAATGTTTAATGAAAGGGTAAAAAAAATTTAACCCCTAAACTTCATATAAAATTTTAATTATAGACTTTTTTTGTAAATCTAAAATAATTTAAGGATAAATTTGTAATTTAACATTCGTAGAATTTTTATTATTCAATGACAGAAGAATGATATTTTTGAAAAAAAATAATAATTTAAGGGCATTTTAGTCCAAAACGCCGGTAATGTTACAATACCTAAGGGAATGGAGGTAATGACATTCCCGGTAATATATCCCAAAAAATCTACTATTGGTAATAAAACATTACCGGAAATGAGATTCCCGGCCAACCAAACATTGGAATGTGGGATTCTCATCCCATGAGAATCCCACATTCCTTGAACCAAACACCCCCTTAAGAAACTAATGCGGATATTTTATTTTCTTACCTTTTAAGTCTAAAATTATGTTGAAACTAATTAGTTTCTTGAAACTCCAAAATTTCAAAAATCACAACTTATATTTTTTTTTAATTTTATCCTTTTTTTTCTTACCAAATCTTCCTTGAATTTAGGTATTATAACTTTGAACGATGAATGTAGGTATAATATGTTTGTTATATTTTATGTAATATAAATAATTTTAAATCAGTTAGAACCTAAATGTTTATTTAAATTAATATATATATATATATATATATATATATATATATATATATATATATATATTGATAGAATTTAAATGAATTAATTCAACATTATATTGATAGAATTCTATAAATAAAAAATAATCATAGTGAAATTAATATAAAGTTATTCACATTCAATAAATGTGTTTTTATGAGAGGTTATTGAGTTTTTTTGACGTTAGTATCATTCTCAACGAAATATTTTATTTTTTTTCATATATTTAGATTTTTTATTTTTATTTTTGTACGAGTTTTTTTGTGACTATTTTTCTCATTTTTCTTATTATGCTTAGATGCGTTGCAATTGTGATTAATTCTATTACTTTTATTAATGAAATTCAGTTATCATAGTTCTAAAAAAAAGAGATTTATTATAGTTTGACTTTTTATTTCTACAAATAAAAGAAATAATAAATCACTATAAATATATGATTACAAGCGGTATAAATAGTAGTGTGCATGAGATTCAAACCCGACGAAAACCAACCTAACATTCAAGTTTTTTAAAATAAAAAAAAAAGTTTATGTCACGTTTTTTTTGAAGGTCAAGGTCATGTCAAATTCAAGTTTAGGATGAAAAATCAGTGATTGACTCACGATAATAGTATGATTATCCTTTATATATTTAGAGATACTTGTAATAATACTCCTATATCAATAGTTTTCAATTATGTTTCTATTTTATCGAATAAACTTGAGAATTATATATATTTTGTTGAAAATAAAAGTCTAAAACAATGGCTAGCAGCCGGCGGCTATTGATTCAAAGATGGCTGCAATTTTGGTTGAAATTCATGGATGGTAAAACTACACATTTAGTCATTGTACTTTTAGGGTATTTTTAAGATTAGTTCTTAAAGCTTCTACTATAAATACCCTAGCTCATTTAGTTTCAAAATCATCCTAAAGCATTCTAGCTTTCTTCCAATACTAGAGAGAATTTAGAGAGTTTATTGAGAGTTGTTTTCTCTTTTTTATCAAGAGAGAATTATCATTGTTTTCTCCTTGGTAGATCGAGAGAAGTTGTAATTCCTATTTTCTCATAGTGAAATTCTTCTACCGTTGTCCGTAGTTTTTACCCTATATTATTTAGGGGGTTTCCACGTAAATTTTGTGTCTCTTTTATCTTCATTTTTATTTTATCAAATTATCAGTTGCGATTTTGCTCTATCCGATAGCCGTCTTCCGCAACAATTGGTATCAGAGCCAGATTTAAGTGTGTAATATCTGGTTATTGTCTTTGTGGTTGCCACCAAAAGGTGGATCCTCCAACATAAGAAAGTAAGAAGGTATTACTCATTCTTTGAACGTTCCAAAGAACTATTCACGATAGTGAAATGGTGTGAATTATCTGTAATAGAAGCTATGGCAACAAAATTTGATATTGAAAAATTCAATGGGAGAAATTTCTCATTGTGGAAATTAAAGATGAAGGCCATCCTGAGGAAATACGGTTGTCCAGCAGCTATCAGTGAAAGGCCGGTAGATTTCACAGATGACAACAAATGGATCGAAATAGACGGGAATGATATGGCAAACTTTCATCTAGCATTAGCAGATGAAGTATTGTCAAGCATCGAGGAGAAAAAGACAGCTAAGGAGATATGGGATCATCTCACCAAACTGTACGAGGCCACATCGCTGCACAATAAAATTTTCCTTAAGAGAAAATTGTACATTCTCCGTATGCCAGAATCTACTTCAGTGACGGAGCACTTAAATACACTGAACACTTTATTTTCTCAACTTACATCCTTAATCTGTAAAATAGGAGAACAAGAACGTGTTGAACTTCTACTTCAAAGTCTACCGGATTCGTATGATCAACTCATCATCAACTTGACAAATAGTAATGTCACCAGTCTAGTCTTCGATGACGTTGCAGCTGCTGTTCTACAAGAAGAAAATCGGCGCAAGAACAAGGAAAACAGATAAGTAAATCTGCAACAAGCAGAAGCATTGACAACGATGACAACGATAAGAGGGAGATCAACAGAACTTGGCCAAAGCAACAGTCACAAATATAGTAGATCGAAGTCGAGGAGCAAGAAGAATTTAAAGTGTTACAATTGTGGAAAGAAAGGTCATTTGAAGAATGATTGTTGGAGTCTAAATAAAAACTCCAATCCACAAGGCAATACCGCAAACACTTCAGATGATGGAGATGCTCTATGTTGTGAAGCGTCAACCACCGTGGAAGGTAGAAAAAGATATGAAGATATATGGCTCATTGATTCGGAAGTAACATATCACATGACCTCAAGAAGAGAATGGTTTCATCATTATGAACCTATCTCAGGAGGATCTGTGTATAGTTGCAATGATCATGCCTTAGAGATCGTTGGTGTGGAAACCATCAAATTGAAGATGTATGATGGAACAATTAAAGTTGTTCGAGATGTGCGGCACGTGAAAGGCCTGAAGAAAAATTTATTATCCTACGGATTGTTGGATAATAATGCAAGCAAGATTGAAACACGTAAAGGAATCATGAAGGTGTTCCGTAGAGCGCTTGTGGTGCTGAAAGGCGAAAAGATAGCATCAAACTTGTACATGCTAAAGGGAGAGGCTTTGCTAGAAGCAGAAGCCTCTGTTGCCTCATGTAGTTTAGATTCTGCAATGCTATGACATCAGAAACTTGGACACATGTCAGAACAAGGAATGAAAGTCCTTGTGGAGTAAAAGCTACTTCCAGACTTAACAAAGGTATCACTTACTTTGTGTGAGCATTGCATAACAAGTAAGCAACACCGGTTGAAATTTAACACATCAAATTCTAAAGGCAAAAGTGTTATAGAATTGGTTCACTCTGATGTATGGCAAGCACTGGTTACATCCCTTGGCGGAGCAAAATACTTTGTCTCATTTATTGATGACTACTCCAGGAGATGTTGGGCGTACCCTATTAAAAAGAAGTCAGATGTGTTTTCAACTTTCAAAAACTTTAAAGCGCAGGTGGAACTTGATTCTGGAAATAAGATCAAGTGTTTCAGAACAGATAATGGAGGAGAATACACAAGCGAAGAATTTGATGACTTTTGCAGGAAAGAAGACATCAAAAAACAGTTCACAGTGGTGAACACTCCTCAACAAAATGGAGTAGCAGAGCGGATGAACAGAACCTTGTTAGAAAGAACAAGAGCAATGTTGAGAGATGCAGTCCTAGAAAAATCATTTTGGGCAGAAGCAGTCAATACCACCTGTTATTTGGTGAATCGAGCTCTATCAACTGCAATAGAGCTGAAGACACCAATGGAGATGTGGACTGGAAAACCAGCTAATTATTCAAACCTCCATGTATTTGGAAGTATAGTGTACGTGATGTACAACTCCCAAGAAATTTTAAAGTTGGATCCAAAATCCAGGAAATGCAAATTCTTGGGGTATGCTGATGGAGTAAAGGGGTATCGCTTGTGGGATCCCACTGCCCGCAAAGTGATCATCAGTAGAGATGTTATCTTTGTAGAAGATAAACTACAAAGAAAAGAAGACGATGATAGCGCTGAAAATTCAGAGACTACTCAGATACATGTGGAAAAAGAGTTTGAACAAGGAGATTCTTCTGAAGCAAAACCAGCACATGATGAACAAAAACCAGAGAGTTCTGAAGCACCAACAACTCGTCAATCAGATCGTGTGAGAAGACGTCCCAATTGGCACTCAGATTATGTTATAGAAGGTAATATTGCATACTGCATTTTAACAGAGGACGGTGAGCCATCAACATACGAGGAGGCAATAAACAACTCATATGCTTCACTCTGGATGATGGTGATGCAAGAAGAAATTGAAGCCCTTCATAAAAATAATACATGGGACCTTGTGCCACTACCATAAGGAAGGAAGCCAATTGGTAACAAATGGGTCTTCAAAATCAAGCGAAATGGTGACGATCAAGTTGAGAGGTATCGTGCAAGACTGGTGGTCAAAGGATATGGTTAAAAAGAAGGTATTGATTTCAATGAAATATTTTCTCATGTGATTCGACTAACAATAATTCGAGTAGTTTTGGCAATGTGTGCTACATTGGACTTACATCTAGAGCAGCTAGATGTTAAAACAGCTTTTCTTCATGGAAATCTTGAAGAATAAATTTATATGCTTCAGCCTGAAGGTTTTGAAGAAAAAGAAAAGAAGAACTTGGTTTGCAGGTTGAACAAATCTCTTTACGGTCTAAAGCAGGCGCTGAGGTGTTGGTATAAGAGATTTGATTCTTTCATTATGTGCCTTGGATACAACAGACTTAATGCAGACCCTTGTGCTTATTTCAAGAGGTTTGGTGTTAACGATTTTGTTATTTTGCTGTTGTACGTGGATGATATGTTGGTTGCAGGACCCAACAAAGATCATATTGAAGAATTGAAGGCACAACTGGCTAGGGAATTTGAAATGAAGGACTTGGGATCAGCAAACAAGATTCTAGGGATGCAAATTCACCGAGACAGAAGTAATAGGAAGATTTGGCTTTCACAAAAGAATTACTTGAAGAAAATTTTGTCACGATTCATCATGCAAGATTGTAAGCCAATTTATACCCCTCTTCCTATTAACTTCAAATTATCCTCCAGTATGAGTCCTAGCAGTGAAGAAGAGAGGATGAAGATGTCTCGAGTACCGTATGCATCAGTAGTGGGAAGTTTGATGTTCGCTATGATATGCACAAGACTAGACATTGCACAAGCAGTGGGAGTGGTTAGTCGGTACATGGCGAATCCAGGCAAAGAGCATTGGAATACAGTAAAGTGGATCCTGAGATACATCAAAGGGACCTCAAATGTTGCATTATGTTACGGAGGATCAAACTTACTAATCAATGGATATGTAGATTCTGACTATGCAGGGGATTTGGATAAAAGCAAATCTACTACAGTATATGTGTTCAAAGTTATTGGTGGAGCTGTAAGCTGGGTTTCAAAATTACAGTCAGTTGTGGCTACATCCACAACAGAGGCAGAATATGTAGCAGCTACACAAGCCAGTAAAGAAGCAATTTAGTTGAAGATGCTATTGGAGGATATTGGGCACAATCAAGAGTACGTCTCTCTGTTTTGTGACAGTCAAAGCGCCTTGCATCTAGCAAGGAATCTAGCATTTCATTCAAGAACAAAGCACATACGATTTCAATACCATTTCATTCGTGAAAAGGTGGAAGAAGGAACGATAGATATGCAGAAGATCCATACCAAAGACAACATATCAGATTTCATGACGAAGGTGATCAATGCTGATAAATTTACTTGGTGTCGATCCTCTTGTGGCCTGTCAGAAACATAAGCAACATGATGGTATAAGGTAGAAAGAATGATGTGAAGATATGATTGTTTCAATCAAATCTTCAAGTAGGAGATTGTTAAAAATAAAAGCCTAAAACAATGGCTAGCAGCCGGCGGCTATTGATTCAAAGATGGCTGCAATTTTGGTTGAAATTCATGGATGGTAAAACTACACATTTAGTCATTGTACTTTTAGGGTATTTTCAAGATTAGTTCTTAAAGCTTCTACTATAAATACCCTAGCTCATTTAGCTTCAAAATCATCCTAAAACATTATAGCTTTCTTCCAATACTAGAGAGAATTTAGAGAGTTTCTTGAGAGTTGTTTTCTCTTTTTTATCAAGAGAGAATTATCATTGTTTTCTCCTTGGTAGATCGAGAGAAGTTGTAATTCCTATTTTCTCATAGTGAAATTCTTCTACCGTTGTCCGTGGTTTTTACCCTATATTATTTAGGGGGTTTCCACATAAATTTTGTGTCTCTTTTATCTTCATTTTTATTTTCTCAAATTATCAATTGCGATTTTGCTCTATCCGATAGCCGTCTTCCGCAACATATTTGTGTTGGACCATATGTAAATTTTAATTCAAAAAGCAGGTATGATTTTGGGTCAAGTGAAACCTCTCTAAATTTGTATTGATTTGGACGATAGATGGATGATTATATACTTGATTAAGGTAGGATCAACGAAAACCTAATCTAACGTGACATATGTCTATCTGTAAATAAATACATGTAATTCATTATATCTCATAAATCTTATATATATATATATATATGTGCGCGCGAGCGCATGTTGAAAATACTCATATATATATATATATATATATATATATATATATATATATATATATATATTATTGTAAGAACTATCATCTTAGTCTAACCATCAAATAATTTTTAACAATTAGAATTATAATAAAATATATTATAATTATTAATTATTTTTTATTAAAATGGGATAAGTACATAGTATCTATTAAAAAATGAATCTCAATCACTTGGTATTTCTATTACTCGCATATGTGACATTAATAAATAACAACAATTATTTTACCACCAAAATCGTTGATTTGTGCTATTAAAAAATTTAAATTAATATATATGATTGATTAATTTTAATTACTACAATATATCATTATTTATATCTATATCTTAAAAAAATTATTATTTCATATAATAAAAGTAACCTAAAAATAACCTAAATTTTGAAATTCCTCTCAATAGATTTAATTATAACCACTCAAATTAGTTTAAACAAATAATTTAAAATGTCATGAACTTAAATTAAAATTGAAAATAATATAAATTAACCCGATCCTACTTAAACTAAACCACGGAAATCAACTAAAACTTGGGATGCACGGTGTTGATGAAGCTAGACTTGGGCCCGGCCACGAAGACCAAGATTGGTCTATAAAAGTAGAGTCGTCCGCATCCGTCCTGACCTTGCATTCTTCAGTCTATGGTTATTCTGATTTTGGGTAATGGAGAGAGAGCTTGTGGATTTGTTTGAGGCCGCCAGTACAGCCGCTGATTTGGCCATCTCCAATGCTGTTTCCTCCAACGGCCCCGAAGTCTCAAGATGCGTCGACGCCTTGAACCTGCTCAAGGCTTTTCCCGTCACTTAGGCATTCTTCTTTCTACTAAGGTTTGTTACTTCCCTAAATTAATGTTTTATATGTTGCAATTAAAATTTCGATGAACGGATAATTTTATGTAAGGGTTTATTTTCTTTCTGAGTTTATCGTTATTAATTTCATGTAGCATAGTGTTGAACCAAAAATAAAATAAAGAATCGAATGACAGTTAAATTCCACTGTTTCTCGTACTAAATACAAGAATTCTTGAATGTATTATGGTTTTATCAAAGTAAGGCTCCCATGCTTTAGTATGATTTTGACTGCTGATATTCAATGAGTGATAGAGAAATGGATGAATGGGAAGTTGGGGGAAATATTGTAGTAATATTTTTCAAACTTGTTCTCCTTTCTTCGTGTTTTGAATTGATGGGAACATAACCATCACATTCTGTTTCTTCTTGCTTTTCATTTTACAAAGGTTGGGAAAAGGCTTCGACGTCTCACGGTGCATCCCAGGGAGAAGATCCATACAGTGGCTTCCAACTTACTTGAGTCGTGGAAAAAAACTTCTTCTTCAAGAGATTGCCAAGAGAAAGAAAAATGGCACCTTCCAGATTCACAAAACGTCTAAAGCCATTCCCACTAAGCCCATCAATGTTGTGGAAAAGGCAGTAACTACAATGGCGACTGGTAAGATTAACAAGATTTATATCGATGAGAGATCAAATGCAAAGAGTGCTCCGAAGCAGATGTCATTGATCAGAAAGTCTAAAGGCATTCCCACTAAGCCCGTCAAACTTGGGGAAAATGAAGCAAATGGAAATACTACAATGGCTGACAAGACTGCGACTGGTGAGATTAACAAGATTAATATTGAGCAGAGATCAAATGCAAAGAGTGCTCCAAAGCTGAATCCATTGCTCAAAAGTTAATCAAATCCGGAAGATTCTTTTAGAGGCATTTTCTATCGTTGCTGATGAGATTGACGATGAAGAGATGTTGAATCAAGTGAATGCTTGTGATCCCATCCAGGTTACGTTAAGTGTAGAAACTGCCATGTTTTTGACGTTGGGTAAAACATATGGCACACAGCAGCATAAGTACAGTGCAATAATGTCCAACTTGACGGATCCAAATAATCCAGATTTAAGGAGGAAGGTTCTTCTGGGAGAAATAAAGCCGGGATCGCTTATTAGTATGACCCCTGTGTATCAATCCTTGTGGTCAACGGACGACTATATCTATTCAAAGAATTAGGTCATTTTCATTATATTTTGTCCTTTTTGCCATTTAATGAAATTTTTCATCAATTTTTTTGCCATTCGTTGTTGTAATCACCTTGGGTAAATGACTGAAAGAAGTATAAGATTTATAGTAAAAGATGAACATGCCATGCCTATTAACAAGAATATGATTTACCACTATAATGAGATATTATATTGTAGCATTTGCTTTGAAAATGACAATAAAGATAGCAAGAAGGTCTTTAATCCTTATTTTCTCTAACAATTTGAGAAGCATTGGATGGGGTTGAACTCTGCCATGGGTTTTCATCATCTCTAATTTCCTGAAGAATATTTGAAAAAATAGAGATAAAGAGAAAGAAATAATACGTGGAATTGCGGTGTCACTTAAAACAACACTTACCAGCGAATGAATCTCGTTATTGTTCCAACCACCCCGTTGTTTTTCCCTAAGTGATTTTAATGGAGATATCCTCTGTTTCAAAACATGGAAATAGAAACAATGAATTGTTGTTTAACATGTTTGAGAAAATGCTTGAATGAATTACCATGCAATAGGATTTGAGCTCTTTGAGTCTGAAGAGCCTATCAACTTGGACCTCCAGGTGTCTCTGAGTCTGGTCTCTCTCTTGGATCTCCTTCATTTGTAAAAGCAACACAGCATCCCTCTCTTTCAACAACTTCTCCGTATTCTCCTTGTCCAATCTAAGCCGCTCCATCTTCTTCCTGAAGGCACTGAGCTTCTCCGGCAACGACTCCGTCTCCATCTTCTCAGTGGCGGTGGGATATTGATGGTTCAAGTTCCGGTCGTTGGAATTGAACACCCAATACTCTTGCTTGGGATTCGACAACAGACACTGTCAGTGGCAGCAGCATTATTATTAGTAGTATTGCCGAGTGGGTGGAGAGGCATGCGTCGGGTGAGATGAAAACGAGCCGTCGCCATTGCTAGAAATATGGGATTTTGATTTGACAAGAGAAACAACAAATAGCCGACGCAGGCAAGCCAATAGCTACAAAAAAAAAAAAAAATTAGAGACACTGATAAAATTAACACTATGAATTTGAATACTAACAATTAACAAACTAACGGCTACTATTTTCCTCTTTTTTTGCAGGAAAAATAATAATTAAAATTATTAAAAACATAACTTTTATTTAGAATATAGTTTGATTATAGGACATGAAATCGAAGAACAAAACTTGAATTCGGATAATAAAATATGTTAAAGGAATTGTTAGATGATTATCATTCATGTGTTGGGTGGATGGTAATCAAGGGAGTGAGCAAAAGAACAGAGGAGTTGGTGAGATTCAGAGTTAGAAATTTAAATGGACGTGAAGACAAAATCCATGATGGTGAGATGTCTCACTATGTTCTCTTGGGTTCTGCAAGCTTATAAAGAATAGCACTAAAAATAACGGAAAATAAAATTATTAATGATATTATTTGTTTATAATATCACTTGTTTCTCAAGTAATTTTATATTATCCTAATAACATGATAGTTTTACTTCATTCTTAATGATTTTGATCTGTTTTTATGGACTTCAATCTACTTTTTATTAAAATAAAACGAAAATATAAGATGAATGGTATATTTTGAGCAATGCTAGAAATAAAATCATTGACTTATTCTTATCACAACTATGCATACAAAATTCATTTCTTATGCATCTCACATTGTTTAAACTATAAACGTTTTATTTCAATATGTTGGGAAGATTCTTCACTTTTTTCATTGTATAATATTTTCAACCTCTCTAGATTTATGGGTTGAAAATAAGGATGGATATTTGAACTCGAATCATACATGTTTTTATTCGAGTCAATCTTATAAAATCATTTTTTTAAAAGAGTTCATGGATCAAAAAAAAATTTGAAGGATAAGACCGGCCAGTGGGATTCAACCCCAAAATTTTTAATGTTAAATTGCATAATCATTTGATCAAGGCCCTGGTGTGGGTGGCTGTTAAAGATATCAGCTTTGTGCTGATTGGGAAGGGGCGATTTTTATTAACATCCACACAAATTAAATCCTTCTAAGCCGATAAAACTATGCAACACTCGTGGAAAAAGACCAGCCTCTGGCCCTTGTGCTGACGCTTTAATTCTAAACACAGACAGAGATCGAGAATTAACCACTATGGCTTCCTTGCTGTGTCCAACTTCAGCTACGCTTCAGCAGAATCATAGGATTCTTTGCTTCTCTCCTCTCAAGTCTATTTCCCAAGTTAACCATTTTTCCTTCACAAAGAGTCTTAAAAGTACACCAGGAAGATGCAGTGCGTTCCCAGATGATTTGTTGGAGCAGTCTTTGTCTCAATTCCCCATCATCAAATCCGAGTTGGACACGGTTACCGGTGAACTAACGGATGTGCAGAAATGGGGTTTCATTGTTTTTGCAGGTCTCACATGGATTTATTTGACTGCAAGGCCCGGTGTTCTTGTAGGTGCCATTGATGCTTACCTTCTTGCTCCTCTTCAACTAGGATTTGACAACTTGACTGGCAGGAGGAGCTTGAAGAGGAGTGATTTTCTGGTTGGGGATAAGCTGGGGGAAGGGTCTTTTGGTATTGTTTATTCTGGTGTGATTGTTCCCAAGAATGCTTCACCTGAAGAAAGAGTTCCAAAAAGAGGAAAAGCAAAAACAGCGCTGGTTAATGATGATAGGTTTAAAGAAAAGGTCATTCTCAAAAAGGTAACTGCTCTGATGATCATATTTCTGCATGCATATTTGAATATATCTATAACTTTGATGCTTTGGGAATCTGCAGGTTAAAGTTGGTGTGCAAGGAGCTGAAGAATTTGGAGATTATGAAGAATGGTTTAATTACAGGCTTTCAAGAGCAGCCCCTGAGACATGTGCTGAGTTCCTAGGAAGTTTTGTTGCTGATCAAAACAATTCACAGTTCATCAAGGGTGGGAAGTGGCTTGTTTGGAAATTTGAGGTACTATAGCCAGTTATAAACATGAAAATTTCATCTAGTTTCCTAGTTTCAAGTCATAATCAACTCTACTTAGATTAAATGATACTGGGGATGGTTTTATGCAGTAAAGTTGTATTGCCTATATGATGTATCTACTGGTTAAGTCTTCCTGAAACTTGTATTGTACCTTAGGTTAACGTTTCTTTATCAATCTAAATGGATGCAGATTATTGAACAATTATCAGTTCATGTAAGGATTCTTCTTCTCGGCTCGGCACTAATTGTTTAAGAATTTCATTGTGACAGGGAGATCGCACCCTTGCTGATTACTTGAAAGATCGCAGCTTCCCTTTAAACATAGAGTCTGTCATGTTTGGACGTGTACTGCAAGGAGTGGAATCTGTTAAACGGAATGCATTGATCATCAAGCAAATAATGCGACAGATTATTACTTCGCTTAAGAAAATTCATGACACAGGTATTGTTCACCGTGATGTAAAGCCGGCCAACATCGTGGTGACGAAGCGCGGACGGATCAAACTCATAGATTTTGGGGCAGCAACAGACCTTCGCATTGGCAAGAACTATGTGCCAAACCGTACGCTGCTTGATCCCGACTATTGTCCCCCTGAGTTATATGTCCTACCAGAGGAAACTCCAAGTCCTCCTCCGGAACCAATTGCTGCTCTTCTTTCTCCGATCTTGTGGCAGGTACAAGAATCTTCCTCTCTCGTTTCCTTTATGGCGATGAATGTATCGATGATCTAATGCTTCCCGGAGCTACATATATTTGCAAAGTGCAGATTATAATCTGTAATCATTGTTGCAGCTCAACAGTCCTGATCTATTTGATATGTATTCTGCCGGCATCGCGCTCCTACAAATGGCAATACCTTCCCTAAGATCAGAAGCATATTTAAAGAACTTTAATTCAGAAATAAAAGCAGTTCAATATGACTTGAACAAATGGAGGGAGAGAACACGGTTAAGGCCGGATTTGACAATCTTGGATCTTGAGTCTGGTCGAGGATGGGACCTAGCGACAAAACTGATTTCACAAAGAGGTTTCCTTAGAAGGGGACGTTTATCTGCTGCTGCTGCTTGAGGCATCCTTACTTTTTGTTGGGTGGTGACCAGGCGGCCGCTGTTCTTTCAAAATTCGGCTTTTAACTAACGTAATGTGCCTCTGGCGGAGTGAGTAAATCTTTGCGCTTTCGAGATACTTCCATTATTATTTCTTTTGATCCTTGCCAGCCTTCTCCACAAGCTGCTCAATGCATTCAAAATGAACTTACACTTTTGACATACCCTGCAGCTGTTACAATTACACCATTGATATTATTTCTAATAGCTGATTCGATATCCGAAGTCGTACATTTTCATTTTTAAATTGGAAATTTGTTTTATTCAATCAATGTCAGAACATGGTTCATGTAGTCTATTCCATCGGGGAACAGCTGCCATAAGAGGCTCCCTGCCCCACTCCCGCCGTTCTTTGTCAAGTTTAAGAGTGTCTTATATATACACCGCGCTAATAAGGGTGTCTTGGAATGATGAGTTGTAGCCAGTGTCTTTCACAGATGCACCGAACTTGGAGAAGATAACCGGCATCCCTATGTATTTCTCTGCATCTTCCATGTGTGCTTCCATCCATGATGTTGTAAATTGGAGATGAACATAGGAAATATTTTGTGAAATCCTTCACAAATCAATTAGATCATCTATCAAGAAGATGCTGTACACATAAACATGAATCCAAAACCGAGTGATAAGCTTTACCAGGAATCCTCATAAATGTGAACCGATGCAAAATCAATGCCAAGACCCTGATGGTTTCTTATAAAGTCAGTTCCAACTTGAGTTGCATATGAATTCAGGTTGAACTGAGTCCTTGCAGGTGCTAAGAGGCGTAAAATCCATCTACTCTGATTTCAACCAACTGTTTTGCATCGAGGCTCTTCAAGCATTCTGCCACTTCTGCTATCCATGACTAAAACACGATACCAACAGTAAAAATTTCGTGTCTTCAGAATGTAAATCAATATGGTCATATGCAGAACTAGTTTTACCATGACAAACCAATCTGCAGTGTATCCCTGGAGCTGCATCGAGGTTCGTTCGTAAGTTCCCAAGCGAAAATTGTCGGATCATTCTTGTAAGTTATGTTTGTGAATGTATTAACTTAGCACTGCCTACATTGTCAAATAATAAATAAACTAACAGACATAAACAGAGTTGATCTGCAAATCCAACTGGCAAAAGTGACCCAAATTTTGGAGGAAAGTCATGAAAAAGACGAATGAAAGAATGAAACTTATCGCGCTAGTATCCATGGCACTAAAAACTGACCCAAAAGCTAAACTTTGGCAATACGTATATATACATGATCTCGTACGGAACAATGTTTATCCAAATACAACACTAATCGTAATTGTTAATGGATATGCCTGAAATTTTGAAACAAGAGTATGGAAGATTGCATAATAAGTTTCTAGCTTCGATGCTAAGATTACAAAATTCTTGCTTTGGTCTGCCACCCATTATCTGCCTTCCCTTCGAATTGCAAATAGTGAGCGCTAGGAATTTAAAAGTGGAAAACAAATAATATGATATCAACATAAAAAAGAATATATATGTTCAAAATCTTTCTTAACCAGTAGCAATGTACAACAATTTACAAATGTAATTGCTCGCTCAAGTACTCTGGAGAGAATAACATTCTCTTTTACCAATGAGATCACTCAATGAGTTCTCCTAAGATGCAATTCTTAAAACTTGCATTGCATGTGACCAAAATGTACATATAATTACTGAAATTTGTATTCTTGAAGCAATGTCAACTAAACCATTATCAAAGTTTTTTATTTGGTCAAAATAACTTGCCCCTTATTTGGTGGTGATCTTGGTTATGTTCCATATCTGAAGTTACATCTATGTTAGCGGTTCAATCGCCATTTGCCCTATGTCATATGCCATGGCCATAAAAAAATTCCATAAAGCAAAGCTTTTATGATTAAACCAAGAGTGAAAGTTCAATTTCTCTGTGATACAAGATCAAACTTTAGAAACAACATTGTTTTAAGGACGAGAGACAGCCACAAATCTTAAATATAGATCTAAGACGAACATGGAAAATACCAACTAAAAAAACACCTTCAGTTTCTTGATAATTACCCTTACCCTGCACTTCATGTTGTCCATTTTCAATGTACGAAATGTTTCGGACTGCATATACACAATGCTTCATATGGCTTTCATAGAATGGCAACAAAAGCCACCTTTCTTATAACAATAACCCTACCTTGCCTTGCAAGATATCAATTTCCAGCATTGAGCAGTGTAGATCTGAAGCACTTCAACATTGAACGAAACAAGGGTTTTGACAGCCACTTCAACATTGATCAAAACAAAGGTTTCACACCAGTTACAATGCGTGCAAAGTATAAAAGAATGTCCATATCCTCCCACTCAAAGCATGAACAAAATGACAAGTTCCTTTAGGAAAACACCACCTCCCTTCCCATAAGAAAACATCACTTTGTTTGACACATTTGACAACATACAAAAGCCAATAGGTATTACACAATGATCACTGTCATCCCATAGCGTACTTCTGGGTCCAGCTGCGTGCAGTCGCTTCATACTTGGACCGATCAGTCTTGTACATGTGAGAAATCTCTGGAACAAGTGGGTCGTCGGGGTTTGGATCAGTCAGCAATGAACAGATTGAGAGCAGAACCTGTTTTGCACCAGTGTTAGTTTTGTTGACAATGTTTATACATTATACTATTTTAACCATGATATTAGCAGGAGTAAGGACAGACCTTGGAAATGGTTAGTGCAGGGCTCCATTGTTCTTTTAGGATATCAAGACAAATGCTCCCGTTGCTGTTGATGTTTGGATGGAAGACCTTGGTCCTAAATGCAACCTATACAACAGAACAGCATTGTACATGAAAAGAGCGTATAGTGTGTCACACGAACAATCATCAACACTAGAGTAAAACATCGCGGGTGAAGTAAATTACCTTAGGAGGCTTGAAAGGTAGTCCGGAGGAAAATGAATCGTAACTAAAAATACACCTCCAGCATAAGGGCTATCGAAGGGCCCATGATTGTTGCTTGCCAATGAAACATGTCTTCAGCTACAGGACCTATTACCAAAAAAAACATCCAAAGTTTACCAAAATGACATCCATTGATGCACAAGTCTAAGTTCAGATAATAATAATGAACAGTCTGAATCAGATCATAATTCTAGTATAGGAACCGAAAAGCTTGCCGATTAAATCAAAATCAAGTTGGAAGGCATAAAGACCACATGAAGATCAAGGCCTAAGGAAGGGATTTGCTCATTTTTCATGATGAAAACCTTCATTTTCAGCAATAAGCAGCCGGAACGTATATAAGGGCAAACGAGCTAAAGCAAATACATGGAGTCAAGTTTGGAGCTTTAGGGTTTTAAATTTTTAATCGATTTATTCATAAGCTAAAACTAAGTACGCAGTTAAATAAATGAAAAAGGTAGGGTAAGCAACACAAACAATGAGATCAAAGTATGTTATTGTTGGTAAAGATATATTGACGTTAGGCGGTAGAAGATGAAATGTTACCAGCACTGCAAGAAGTTGGTGGATCTTTCTGCAAATCCTTGAGTTCCTTCAAAATCCGCTTTGAAGCCATGACGCTCGAACAGCAAAGAACGCAGCAGAACAGAGGACAAGACAAAATTCTTTCTAAATGGACAGGAGCCTGGAGAGAGAGATAAAACAAGAAACGAAAACAAAGCTAAAAAGAGAGAAGGGAAGAACACGTTAGAAAAGAAAAAGCTTTGAATTCAAGGATCAAACTTTGAAGGCAGAGAGATCCCTATCCTCCTCTCCACCAGCAAATCCCTTGAAGCTTCAAACTAAGACACAGAGAGAGCAATTTTGCAATTAGGGCTTCCGAAGCTTATTATTCTTCCACAGATATCAGAATCTGACGGTCATGTCCCCACTCAATAATTCAGCAACGAAGCTATATTACTTTTTGATTATGGCTTAAATATATATTTGGCCTCTGAACTAACACTTTTATTTCATATTGATCCTTGGATTTTTTTTCTACCCCCGAATTTGTATTTCGTTGACCTTATTAATTTTTTTACGTTAAATAGATGATGACGTGACAATTTGGTATTATATTTTAAAGTTAAAAAATATATAAATGATTTTAGAAAGCAAAATTTCAAAATAAATAAAGAAAATATTGTGAAAACTACATGCAAATCAGGTTTTTTTAATACTCTTTTAAAATTATATTATCCACAATTTGCAGCATTCACAGATGCTACGTTCTGATTGGTTCTTAGTTACACGTCATTTAGAAACAACCTGTTAAAAAAAGACTAATAGGTATAATAGAAAACGAGTTCTTTATTTTAAACATAACAGAATAGAGAGAACCGGGATGATAAGAATCTAATCTCTGGATCCACCTACACCCCAATCATGGTCTGCAGCGAGAAGTGTGGCCCCTCCACAGCCACAGCCACATGATCTGGGGAGCAGTCAACATCGTCAGTCGCCACAGGCCTTTTAATCAATTCAAGCCTATGTGGATGTCTTGGTTTTGCTCAAACCACCTTATCCTTAAAAATCAAAACAAATTTAGCTATTCAAAGGTTCCGATTCCCTCCATGGCGATGACGACAACAACAAACACGCTAAAACTATGTTTGGCTATTTGCAGGCAATCAAATGAGCAATACAAGACCAATTAATTACATATCCAATATTATTATTTTTGTATAAACACCTGCTACAGATTTCTACACTCTTGCAGAATAACCCAATATTTATTTATAAGAGACAAGATTATAGGCATCAAAATAGATGGGGAATTAAGCAAAAGATATTATAACAGGCCAAAAGGTTCAGGCAGAGGCACAAATCCACTATCAGAGATGGAAAATCGTTCAGATGTATCATCGATACTATGCAACCAGTTCGTATTCTTCAAGTCCTCTTTTAGCAATATAACATCATATCGGCTAATCTCATCTATGTCCAACTCGTTTAATTTGGTAGAGCATCTCCTGTCATGGGAATTACTTCCATTCTCTGCAGCTCTGGTAATACTATTTCCATTCTCAGACAAGTCTCCGTTTTTTAACCTACTAGGGCCTCTGTTGCAATATTCCGAGTCTGGAGCACTTAAGGAACGATGAGATTGGGGTTTAGCAGAACCAGATTGAATGCTCTGAGGAAACAGAGTTGTGCTTGTAAAGGACCGAGTGTTCCCTGTTCCATTTCTCACGTCCTGCATTGGAGATTATGGATGGTGTTAAGATTATTATACATCATAGAGTACATATATCCCAGGGAAGTAAGAACACTTTTTATTAACATACATGATTCAGTCTTTCACTAGGGCAGAATCATCTATCGGAAAGGTCACAAACAATTCCAACTGTTAAACATACGATTGTAACTCCCAGCTATTAACCAGAAATCCAGATTCAAATTCGAGACACTGACAAGTGACAACTTCTTATAAAACTTTTGGATCATATAGAAGTTATCTATAAAAAAAAATATTTGATTTGAGGAGAAAACCAACAATTACTATCTACTTGTATGATACTATTCCTACCCCTTGGCCACATTTAAATTGCTTAGCACATGCTTAAGAAAAGAAAAGGTTCTAGAACACATCAAATGGCTAACATTTGGAACAGGCAGATCTTCATAGGAATTAACAGAATCATTCAATAAAAAAAGTAAGGGGGTTGGCATACCATTTGCCTAATAGCCATATCCGGTGATTTTTTTGAGATGGTCCTCCCAGATCCCGGGCTATCTGCAGTAGTTGTTGAAAACTTTAAATGTTTCCGCGTAGCTAAATCGGACACAGGTGTGTTCTTCCGTGACTCAGGTATGTCAGATGCATGCCCATTGGAATGAACATGAGTTCTTCCATGGGGTTCTGCGAGTCTTCCCCTTGTCACAAATGGTGATGAATGTCTTCTTGCATATTTGTAGCGTCTTGGTTTGCCTTCATGGTGAAAAAACTACCAGTCCGAGACCTTCCAGCAGAGATTGGCCTATCAGGAAAAGTTGTTCTAAGGTTTGCTGGTGTGTCGAGTAGAAAGTCAGGGAGCCCAACTGGATGTTGTAAGGGCCGGACTTTTGGACCTGGGGAGCTTGTTCGGGATGCTGGAGCTGCACTGTGGCCATTTAAAACAATGCGCCTAGCAGAAGGTGAAGCACTGGATTCAGAAGATAGAGAATTCCAACGTGTCGGAGTTGTTGGGCGAGAATTTGAACGAACATTTGTTAAGTTCAAGTTTGCATGGATTCGTGGCCTGGAAGTTGGAGTTGACGCCCTTGAACTTTGTGAGGGTCTGTTCTTGTCAATGTAAGAGCCATTTGGAGAGGAACGAACTTTGGAAGGGTTAAGCAACGTGATGATGGGCACGGAGATGGGGTTGAAGGTCTTGCTGTAGAAGGCGAGCAAGTAATAGGAGAGGATGGTCTAGCGTATGATGATACAGAAGCCGAGCTTGTATTGAGAATTGAATTGCCCCTATTTGAGGAATAGTTACTACATGAAGAAACAGAAGGCCGAGTTACTGGACTGCGTCTGGTGGGTTTTAAGCTCTCAGATTGTGAAACTGAAAACTGAAACAGAGAGAGATTAGACATAAATTAGTTTTTGAAAACTTCGTGGGGCTGAGGCATATACATTTATCTCTAAAGATATGCATACCCTTGAAGCCTTTGTGGTTGAAACTGTTCCAACTTTGAAATTCCTTCTTGGAGCGAGCGACACCTTTGCAGACTGAGATTTAGATCCCTCAGATGAACGAACAAATGGAGTTCCAGGAGGAGTCAGAAGCCTAATGAGAGAAGAAGTTATTATAACTAGAGACACAGATTTTCAAATACTGATTCTCAATTGAGTGAGAAATTGCCCAGAAAATGTGTCCAAATGATTCATTCGATCACTAAAGCAACTAAAGTTTACATATTAGAACTTAGGGTCTAAATATTCAACAAAGAAACACATGACTAGTAATTGTAGCAATGGCATACCAGTCGTAGTCATGCTTTCCTCCATCTGCAGATGAAAGTAGATCATCAGGCCCATCCTTAACGTTTGCTGATCCAAGTGATAGTCTTCCCGGTTTTACTGAAAATTCAAAACCAAAATCCGAACATCAAACTTACTAACAACTGCACGCTTCTAACCCACAAACTGATCTAATGATGGTAAGAAAGCAAACGGAGAAGCAAAAAAAGTAAAATGTCAGTACCATCGGGGGAGGCTAAGGAGAGGCTGCCGGTGTTCTTTGAGAGGAGATCTAAATTATTGTCGCAACCGTTCAAACTTAGACGACGACGGTGATGATTTGACGCCGCCGAAATGTTAGTATTATTGTTGTTTTCCATGGTCAGAGGTTGAGACTCCCTTGGATTACCCTTATTCATCATTATGCTTAGCAATTGCCTGTCTCAATTAATGAAATTAAATGCAACATTCCTTCCATCTAAAAAGAAAGAGGAAGAGAAGAGTGGTATAAACAGCTCCAGATCAACCGCCAAACAACTAACGCTAAGCAAAGACGTTTACTCCCAATTCCCCATCCGTCGGTCACTATATGTGTTTAGTTGTTTCATTTTTCGTTTTTTTTTTTCTGTTATTTTATCTAATTGAGTAACTAATCTATTAAATATGAAATAAATTAAAAAATAATCAATAACAAGATGGCAAATTACCCTTATTCACATCACATTTTGTTTCGAAAATCAACAATCAAATATTTTTTAACGATATATTGTTTTATTATCATATGGTATACAACCAATCATCTCAGTCTCACAACAAAATTACATCATGTTGCTTATTTCACGATACAAAAAATAGTTTATTTTTTATTTTTTTAACTTGAATAATAATAATAATGTCTATTTTGCTAAAATTATTTTTATTTTTATACATAAAGAAATTTAATATTCATTTTAATACTTCCATATAATATTATTAATATTATAAATTTAATTTTTACATGATATAATTTATATAATATATTAAATTAAGATAATAAACAAATTATAAATATAAAACGAGTCAGGTTAAATAACATTTAAGTCTTAAATGTTGGAGTTCAAGTTTAACCCATTTTAAAAAGAATTTAAATTTTTATCTTTTTTTCAAGTTTAAAGTATTTTTATTCCAATCTTCTTAAATTTCATATGAATCTTTATATTTTAATCAATAATCAACCCTTTGAGTCGAAATTAATACACTATATGTGTGTATGTATATGTATATTGATGTGGATAAGAAAAAGAAGTGCATGATAGAACTGCATGAATAGTCATCCACTAGTTGTTTAATTACAATGGTCATATATTTACTCTAAAATCTGAAAATTTTTAGGGTTATATATACAAATGGTCCCTCGATTATAGAAAACTGTTCTGTTAAGTCATTCGACTATTAAAAGTTAAAAAATTGTCATCCGACTATAGATAGTTGCTTTGTTGAATCCTCAACTATTAAAAGTTATAAAATGGTCACATGACTATTCATTATGCTCCACATTCATTAAAAAATTAATGGTTGTTTGAACTTACATTAACATTATGAATGAGACATGATAGTCATTTGAGATTATGAGAACATATTTTATCACATCTCAAACAACAAGTTAACATCCAACTCAAATTTTCGTTAATTTTTTAACAAAAAATAACGAGTTTGGAACATAATGAATAGCCGAGTGACTGTTTTGTAACTTTTAATAGTCGAATGACTCAACAAATCAATTTCTTATAGTTGAGGGACCATTTTATGACTTTTAATAGTCATAGACTCAACAAAGCAACATTCTATAGTAAGAGGACCATTAATGTACTTTACCTATTATTTATTTATTTTATTAATTACAATCCTTAAAATTTAAAATTCATTATATAAATAAAATTTAAATTATTAATATATATATATATATATATACACACACTTAAAAAATATTTTAAATCCTTCATTGTGTATAGTTTACATAAAATAACCATAAATTTACAAGTCACACAAACTCATGACAATTGAAACAAATCTGAAGTGACAAAAGACGTTAGTTGACATCAAAATCAGATTGACCATTGTACGATCATGACACTCTTCCCCTTATTCAAAATCAAAGTCCTTGATATAATTCACTATAAAATATGTAAACTTATATTCAAACTCATACTTATGGAAACTTCCAGATGAAAAATCTTCAAAAATTCTGGGATGATCTTCATTATTATATTTTCAGTGACCATTAAATGAAAAGTATTAATTTCAAGGATAGTTCGAGTGGATATTAAGTGATGGTAGTACTTCTAAAAATTTTAAATTTTTATATAATGTGTATAATGTTTTATATTTTGATTAATGATTTAATTTTATAATTTTAAATTTTTAATATAATTTTATAAAAAGATATTTCTAATACAAATACGTTTGTTATGAATTAATTTTTAATTTTAAGTGAATAAAAGAGCCCATCTATATTTATTGGTGCAGAACTGACATATAGTGTGTATCAATTGGTAGAGATTCGGTGGTTGACTTTAATTTTGGAAATCATTTGGTGGGAGATGCAATGGGATTGTCTAAGGGATGTTTGTTTGTCTCTTAATAGAATTATTTAGCGTTGAATGTTAAATTGTTTAATATTCAGCGTATTTGTTTCGCACCTCTGAATGATTCAGTGCTGGCTGATACAACAAAACAGTGCTGAATGATTCAGCACAGAAGTATATTCTGAATGATTCAGAACCATTATCAAACAACATGTCACATTCAGAGCTAATTCATACAGAGTCTCTGAATCATTCAGCATTTGAATTATTCAGTGCTTAATCATTCTGAAGTAAACAAACAGCCCTAAGAAGAGGTAGATTAATATATAAGATTAAAAAATAGTAAAATCCAAAATTTGAAAAGAACTTTAGTAAAATTAGTTTAATGTAATTGAAAACATTGACTTATACATAATATATTAATTATAATGGTGTAACTAGTAAGCTTATCTGATCGGTAAGTATCGATATTTTTTTGCAAGTATAAATACTTTCGAATTAAAAAGATATGAAAAATGATAAGACCGCAAAATATCAATATTTTTCTACAAATATCGATACTTTCAAATTTAAAAAAATGAAAAATGAGAATGCCATAAAGTTTCAATATTTCTCCACAAATATCAATATTTTCGAATTTAAAAAATAGATAGAAAATGAGAATGTTGCAAAGTAACAAACTTTTTTAAAATAAATATCGATACTACGATATGATAGTCTATACTTTAACATTTGTTAAATGGAAAAAATATTGATACTTTTTCTATTATGTTTCATGCTTTAACATTGGAGAAAGTTGATGAAAATTAAAATATTGATACTTGCTTATTTGAAAAAATTGTTCAAGTTAAAGATCGAAAGTTACTTATTTGAAAATTTTCATTAAAATGTTGTTATAAAAATATCGATAGTGTAATAATAATTACAACATAACCTGTTAAAATAAAATAAGCGCAACCTATTACGTTAAACTAACTACTAGTTTGTTTAAAGGTATAATAATAATGTAAACGGTGAAATAAAATAGGCTCAACCTATTACGTTAAACTAACTACCGATTTGTTTAAAGGTATAATAATAATGTAAACGGTAAAATAAAATAGACGATACCTATTACGTTAAACTAGCTACCGGTTTGTTTAAAGGTATAATAATAATGTAAACGTTAAAATATTTACAATTTAACCGGTTAAAATAAAATAAGCGCAACTTATTACGTTAAACTAGCTATTAATTTATTTAAAGTTATAATTATATTGTAAACGGTGAAATAAAATAAGCGCAACATATTAAGTTAAACTAGCTACCTGTTTGTTTAAATGTATAATAATAATAATGTAACCGGTTAAAATAAAATAGACGCTACATATTACGTTAAACTACCTATCGGTTTGTTGAAATGTATAATATTAATGTAACCGGTGAAATATTCACAACTTAACCGGTTAAAATAAAATAAACGCTACATATTATGTTAAACTACCTATCGGTTTGTTTAAATGTATAATATTAATGTAACCGGTAAAATATCTACTACTTAACCGGTTAAAATAAAATAGGTGATACCTATTACGTTAAACTACCTACCGGTTCGTTTAAAGGTATAATAATAATGTAAACTGTGAAATAAAATAGGCGCTACCTATTACGTTAAACTACCCACTGGTTTGTTTAAAGGTATAATAATAATGTAACACGTTAAAATAAAATAAGCGCTACCTATTACGGTAAACTACCTATCATTTATTTAATTGTATAATATTAATGTGAACAGTAAAATATTTACAATTTAACCGGTTAAAATAAAATAACTGTTACCTATTACGCTAAACTACTTACCGGTTTGTTTAAAGGTATAATAATAATGTAAACGGTAAAATATTTACAACTTAACTGTTTGAAATATTTTTTTAATTCAAAAGTATCGATATTTGTAGGTTGATGTGAGGGGTGGAGTTCATCAACTTTTTCAAAAATATCGATACATCATATATCAATTATCGATATTTTAACATTTATCAAAATTTTCAAATGTTAAAGTCTCGATAACAGAAATGACCATCTAGCTCAGTTGGTAGAGCACAAGGTTCTTAACCTTAAGGTCGTGGGATCGAGTCCCACGGAGGGCATTTCATAATTTGGAGGTCTTTCACGGAAGCTGCTCTCAACATGACGTTGGGGGCAGCCTACTATCTTACCTCCCCCTTATCCCATTACATATGAGAATAAGGGACAACTTAATTTCATTTAAAGTCTCGATAACAATCATCAAAAATCTAAAATTCTAAAGTATCGATGCAGGATATTAATAATTTTCATGAATACGTATCGATACATATACACTAAGTATCGGTATTAATAATTTCCATACATCTACACTAAGTATCGATACGGAGTTTAAGAGTTTGGATATTTAAAATATTGAACTTCATAGAAAACAATATCAATATTTGCTAAAGTATCGACCATCAGATCATAATAGTATCAATATTTATTTTAAAAATAATTTCCATCCAAAGATACGTAATATGTTAAATCGATACTGATTTATTAAATGCAACTTTAATATTTCAGATAGCAACCTACTTCTTTATTCACAATAATATTATTGGGTGCAATCTAGTATGTTATTTATTTATAACAAAATACGTATTTAACATATTTTGTTGTCGTGAGATTTCGAATGCCCTATCAGCTTAAAGTTTGGTAGCATATTAAGCACAACCTAATATGTTGATAATATTTATAACAAAATAAGTAATTAACTTATTTTGTTATAGTGAGATTTCTAAGGCCCTATCAACTTAAATTTTAGTAACATTTTAGGCGCTACATAATATGTTGATAATATTAATAATAAAATAAGTAATTAAACTATTTAGTTATTTTCATATTTCTAAGACTTCATCAGCTTTAAACAGACACAATCTATTACGTTAAATAGATGCAACCTATTATGTTATTACGATTGATAATATTTTAAGTAATTAACCTAAATTATTAAAGTCTATTTTTTTGACCCATTTTACATACAATGATAACATTTCCATTTATTACCATTATTATTAACAACATAAATAACATTTTCGGCGAAAACATATAACCAATCACCTATTTAACCAGTCACACCGTATTTTAACCGCTTCACGTCAGATCCTCCCTATGCGATTAGTATAATTTTGTTGGATATATGTAAATAAATTTCTTCTATTATCTCATCTTCCATTATTGTTATCTCATTCATCCAATCCAATATGCTTGACTTTAATCCTTCTCACCTTTATTCCATTGCTTTGCTTTATTACTACAACTACCAGTAGGGTCAACTTTAGTTTTATATTATTTTGATTTATTTTACATCAAATTACTACGTGTTTCCAACGCATATCCATTTTTTAGTTAATTGTTCATGTATCTAATTAACTACCACTTTTCTCCCCGACAAACCAATCAAATTACTGGGAGATTCAATCACTTGTCCACTCTCCATCCCATTGGGGAATTGATATTATGACCTAACAAGTCAATATTTCATTTCCATCACCTAATTAAATGAGAATTAACGAGTGTTGGAAATAATGCTTGAAATCGGTACACCGAACATGGAATGGTTCGCACATTGTTGACTTTTAATGTATAATAATCACAGATAATGCACTCAATGAAGATGGACACAATATCGGTGTAGTTGTTTTAAGATATAAACATTTTATGTTATTAATATATATAAATGCGTGATTAAAGAGAGGCGTAGTAGTAAAGAATAAGGCATGCATGATGATACACAGCTCCCCAGAGCCAGAGTCGAGTTCTTTGTGAAAGTGGATGGGCTCTGACTCCAACCCCACTTTTTTACCTTACTCGACGGTGGCGCTGGCGCTTCATTCTTGTCGATCATCAAATTCCATTTCACTGCTCCCTTTCTTTATGCTCTCTGACGACAAACCCACCCACGTTTTTGGCTTTCCACCAGCGCCTTATTATTTATAACGCCTCTCTCTTGAGCTTTCTGCATTCCCCTCCACCCTCCATCTCATTCTTTTACTTTGATTAGGTAAAATTCCAAGCCTCAACTTATTCATCTTGTGCTACAGATCCATGGTTTTATTTTGTTTTGCTTTTATCATTTTGTGTTACAAACATCACACTGATCAGGCTGCCATTGCTGCTAATTTGTGCACTGTAGGAAGACCTGTATATTATGTCCGTTTACTTGTTTATGACAATTGTTTATTGACTATATATATAAAACCCCAGAAACCCACCCTCTCCAAATCCCTTATCACCATCTTTGTCTTCGAGAGTTGTTCATGTGCTTACATTTGCAATACTCTCATAATGATCTTTATGTCTTTTTATTATTGCCAAGATATGATCACTATTCGATGGAACTAAAGTTTTTGATTTTGCGTTTTGTTTAAGCAGGAGCTTTGTGTGGTATCATCAATGGTGAAGTGGATGAGAGAGATATTCATATTTTTCTTCTTAGCAATATTTTCCAAGGCAATCGGCTCTTATCCCTTCTGGAGAACGAGGAGGGCAACTGACAGATTAAACGAGCGCTTGACCTGGCAGCTAGCCGTGGAGGCTAACAAAGTCCGCGGATGGCGCACGGTGCCGGCTCATTGCCTCCACCACATCGAAACTTACATGACCGGCGGGCAATACGAGCAGGACGTTAACTATGTCGTGGAACAAATACAGAATTACGTTGCAGAAGTTACCGTGGATGAGGATGCCATGGATGCTTGGATCCTTGACGTAGACGACACCTGCGTACCAAATATACTTTACTACAAAAGAAAGAAATATGGGCACTAATAATACCTTCATTTTAATTTACAAATTCCGTACTTTCTCTTATTTGTATATACATAGGTGTGAGCCCTATGACCCCTGGGGTTTCAAGGCATGGGCAATGAAGGCCGAGTGTCCAGAAATCCCTGCTCTACTGGGATTGTTTCAGAAGCTGGTGGACAGCGGATTTAAGGTGTTCTTGATCACCGGAAGAGACGAAGAGACCTTAGCCACTGCCACCATTGATAATTTGCATAGCCAAGGATTCATGGGCTATAAAAGGGTGATTTTCAGGTAAGATAAAGATTCATTTCTGGGGAATTTCCAGGAAGCTTATTTGAATTTGACTATGTCCAGGACGGAAGCTTTCAAAGGGGAATGTTCGGGCAATCGCACATTCAAACTCCCTAGTCCTATGTATTGTGTTCCTTAATCAACCAGGGGAATACTGTTTTCTCAATGTATATATTAATTTAAAACATATTATTATGTTTTATTTCGTATAGATTTCTACAGTGGCGGAACTCAGCTCTATTTTATGAGGGGGTCATTTAATTTTTTTATATTAATTAAAATATTTTAATATTTTTTAGTGTAAGTTAATATATTAAAATACTATACTAATAAAAGAAAATTTTATAAATCCCTAAAATTTATTTGTTCATATAAAAATTCAAAGAAACAAAATGTATTTATAATAATGTTATCTAAAATTTTGTTTGTAGAGATGAAAATTCACGAATACACATAATAAATATAAATATTTAAAATAAAATTATAATTATAAATTAAATTAAAAATACTTTTAAAAAATTCAATTCAACTAAAATGAAATTAAAAGTTGAATATTTGATAAATTGAATGAAGTCCTCAATTCAAACAAAATGAACAGCTAGAAGAAGACGAACAACCAAACAAGAAAAAATATTAAAAATTATATGTTGAAATAAAAAATACAAAGTAAAATGATTTTTCATTCATTTAAAAATAAAATAATAATACAAAAAATAAATGTTAAATCTTTTCAACAAATGATATTTAAGTGATTTTCAAATTTCAAAGTAGTATATGCGTTTTTTAGCAATCAAATTTAATAAATTATTATACACAATTTTGTAGAAGGTTAAACTTAATAATTTAATAAATTTTTATATATGATATGTGTATAAAATATATAGGGTAAACAACATATTTAATAGCTAAACTATTATTTTTGTTTCATTTTGGTACATAAACTTCTTTTTCAAAATTATACCCAATGTTTAGTTTAGGTTTTATTTTGTTACTCCGCTGTTAAAAACTTAACAGTGATGTTGATGTGTCACCATAAGGTAGTGCCATGTAATCATTGTAAACAAAATAAAAATGACATGTCTAACATTAAGTATTAAGTATGATTTTGAAAAAAAATAAACTAAACATTACGTTATCAAAATAAAATCTAAACTAAACATTAAGTATGATTTTGAAAAAAAATAAAGTTTCAATACCAAAATAGAACATAGTATTAAGTCAGGTACTAAACTTATAATTTACCCTATATATATATATTATTTTTAATATTTTTGAGGAGGCCATGGCCCCCTGTCTCTTCTACCTTCACTTAAACATCAATAATGTGCTACATTAATGGATCATAATCCTGACCACAATTCCTTAGACATCCCCATTAATGGAAGTATGGAACATTAATTAAAACCAAATTATGTGCATGCCGTCATCCATCAAAATAAATTTAATAAAACACCACTTATAAAGTTGATACAAAACAAATTGAGTTATTTAGTTTTGAGTATATTATATAGAATATTATTAAATTTTAAGTTGTGTATCATTTTTATCATTAAATTTTAAAGTGTTTCAATTTCAATACTAAATTTTAGATTTAAATTCAATTAGGGCACTGAGAGGTTAAATCGTTAACGATGTGATGATATATTTGTATCTTTTTTTTGTTATCTTTAGTTTGTATATTGATTTTGTTGTTAAATTATAAACATTAAATTTTAGTTTATGTATCTATTTGTTCCTTGCAGAAAATCGTCAACTCCTTCAGTCGTTGTTGTTGATTAATCGTTGTATGTTACTAATTGTCATTCACAATATTAATATAAGGCTTAATACAAAAATAAGTGCTTAAACTATGCCTCAAAAAATATTTTAGTGCCTAAAGATTTTTTCGCTAAAAATAGATGCCTAACGTTTTCTCCGTTACCATTTTAGGTGCCCAGATGTTAATCTCCATTAAAATCTCAGTTAAGTGATATGTGTCACGTTCTGGTAATTTTGAGATTTTTTATTTAAAATAAAAATAAAATAAAAAACTTAAAATGTTCAAATCTTAAAAAAAAACCCAAAACTTTTTAAACTTTAATTTTAATCTCGTTGCCATCGTTGTTCGCCATCAATGTCGTTAATCGATCGAACATTAGACGACGTGTGACCGGCCAACAACCCACGACCAAAACCCCCATACTTTCGTATTCGATCGAACATCCAAAGACAGTATAAATGAAATATTTTGTTTTAGGGTTTTAAAGGTTTATGTTTAAGAATTTATAGATTTATGGGGATTTGGTGTTCTATCGGTTACAAAAGCATGGGGTTTTCATTGTGGGTGGTTGGCCGGTCACACATCGTTGGGTGTTCGACTGATTGACAACGTTGGTGGTGGTCGACTGTGGCAAAGAGATTAAAATTAAAGTTTTAAAAGTTTTGGGTGTTTTTTAAGATTTGAAAAAATTAGGTTTTTTTATTTTAAATAAAATTTTTCAAAATTAGTAGAACTTGACACGTGTCTCTTAACATAAATTTTTTTCGGTGTTATTTTTGTATTAACGAAAATAGTAACAAAGAAAATGTCAGACACCTATTTTTAACGAAAAATTCTTTAGGCACTAAAACGTTTTTTGATACGTAGGCAGGGCACTTATTTTTGTATTAGGCCTTAATATAAAAATATTTGTATTTCACTCCTCTATCTTCTCCTCAAATTGATTTTTCTACAAAACACATTTAAAATTGATGAAAATATATCTAAAAGTATAACGTTCTATTGTTTTGATCTCCTCTAAAATCTTATAATTATGCTAGTTTTAAGGTGTGTTGGTATCTTCTCAAATAAATGCATCTCACCATTTGAAATACCTCAAACCTTTAAATAGTGGTGGATTCAGAAATATTTTTTATGGTGGACATATAAATGTTAACAACACTAAACTTTTAAATGGGCACACAAATAAAATTTTAGGATCGACAATATCAATAAAATAGATTACTGATTGAAGAAAATTAGAATTTCATAGTGAACACGTATATGTGGATCCGCCACTGCCCTCAAACCTGAGAAAGTTTCTAAACCCCTCAAAACGGTGAATTTATGTGCTTAATTTTATGTTTTTAAAATGATTTTGAGACAAATTAAACCGATATTTTGATAGAGTACAATGAAACGAGTTCATCAATGTCAAAATGGTCGTAAAAGACATCGATAAATGACGTTTTCTGACAACAACTAAAAATAGATGGAAAAAACCTAGCTTTGTTGAATAAAAAAAGATAAGATGAAATAAAAGAATAAATTTTTTACTTCCACATCAAGACTAAACTATAACGTTATCTAATCCTTGATGATTTAATAGTCGAATTCAAAACTAAAATTAAATATTTAAATGAAAATATTTTAAAATTTTATAGTAAAATCTTTAAAAGCATAAAATTCAGGCACCAGAAATATCAAGAGTACGTTCAATATCAAATGGTTGAGATTGTTCTTTGAATATACGCTATCTTATATTTATTTTGTACTAATAATAAAATAGATAACTGTGAAAAAAGACAAATGGATTAAACTAATTTTGTTGGGAGAAATAATTAAAACACATTTATTTTTATTCATAATGTCATTCAAAATTTGGAATGATTCAAGGCAGGAAATTTCGGCTTCGGGAAGGGGAAGGAAGCAGTTTTGTTAACTTGGCAAAATAGAAAATATAAAAGACAAAAGGAGAAAGAGTCCCATTCTTCCATCAAATCCTATATTTGATTGATTTGTATACGTAAATTAACAAAAGCAATCAGAAATAATGAACGACGGAGATGTGTCGAAGCAAATCCAGCAGATGGTCAGATTCATCCGCCAAGAGGCGGAGGAGAAAGCCAATGAGATAGCCGTGTCTGCTGAAGAGGTCGTTAAGATTACTTTTGATATAAAATAATATTATTCATTTGAAATCTGAATAAAATGTCCATCACCAGGAATTCAACATTGAAAAGCTGCAAATAGTAGAAGCTGAAAGGAGAAAGATTAAACAAGAGTATGAGCGCAAGGGAAAGCAGGTGGAAATACGGAAGAAAATGTGAGTGACTTTAGTATTTGTAATGTATTGTTTAATTTATTTTCAACATGTTTGATTGATGCAATGAATGGATGTGCATTGCAGCGAATACTCGATGCAGTTAAATGCATCGAGAATCAAAGTGCTGCAAGCACAGGACGAGTTGGTGAACTCCATAAAGAAACTGCGAGAAAGGAACTGCAGCGTCTGGGAAATGACAAGAGGGGATACAAGAACCTGGTCAAGGCTCTGGTGCTACAGAGTCTGGCTCGGCTCAGGGAGCCATCGGTGATACTGAGGTGCCGAGAGGTGGATCGTAAGCTGGTTGAGTCTATCATCGATGAAGCTAAACGAGAGTACGCCGAGAAATTCAATGTAGCTTCCCCCAAGATTGTCATCGACCATGTAAGCCTCCCGCCGCCGCCTCCTGCAGATGCAAACGATTTCACCCATCAACCTTATTGGTATCAACTAATCTTGATTTCTATGCATTGCTCGGTTTGTTTTATCATATATCTTACGATGAACGATGATGTATAGCTCGGGGGGAGTTGTGCTAGCTTCGGAAGACGGGAAGATTGTTTTCGAGAACACTTTAGATGCACGCCTTGAAGTTGCTTTCAAACAGAAACTACCTGCGGTATATATCTACTCCTAGTACTGCTACTGCATGTACGGTTAAAATGGTTTACCGGTTTTGAAATTAATGCTTCTTATATGTATTCATGCAGATTCGAAGGCGTCTAGTGGGAGGAGGTGAATGACCAATTGACCCTCACTATTTATATTAAATAAGAATAAATTTTATGGTATGAATTGTTCTCATGTTTGTTGTTGCTTAATTTTGCATGGTCTATCAAAGATAAATAAATTGAAATATGTCGGTTCTGGTAAACTTGTTAATTGCTAATTCCAATTGTCAAGCGATCAAATTATACAACTCTCCACATGTATGTATATACACATACATACATTCAGAAATATGAGAGGCTTCACGTCCTACTTCCTACTACTAAATACAAGCAAGCAAGTGAATGTTTTAGGATAAAAGATACCTCCGACTCCTTCCAGTTTTCCCCTCTGATCCTCGAGATTTGCGGCCTGATTTTTGGTGTTTTCCTTCTCCGGGACCGCCAAATATCCCGATCCTTCCGATCCCTTTTGAAAGAGAGTTGAAGAATGTTTTCCCATTTTTCGACTTGTCCATCATCCCACGTTTCATTACCATTCTCCAACTCACTCAGCCTTACTCTCATTCTCGATATCTCCAGCTTCAGTTCTCGGTTTTCCCTCTTAGAGATGCATAATTATCGCGAGGCGACATGGCTGCGCTCGGGACTCCGCTGCTTATTTTCTGGGACAGTAATCCATCCCCACTGCTTGTACACAAGGCATTCTTCAATCGTAGCTGCTCGAAGTATAGGACCCTAACTGCCATCTGTACCGGAAGTCGCTCATTTTGTGCAGCATGGTTGCTTGCTTCTTGAGACAGTTTCTGGCAGTCTATGACTCTGCACAGCTTCTTACACTCATGATCACTTAGCATTGGATGAGCCTAATTGAAAATTTTTAAATGCATCATTTGATTGTAGTGTGTGTATATAGCATTTTCTGTATTTGTGAAAGGAAACTTACCTTCAAGTATATATCAATTGCTCTGTAAAGACCATCATCGATAACCCGAGCATAATCCGGTAGTATTTCTATCATGGCAATGAATTTCTACAAACTTAAATAAGGATCAGGGGCAATTTCAGCTAAATATGAGTCGATAAGCTGTCCCACCTTCAACAAAGAACCATGGACCAGAGAAGCAAGGCCATCGGACTCATATCCACCACAATCTTCATTTTCTTCATCTTCAATCTGCTGCAGGAAATTTATGAGTATCCGGTGGACAGTATCGACATCGAATAGAGAATCCCCGGCACTGAGAGATGGTATAAGCAGATCATCAAGTGAAACCATTTCTAATCTAAAAGCTATTCTCCTCTCAAGCTCAAGCCTGCAGGCAACGTTAGCTTCCACCATAATTGCCATCCTAAGCATCCCAAACAGGAAACTCAATGGAATAGAAGAGCTCTTCACTGCTAGCAGGAGACTTACAATGGTTTCCACAATTGTCCTCTGCTCATTTTCAGCAGTGGCAGAGATAGGTTTCGTTCTCACCGGATTCAAAATCTGACATTTTCCAATACCTTTCAATGACGCTTGAGCATAATGCATCAATGATTCCACAATACTGTCCGGTCTAACACCTATTCTGCCCATGGCAATAATAACCTTGTGATAATAATCAATTCTTAGAACAGACAGATCTTCGATCCACCATTCGAGACACCCCGACTTAAGTTCTGTAGATTCACCAGCACAGTCTAACCCGGACAAACCAGACACCAATTGCTCCTTGCATGCATTCATGAGAATCGCATCCACACATCTATCTGTAATTCCAAGTTCCTCAGCCATAGGATGCAGTGTCTCACAAGTACAAAGTACTTCCACACACTTGTCAAGACTATGGACTACAACTTCATTCAAGTAAACTTCGGTTCGTGCAATAAGATTTTCCTCGCGGTAGTCTTCTGTCATTTCCAAATATTCAGCAGCACAGCATAGGAGGGCGGCGTTTGCGGTCGTGATCTCGAAGTTCAAGCCGTAGCAAAATTTCATGGCAAGTTCGAATGTCTGAGGTCCTCCAGGGAATTTAACGAGTTCCAGTTTTGAAACATTGTAATCCTTACCATTAGCAACCATTTTCCGAATCTTTCCACTTCGAGATACCAATGGAAACTTGAGAAATACAAAAATGGGGGTTAAATTCACACATTCAAGCTTGTTGTAGACTTGTAGCAATAAATAAAAATAAAAAAGAAGAAGAAGCTTGGTGTATCAAAAAAAAAAACCAGTGATCCAGTGCTTACCTTATGAAGTAGAAAAGATTCTCCATCAACTGCAATAGTGATATCCCCCGCAACATCTGAAAAGATTCTGAAAGAACAACTTTCTGTCAGTAATATTGCACCAGAAAGATGGAACCAAGCACTGTTCGAGAGAGATTTGTTGCGGAAGATGGCTATCAGATAGAGCAAAAGCACAACTGATAATTTGAGAAAATAAGAATGAAGATAAAAGTGACACAAAATTTATGTGGAAAATCCCTAAATAATATAGGGTAAAAACCACGGGTAACGGTAGAAGAATTTCACTATGAGAAAAAATAGAAATTATAATCTCTCTCGATCTACCAAGAAAAAAACAATGATAATTCTCTCTTGATAAAAAGGAGAAAACAACTCTCAAGAAACTCTCTAAATTCTCTCTAGTATTGGAAGAAAGCTAGAATGTTTTGGGATGATTTTGAAGCTAAATGAGCTAGGGTATTTATAGTTGAAACTTAAGGATTTATCTTGTAAATACCTTAAAGTTTAGTGACTAAATGTTGTAATTATTCCTTGCATAATTCAACAAAAGTGTGATGCCAATTTGGAAAAAATTAGCAGCCCCAGCCGCCCATTAATACTGCCATTATTTGCACCGAAAAGTGGCTTGTCCACTTCTGATTTTTCAACAATCTCCCACTTGAAGATTTGATTGGAACAATCATATATTCACACCATTCTTTCTACCTTGTACCTTCATGTTGCTTACGTCTCTAACAGGTCACAAGAGGATCGACACAAGGTAAATTTATCAGCATTGATTGCCTTCATCATGAAATCTGCTATATTGTCTTTGGTATGGATCTTCTGCATATCTACCGTCCCTTCTTCCACCTTTTCACGAATGAAATGGTATTGAACTCGTATGTGCTTTGTCCTTGAATGAAATGTTAGATTCCTTGCTAGATGCAATGCGCTTTGACTGTCACAAAACAGAGAGACATACTCTTGATTGTGCCCAAGCTCCTCCAATAGTATCTTCAACCAAATTACTTCTTTACTGGCTTGTGTAGCTGCTACATATTCTGCTTCTGTTGTGGATGTAGCCACAATTGACTGCAATTTTAAAACCCAGCTTACAGCTCCACCAGTAATTTTGAACACATATCCTGTAGTAGATTTGCTTTTATCCAAATCCCTTGCATAGTCAGAATCAACATACCCATTGATAAGTAAGTTTGATCCTCCGTAACATAATGCAACATTTGAGGTCCCTTTGATGTATCTTAGGATCCTCTTCAATGTATTCCAATGCTCTTTGCCTGGATTCGCCATATACCGACTAACCACTCCCACTGCTTGTGCAATGTCTGGTCTTGTGCATATCATATCGAACATTAAACTTCTCACTGCTGATGCATACGGCACTCGAGACATCTCCATCCTCTCATCTTCACTGCTAGGAGTCATACTGGAGGATAATTTGAAGTTAATAGGAAGAGGGGTAGAAATTGGCTTACAATCTTGCATGCTGAATCGTGACAAGATCTTCTTCAAGTAATTCTTTTGTGAAAGCCAAATCTTCCTATTACTTCTGTCTCGGTGAATTTGCATCCCTAGAATCTTGTTTGCTGATCCCAAGTCCTTCATTTCAAATTCCATAGCCAGTTGTGCCTTCAATTCTTCAATATGATCTTTGTTAGGTCATGCAACCAACATGTCATCCACATACAACAGCAATATAACAAAATCGTTATCATTAGACCTCTTGAAATAAGCACAAGGGTCTGCATTAAGTCTGTTGTATCCAAGGCACATAATGAAGGAATCAAATCTCTTATACCAACACCTCGCACCTGCTTTAGACCGTACAGAGATTTGTTCAACCTGTAAACCAAGTTCTTCTTTTCTTTTTCTTCAAAACCTTCAGGCTGGAGCATGTAAATCTCTTCTTCAAGATTTCCATGAAGAAAAGCTGTTTTAACATCTAGCTGCTCTAGATGTAAGTTCAATGTAGCACACATTGTCAAGACTACTCAAACTGTTGTTAGTCGAACCACAGGAGAAAAGATTTCATTAAAATCAATACCTTCTTTTTGAGCATATCCTTTGACCACCAGTCTTGCACGATACCTCTCCACTTGATCGTCACCATTTCGCTTAATTTTGAAGACCCATTTGTTACCAATTGGCTTCCTTCCTTGTGGTAGTGGCACAAGGTCCCATGTATTATTTTTATGATGGGCTTCAATTTCTTCTTGCATCGCCATCATCCACAGTGAAGCATCTGAGCTGTTTATTGTCTCCTGGTATGTTGATGGCTCACCGTCCTCTGTTAAAAGACAGTATGTAATATTACCTTCTATAACATAATCTGAGTGCCAATTGGGATGTCTTCTCACACGATCTGATTGACGAGTTGTTGGAGCTTCAGAACTCTCTGGTTCTTGTTCATCATGTGCTGGTTCTGCTTCATAAGAATCTCCTTGTTCAACCTCATTTTCCACATGTATATGTGTTGTCTCTGACTTTTCAGCGCTATCATCGTCTTCTTTTCTTTGTAGTTTATCTTCTACAAAGATAACATCTCTACTGATGATCACTTTGCGGGCAGTGGGATCTCACAAGCGATACCCCTTTACTCCATCAGCATACCCCAAGAATTTGTATTTCCTGGATTTTGGATCCAACTTTGAAATTTCTTGGGAGTTGTACATCACGTACACTATACTTCCAAATACATGGAGGTTTGAATAATCAGCTGGTTTTCTAGTCCACATCTCCATTGGTGTCTTCAGCTCTATTGTAGTTGATGGAGCTCGATTCACCAAATAACAGGTGGTATTGACTGCTTCTGCCCAGAATGATTTTTCTAGGCCTGCATCCCTCAACATTGCTCTTGTTCTTTCTAACAAGGTTCTGTTCATCCGCTCTGCCACTCCATTTTGTTGAGGAGTGTTCGCCACTGTGAACTGTCTTTTGATGTCTTCTTTCCTGCAAAAGTCATCAAATTATTCGCCTGTGTATTCTCCTCCATTATCTGTTCTGAAACACTTGATCTTATTTCCAGAATCAAGTTTTACCCACGCTTTGAAGTTTTTGAAAGTTGAAAATACACATGACTTCTTCTTAATAGGGTACACCCAGCATCTCCTAGAATAGTCATCAATAAATGAGACAAAGTATTTTGCTCCACCTAGGGATGTAATCGGTGCTTGCCATACGTCAGAGTGAACCAATTCTAGAACATTTTTGCCTCTAGATTTTGACGTGTTGAATTTCAACTGGTGCTGCTTACTTGTTATGCAATGCTCACACAAAGTAAGTGATACCTTTGTTAAGCCTGGAAGTAGCTTTTGCTCCACAAGGACTTTCATTCCTTGTTCTGACATGTGTCCAAGTTTCTTATGCCATAGCATTGCAGAATCTGAACTACATGAGGCAACAGAGGCTTCTGCTTCTAGCAATGTCTCTCCCTTCAGCATGTACAAGTTTGCAGCTATCTTTTCACCTTTTAGCACCACAAGCGCTCCACGGAACACCTTCATGATTCCTTTCCGTGTTTCAATCTTGCTAGCATTATTATCCAACAATCCGTAGGATAATAAATTTTTCTTTAGACCTTCCACGTGCCGCACATCTCGAATAACTTTAATTGTTCCATCATACATCTTCAATTTGATGGTTCTCACGCCAACAATCTCTAAGGCATGATCATTGCAACTATACACAGATCCTCCTGAGACAGGTTCATAATGATGGAATTATTCTCTTCTTGAGGTCATGTGATATGTTTCTCCCGAATCAATGAGCCATATATCTACAAATTGTTTTCTTCCTTCCACGGTGGTTGACGCTTCACAGTATAGGGCATCTCCATCATCTGAAGTGTTTGCGGTATTGCCTTGTGGATTGGAGTTTTTATTTAGACTCTAACAATCCTTCTTCAAGTGACCCTTCTTTCCATAGTTGTAACACTTTAAATTCTTCTTGCTTCTCGACTTCGATCTACAATGTTTGTGACTGCTCCTTTGGCCACGTTCTGTTGATCTCCCTCTCATCGTTGTCATCGTTGTCAACGCTTCTGCTTGTTGCAGATTTTTTTGTCTGTCTTCCTTGTTCTTGTGCCGATTTTCTTCTTGTAGAACAGCCGCTGCAACGCCATCGAAGACTAGACTGGTGACATTACTGTTTGTCAAGTTGATGATGAGTTGATCATACGAGTCCAGTAGACTTTGAAGTAGAAGTTCAGCACGTTCTTGTTCTCCTATTTTACAGCTTAAGGATGTAAGCTGAGAAAATAAAGTGTTCAGTGTATTTAAGTGCTCTTTCACTGAAGTAGATTCTGACATACGGAGAGTATACAATTTTCTCTTAAGGAAAATTTTATTGTGCAGTGATGTGGCTTCGTACAGTTTGGTGAGATGATCCCATATCTCCTTAGCTGTCTTCTTCTCCTCGATACTTGACAATACTTCATATGCTAATGCTAGATGAAAGTTTGCCATAGCATTTCCGTCCATTTCGATCCATTTGTTGTCGTCTGTGAAATCTACTGGCCTTTCACTGATAGCTAGTAGGCAACCGTCTTTTCTCAGGATGGCCTTCATCTTCAATTTCCACAATGAGAAATTTCTCCCATTGAACTTTTCAATATCAAATTTCGTTGCCATTGCTTCGTTTACGGATATCTCCCACTATTTCACTATCGTGAATAGTTCTCTGGAACCTTCAAAGAATGGGTAATAACTTCTTATTTTCTTATGTTGGAGGATTCACCTTTTGGTGGCAACCACAAAGACAATAAGCAGATATTACATATTCTAATCTAGCTCTGATACCAATTGTTGCGGAAGATGGCTATTAGATAGAGCAAAATCACAATTGATAATTTGAGAAAATAAGAATGAAGATAAAAGTGACACAAAATTTACGTGGAAAACCCCTAAATAATATAGGGTAAAAACCATGGGCAACGGTAGAAGAATTTCACTATGAGAAAAAATAGGAATTACAACCTCTCTCGATCTACCAAGGAGAAAACAATGATAATTCTCTCTTGATAAAAAGGAGAAAACAACTCTTAAGAAACTCTCTAAATTCTCTCTAGTATTGGAAGAAAGCTAGAATGCTTTGGGATGATTTTGAAGCTAAATGAGCTAGGATATTTATAGTTGAAACTTAAGGATTTATCTTGTAAATACCCTAAAGTTTAGTGACTAAATGTTGTAATTATTCCTTGCATAATTCAACAAAAGTGTGAAGCCAATTTAGAAAAAATTAGCAGCCCCAGCCGCCCATTAATGCTGCCATTATTTGCACCGAAAAGTGGCTTGTCCACTTCTGATTTTTCAACAAGATTACCGAGTGGTAAATGAGTTGGCGAACTTGGGAGCCGGGGAAAGATTGTTGGAAGATGAGAGGGATGTGTTGTCCGAGAATGTGACAATTTTTGCAGGACTCCTCCACTGCCTAATGCCAACTGACTCACTGAGTTTGGGATGGGTTGCTTCCTCCAACACTAGACATAAAGAAGATGGATTAGCAAAATCCAACCTTTTTTTCCCCGACTGACAAAACCCAGGATGTGCTTGTTGAAAGTAAACAAAATATGGGTGGCTAAATGGTCATATTTAGGTAGCCAACTTTTGTTGACTTTTTGGATAGTAAAAATATGCAATTAGTCATTATAATTTAAGGTATTTATAAGATTAGTCCTTAAAGCTCCTACTATAAATACCCTAGCTCATTTAGCTTCAAAACCATCCCAAATCATTCTAGCTTTCTTCCAACACTAGAGAGAATTTAGAGAGTTTCTTGAGAGTTGTTTTCTCCTTTTTATCAAGAGAGAATTATCATTGTTTTCTCCTTGGTAGATCGAGAGAGGTTGTAATTCCTATTTTCTCATAGTGAAATTCTTCTAACGTTGCCCGTGGTTTTTACCCTAATAATTTAGGGGTTTTCCACGTAAATTTTGTGTCTTTTTTATCTTCATTTTTATTTTCTCAAATTATTTATTGCGATTTTGCTCTATCCGATAGCCGTCTTCTGCAACAATTGGTATCCGAGCCAGATTTGAGTGTGTAATATCTGCTTATTGTCTTTGTGGTTGCCACCAAAAGGTGGATCCTCCAACATAAGAAAGTAAGAAGATATTACCCATTCTTTGAAGGTTCCAGAGAACTATTCATGATAGTGAAAATAGTGGGAGCTATCCGTAAAAGAAGCTATGGCTACGAAATTTGATATTGAAAAATTCAATGGGAGAAATTTCTCATTGTGGAAATTGAAGATGAAGGCCATCCTGAGAAAAGACGGTTGCCTACTAGCTATCAGTGAAAGGCCAGTAGATTTCACAGACGACAACAAATGGATCGAAATGGACGGAAATGCTATGGCAAACTTTCATCTAGCATTAGCATATGAAGTATTGTCAAGTATCGAGGAGAAGAAGACAGCTAAGGAGATATGGGATCATCTCACCAAACTGACGGAGCACTTAAATACACTGAACACCTTATTTTCTCAGCTTACATCCTTAAGTTGTAAAATAGGAGAACAAGAACGTGCTGAACTTCTACTTCAAAGTCTATCGGATTCGTATGATCAACTCATCATCAACTTGACAAACAATAATGTCACTAGTCTAGTCTTTGATGATGTTGCAGCTGCTGTTCTACAAGAAGAAAATCGACGCAAGAACAAGGAAGACAAACAAATAAATCTGCAACAAGCAGAAGCGTTGACAACGATGAGAGGGAGATCAACAGAACGTGGCCAAAGCAGCAGTCACAAACATGGTAGATCGAAGTCGAGAAGCAAGAAGAATTTAAAGTGTTACAACTGTGGAAAGAAGGGTCACTTGAAGAAGGATTGTTAGAGTCTAAATAAAAACTCCAATCCACAAGGCAATACCGCAAACACTTCAGATGATGGAGATGCTTTATGTTGTGAAGCGTCAACCACCGTGGAAGGAAGAAAACAATTTGTAGATATATGGCTAATTGATTCGGGAGCAACATATCACATGACCTCAAGAAGAGAATAATTCCATCATTATGAACCTGTCTTAGGAGGATCTGTGTATAGTTGCAATGATCATGCCTCAGAGATCGTTGGCGTGAGAACCATCAAATTGAAGATGTATGATGGAACAATTAAAGTTATTCGAGATGTGTGGCACGTGAAAGGTCTGAAGAAAAATTTATTATCCTACGGATTGTTGGATAATAATGCAAGCAAGATTGAGACACGGAAAGGAATCATGAAGGTGTTCCGTGGAGCGCTTGTAGTGCTGAAAGGCAAAAAGATAGCAGCAAACTTGTACATGCTGAAGAGAGAGACTTTGCTAGAAGCAGAAGCATCTGTTGCCTCATGTAGTTCAGATTCGGCAATGCTATGGCATCATAAATTTGGACACATGTCAGAACAAGGAATGAAAGTCCTTGTGGAGCAAAAGCTACTTCCAGGCTTAACAAAGGTATCACTTCCTTTGTGTGAGCATTGCATGACAAGTAAGCAGCACCGGTTGAAATTCAACACATCAAATTCTAGAGGTAAAAGTGTTCTAGAATTGGTTCACTCTGACGTATGGCAATCACCAGTAACGTCCCTTGGCGGAGCAAAATACTTTGTCTCATTTATTGATGACTACTCCAGGAGATGTTGGGTGCACCCTATTAAGAAGAAGTCAGACGTGTTTTCAACTTTCAAAAACTTCAAAGCGCTGGTGGAACTTGATTCTGGAAATAAGATCAAGTGTTTCAGAACAGATAATGGAGGAGAATACACAAGCGAAAAATTTGATGACTTTTACAGGAAAGAATGCATCAAAAGACAGTTCACAGTGGCGAACACTCCTCAACAAAATGGAGTGGCAGAGCGGATGAACAGAACCTTGTTAGAAAGAACAAGAGCAATGTTGAGGGATGCAGGCCTAGAAAAATCATTCTGGGCAGAAGCAGTCAATACCGCCTGTTATTTGGTGAATCGAGCTCCATCAACTGCAATAGAGCTGAAAACACCAATGGAGATGTGGACTGGTAAACCAGCTGATTATTCAAACCTCCATGTATTTGGAAGTATTGTGTACATGATGTAAAACGCCCAAGAAATTTCAAAGCTGTATCTAAAATCCAGGAAATGCAAATTCTTGGGGTATGCTGATGGTGTAAATGGGTATCGCTTGTGGGATCTCACTGCCCATAAAGTGATCATCAATAGGGATGTTATCTTTGTAGAGGATAAACTACAAAGAAAAGAAGACGATGATAGTGCTAAAAATTCAGAGACTATACAGATACATGTGGAAAAGGAGATTGAAGAAGGAGATTCTTCTGAAGCAGAACCAACACATGATGAACAAGAACCAGAGAGTTCTGAAGCTCCAACAACTCGTCAATCAGATCTTGTGAGAAGACGTCTCAATTGGCACTCAGATTATGTTATAGAAAGTAATATTGCATACTGCCTTTTAACAGAGGACAGTGAGCCATCAACATACCATGAGGCAATAAACAACTCATATGCTTCACTGTGGATGATGACGATGCAAGAAGAAATTGAAGCCCTTCATAAAAATAATACATGGGACTTTGTGCAACTACCACAAGGAAGGAAGCCAATTGGTAACAAATGGGTCTTTAAAATCAAGCGAAATGGTGACGATCAAGTTGAGAGGTATCGTGCAAGACTGGTGGTCAAAGGATATGCTTAAAAAGAAGGTATTGATTTCAATGAAATATTTTCTCCTATGGTTCGACTAACAACAATTCGAGTAGTTTTGGCAATGTGTGCTACATTGGACTTCCATCTAGAGCAGCTAGATGTTAAAACAGCTTTTCTTCATGGAAATCTTGAAGAAGAAATTTATATGCTCCAGCCTGAAGGTTTTGAAGAAAAAGAAAAGAATAACTTGGTTTGCAGGTTGAACAAATCTCTTTACGGTCTAAAGCAGGCGCCGAGGTGTTGGTACAAGAGATTTGATTCTTTCATTATGTGCCTTGGATACAACAGACTTAATGCAGACCCTTGTGCTTATTTCAAGAGGTATGGTGATAACGATTTTGTTATTTTGCTGTTGTATGTGGATGACATGTTGGTTGCAGGACCCAACAAAGATCATATTAAAGAATTAAAGGCACAACTGGCTAGGGAATTTGAAATGAATGACTTGGGATCAGCAAACAAGATTATAGGGATGCAAATTCACCGAGACAGAAGTAATAGGAAGATTTGGCTTTCACAAAAGAATTACTTGAAGAAAATCTTGTCACGATTCAACATGCAAGATTGTAAGCCAATTTCTACCCCTCTTCCTATTAACTTCAAATTATCCTCCAGTATGAGTCCTAGCAGTGAAGAAGAGAGGATGGGGATGTCTTGAGTACCATATGCATCAGCAATGGGAAGTTTAATGTTCGCTATGATATGCACAAGACCAGACATTGCACAAGCAGTGGGAGTGGTTAGTCGGTACATGGCAAATCCAGGCGAAGAGCATTGGAATACAGTAAAGAGGATTCTGAGATACATCAAAGGGACCTCAAATGTTACATTATGTTACGGAGGATCAAACTTATTAATCAATGGGTATGTAGATTCTGACTATGCAGGAGATTTGGATAAAAGCAAATCTACTACATGATATATGTTCAAAATTGATGGTGGAGCTGTAAGCTGGGTTTCAAAATTGCAGTCAGTTGTGGCTACATCCACAACAGAGGCAGAATATGTAGGAGCTACACAAGCCAGTAAAGAAGCAATTTGGTTGAAGATGCTATTGGAGGAGCTTGGGCACAATCAAGAGTATGTCTCTTTGTTTTGTGACAGTCAAAGCGCCTTGCATCTAGCAAGGAATCCAACATTTCATTCAATGACAAAGCACATACGAGTTCAGTACCACTTCATTCGTGAAAAGGTGGAAGAAGAGACGGTAGATATACAGAAAATTCAAACCAAAGACAACATAGCAGATTTCATGACGAAGGCGATCAACGCGGATAAATTTACCTGGTGTCAATCCTCCTGTGGTCTGTCAGAGACGTAAGCAACATGATTGTACAAGATAGAAAGAATGGTGTGAAGATATGATTGTTCCAATCAAATCTTCAAGTGGGAGATTGTTGAAAGTAAACAAAACATGGGCGGCTAAATGGTCATATTTAGGTAGCCAACTTTTGTTGAATTTTTGGATGGTAAAACTATGCAATTAGTCATTGTAATTTAGGGTATTTATAAGATTAGTCCTTAAAGCTTCTACTATAAATACCCTAGCTCATTTAGCTTCAAAACCATCCCAAAGCATTCTAGCTTTCTTCCAATACTAGAGAGAATTTAGAGAGTTTCTTGAGAGTTGTTTTCTCCTTTTTATCAAGAGAGAATTATCATTGTTTTCTCCTTGGTAGATCGAGAGAGGTTGTAATTCCTATTTTCTCATAGTGAAATTCTCCTACCGTTGCCCGTGGTTTTTACCCTAATAATTTTAGGGGTTTCCACGTAAATTTTGTGTCTCTTTTAACTTTATTTTTATTTTCTTAAATTATCAATTACTATTTTACTTTATTCGATAGTCGTCTTCTACAAAAGTACTCTCTCACCTTTCCACACCAATACAAAACAAATACTGATTCAGACACAGAGCTACAACGAAGCCAACCCACGCCTACACTTGTTTTTTTGGAGCGTAATCTTAACTTGTCGTGTAAAATAAAAAAGAAGTAAAAGACAATCACGCCGTTCTTAAAAGGCGCAACGGCATTACTGTAAGTTTCCATGTTTAGACTGCTTACGTTAACGCATTTAAGAGTTAATGACTGAAGACTCCCCACAGTCTGATACTAAAGTAAGATGTTTTGGTTTCAATAAAAAAAAACAGTAAACAATAAAGAAAGGTGGACCGACCGCCTTGGAATTGGGAAGGAGGAAAGAAGGGTAGATTGGTAAATAAGATGGAAACGGATAATCTAAAGCTGAAAAGAAAAAAGCACACAACATGAATAGCACGGAACTCCATAAGCACCCAATTATTAGCTTCACTTTCACAAACTACAAACATGCATTGCATTTGGTTCCTTTTTTTCATGCAAATTCTGTGAAAATATTACTACCGTTACAAGGAAATTAAAATAGAGAAATGGATTGGTTCTGCATTATCTACTGTAGTGATATAGTATGGATGTTACAGTGATGGAGAAATTGTAATCACGATATTTTGAACAAAGTGGATGTTTTATTATTATTATTATTATAAGATTAAAATGAAAGAAAATAAAAGTGTATGAATTGAAATAATTTAAAAAAAAATCATAACTTTTAGTGGACATGATGATATTTAAAAAATTAAATTTTTATGTATCGAAAATCGGAAAAAAAATAAAGCACATTTGGGATCGGACCAATTTGTAAGAAGATAAAAGTTCATAGTACATGGACTAAATCAAAAAATTTCAGAAATTGTCCTTTTAAGATAAATTGGTAAGTTTAACGAAGAAAATTAAAAAAAAAGAAATCATGATTAGACTATAGCTATATTATATAATTTTGAAATGATATTAAAAATAATAGTGCCACAAAATAACTTTTTTTAAAATAACTATAAATTAAAACTATGTGTTTAATTCAGTATAAAATATAATTTATATTTGTTTTTAATTTATTATCGATATTATAGAGGTCGATGGCACTTGTCGACGAGATTAATTTAATTGTAATATTATTTTACACCACGAAAATCAAATTGAAAAAAAAATAATTAAAATAAAAAGATAATATACAATAAAATGATACGTATTAAATGTTTTTTTAAATAATAATATATTTATTTATACAAAGCTAAACTTTTTTAAATCCGACAATATAAAAATTGAAATTATCAATAAAATTTAAAACTAAAATGTTATTTGTCAAAACAAAATTCAATAATAAAAACCTTTAACTCTTAATTAATACATAAACCACGATTTTCTTCGAATAGTTTAGATTGATTATAAGATAGTATATGTTCAATATCTTTTTTAACCATTGATAATGTGTACACATACCCTATTCGAACTCAAAATCCTTGAAAATATTAATTAAAATTAAATAAAATAAAAAAGTATATATAATGGAAAATAATTAATTGATTTTTTATTAATTTAAAATATAAATTAGATTATTTGATTACGTCGATTATTATTATCGAGTGACGTTGTTAACAACCATAGTAATAGGGACATGTATTTATCACGTGAAGTATTTATTTATTTTTTGAACAATTTTTAGTTAAAGGGAGGGGTAGAGGAATTTTGTTCTTTTATGGGTATTGAACTCACAAATCTACAATAGAAGAGATATGTTAAATGACAACTTTTAACCATTAACTCTAGAGAATGTTGATATGTTAATAATTTAATTAGTTATTTTGTTTGATGTTAAGCATTTAATTATTATTTTCTTTGACTAAAAAATTCAATGAATGTAAATTATAAAAAAATAATATAATAAATATATGGCGATAATTAAAAACGTATCAAAAAAGAAAGTATTTAAAAATATTAAAAAATAAAAAAATCTCTCGTCAACATCTATATTAATTTTTGGACGATAAAGGTTAAAATTGAATAAAAATATATAACATTAATGACTAAAATATTAGAATTAAAAGTTGGATGACAATACAAAATATGCCGGTGTATACAAAATTAATCTGATCGATCTGATCAATTGATAAATATATCATATATGTTTTGATAAATATATAGAGGATGTATAGAATATATTATATAAAGTTATAAAATATTAGATCTGAAATTTTTATTAAATTAAAGTTTATTTTATTTTGAACGGATACGAATTATAATTTTAATAAATTCGAATTTTTAGATATCAATATTTAAAAAAGGATAGAATCCCCGATCAGGAGCTAGAGCTTAAAAAAAAGGGTAAACTAATTAAATGATCATTAATGTTTGGGTAAGTTTTTGTTTTACCAGTGATGTTTCAAAAGTCAAAAATCGATCACTAACATTATCGTTTATTACAAATTGATCACTCAACGTTAACAGCTGTGACGGAAAACACACGTGGACCGAACAACCGTTAAGAGGCTTACCTGTATGGTATAATTACACAAATAGTCCATGTTATTTATATATTCTTCCAATTTGATCATAATTTTAATAAATTAAAATAAATTTACCTACGAATCAAGATGTGATATGTGTTATTAGCTACATACATGTCATGACACATGTCATCATTTGATTGAAAGACTAAATTTATTTTAATTTAATAGATTTATTTTTACCAATAAGAGGGTGACCGTAAAAATCAGTGTCACCCTCTGATTGAAAGAAAATAAAGAGGTTGGAAGAAAATAGAGCAACAAATAAACAAGTAGTGGGATTCGAACATAAAACCCTTAAGAGAAATAACCCAAGGCAAACCATTGACCCAAGGCAAACGTTTGATATATTTTGGACAACAAATAATATATATCTTGTATCTTAGTATGTAAATGTTTTACTTAAAATTATCTTTATTTTTGTTTTAACTTATTAAATATTTTTATTTTTGTCTTAATTTATTAAATATATTTCAATGTAAAAATATATATTTTATCTTTATCATCACTTAAATATATATATTTTTAAATATATTAACTTAAAATATATTTAAATATTTTACTATTAATTTTAAATAAAAAATATAATATTTTAATATATTTTTAAAAGTTAAAATAATAATAAAACATGTTTTTAATTTACAATAATAATAAAATATATTTTTAAGTAAAGATAAGAATAAAATAGTATATATTTTTTAATTTAAAATAAAAGTAATATATATTAAATTAATAATAAAATATTTAAATATATTTCAAGTTAAGATATTTAAAAAAAATATTTTTTTAAGTAAGAATAAAAATAAAATATATATTTTTACATTAAAATAAAATATATTTAATAAATTAAGACAAAAAAAGATAATTTTAAAATTTAAGATATATAACATATTATTAATTTTGAGTAAATCATTTACATACTAAAATACAAGATATATATTATTTGATGTACAAAATATATCAAATAGTTGTCTTAACTCAATGATTTGGCTTGCATTATATCACCCAAGGGTTTTATGTTCAAATCCTTTCACTTGCTTTTTTGTTGCTTTATTTTCTTTCAATCAGAGGGTTACACATGTGTAACCAATGACATATGACACCTCTTGATTTGTAAATTTATTTTAATTTATTAAAATTAGAATCAAATTAAAAAATATATAAATAACATGAATTATTTGTATAATTATACTATTTAAATAAGCATGTTAATGATCAATTTATAACTATTTAAGTAGTTTACCCAATAAAAATCTCAAAAACCATCTAATGCCACACTATTCATATATTCATATAGGTAATGGTTTATCAGTAACGTCAAGTCAAAAGTTGCACCCTTCAATTCAAAGCATTTATTGGTCGCCAAATGATGACAGATTCCGAGCACGCGTACAGACTAAACTCCATTTTTCTTTTATTTTTTGTCAGTAAATGTACGTGAAGTGGGATTGAGGGAAAGCACTGTTGTTTAAATAAGATAGTTATGAAAACTTAAATAGCGTCAGCTGTTGGCATATTTACCGAAAATCATTTAATTTTTTATTTACGTGTCATTGTTAAATTATTTTTTACTAATTTAACATTTTTTTTATAGAAAGTCGCAATGATCATCATTCGTGTCTTATTAACTGGAGTCACATCATGTTATATTAGTAATTTTTTTAAAATAGTATTTAACTGGTAATTAATTTATGTTAGAGTTAATTTTTATGTAAAAATATTAACTTTATTCATTTTGTGTGTGAAAAAAAAATTTATGCATTAAAATCTTTAAATATTCTTTTACGTATTATTTTATAACTCGATAAATTTTAGTTTTTACATGAAATTACACAATATAATTATGTCTACCAATTATCACTTGTCACTTTCTAATGTATTTTTGATCATTTCAAAATCCTATACGTATTATCTAGTATAGAAAAACTTTGAGGGTAAGTAATTTAAAATATAAATAATTTTATAACTAGTATTTTTTTTACAAAATAAATATGATAATGATAATAATAAGAAATATTTTATAATTTAAAAAATTATAAATTTCATATATTTTTAAAAAACTTCTTGAATTTTAAAATCAATTATTTAATAATATAAAAAAAATCAAATAAACTTTTAATTACAATTGAGGAATCAAATGAATTATTATTCATTCATTATTATTTTTTAATAACAGTTAATAATGTGTATTAATTTTTAATAAAATTAGAATTTAATATTTATTTATTATTTTTTAAAAATTAATATTAAAAAGAACTTTTTAAATATATAGGTCATATTTTTTTTTGCTTTACCTTCTTCTTTTTTATTGAATTTTGTTTTAAGTTTAGAGAGTAAAACAAAAGAAATAAAAACCTTTTGATTTTTATGTATGCATTTATACTTTTCTTTTAGAAGCATTTTACCATAATTTTTCTTAATTAATTTGAATAATAGCAGAATAAATGATAATTTTAAATTATAACTCATATATATACTCTATTAATTGGTGGATGATGATGATAATAATAAAAAATATTTTATCATAATTTATGATTGATTTTTAATATAATAATTGAAAATACATGAGTTATAATTATACTAAATATTTTTAATATGTTTTATTTTTATAATTGATTTTTTAATAAATTATTTTTTATTATATTTTTAATTTGTTTTATTTTGATAATTGAGTTATTATTTTAATAATTTATGTTTATATGACTTTTTTCTGAAAACAATAAATGAAAATGATTAATTAATTAAATTTTATTTTTCCCAACAAACAAAACACATTTACTTCCTCAATATTTCATGACGTTTTTATACTAAAATCACCCTAATAAAAATGAATTACATGTTAAAAACTGTTTTAAAAAAATTTACGAATCTAACACATGCAATAAAATGACTTTTAATACGTGGAGTCACATTATTGTAAGACACAAAAAATATTACATCCGTAATATTTTTTATAACAATGTTTAATACGTAAATAAAAAAATTTAGTGATTTTTCGGTAAATACATTATAATGTTATGATTTCACTGCTGAAAAGAGGATGAACCAAATATGACGACAATGAGGAAAAGTGAACAGCCATCTCCGTCTCCATCAGCATTCATTATTTCATTTGGTGTTTTATGCAAGCCACGTGGGCTTCAGCTGCTCTTCTTCAAGCTAAACGCTATCCATTTATTTCCTTTCGCTGATGCTATAAGTAAAGAGTAAGAGACGGTTAGAATAGTTCATTTCTTTTTCGGTTTGGGTATTGCTAGTTTTTGTTTCTGCAAACATAAGTTTGAGTTTTTGAAGTTGAGGTTGACAAAAGGTTACAAAGATGATGCGAGTAGGGGGATGCCTATTGTCCCTTTGGCTGTGCTGTTGTTGTCTCCTCCCGCTGCTTGCTGTTGCCGCCTCCGCTAATACGGATCCTTCCCAAGGTCAGAGTTATTCTTCCTATGACTTCAACAAATTACTAGTTCTTCCCACCATGAGTTATGTATCCTTTTCATGCTAGCTCATCTTGATTACTTATGATATTACATTTATATTCATCAAGATAACAGTAATGGTATTTTCACCCACTTGGCATCCAACTTATTTATCTTCTATCTGATTATGTATGCTTCAAGACAATACTATTGTTTAAGATTAATTTATATTTGTATTTCTATTGGTTCTACATCTAAGTATGTTTTGGTCTGAAAGTTCTCCCATTTTTATATGGCAATCATGAAAAATGATTCCAGAAAGTAAAATGGATGGAAGCAAAATATGAGATAGAGGGAGTGAATCGTATTTGCTTTTGATTTGTCTGGTGTTGAACTTGAAGCCACAGATGCAGCAAGGAATATAATTAGTTACTCGTATTATCACACTACTTAGCATTCTTTCAAGTTTCAAGTCAGTATATGTATGTTCAATTCCCAAAATGCAGTTAATGCATTGCTTGCGGTGAAGAAGCAATTGTTGGATCGCCTGAACCATCTCAGAAATTGGAACAAGGGGGATCCCTGCACATCCAACTGGACTGGAATCGAATGTTCTGATCATCCTGGAAATGATGGATACTTGCATGTTGAGGAACTGTGAGTTTCATTCTCCATATCTACTTTGCTCTACATCTCAGAATTATTCATTTTTTATTTATTATAAGACAAAGTCGTGATCATGTACACAAGGTTATCTTTAACTACCTTGTGTGAAACGATGCAGTCAGCTTCAAAATATGAATCTCTCTGGAACTTTAGCGCCTGAACTCGGCCAACTTTCTCATCTCAAAATACTGTGAGTTGCAGAAGAAAGTGTAGGTTAACCATTCCTGATAAATTTGCATTGGTGCTAACACTTTCTCTTTTAATTTCTGCAAGAGATTTCATGTGGAATGAAATGACAGGGAGTATACCCAAGGAGATAGGACATATATCTACCTTAGAACTCCTGTGAGTTATAGCCAGCAAAGAATTTATTTTTCAAATATGGATCAGAAATTCATTGAAAGTTGTTCCAATAATTTTTTAGTGTTAACTTTCTGTGTGCCATTATGTTTGCAGACTCTTGAATGGAAACAACTTATCAGGTTCTTTGCCAGATGAACTCGGCAATCTTTCAAATATGAATAGATTTCAAATAGACCAGAACAATATTTCTGGTCAAATACCAAAAACATATGCTAACTTGAGCAGTGCGAGACATCTGTAAGTGAATCAACAAGCTAAATGCTATTTCAACTTAACAAGGAGATTAACACTTTTCTACATTTTTATCGGCTTGTTTGTAATGTGCAGCCACTTCAACAACAACTCACTCAGTGGCCAAATTCCCCCCGAGCTGTCTAGGATATCCACTTTGATTCACTTGTAAGATCGTACAAAATGTACTTTTTTCTACCAACTTTTTCTCATGGTTGTGTGTTAGGGTGTACAGTGTGTGTATATATGTGTTTTTGTTGAGAAATTTGGGATAAGAATTTCAAATTCTCTGCAGGCTCTTGGATAATAATAACTTATCTGGATATCTTCCACCAGACTTCTCGAACTTGCCCGAGTTGCGCATACTGTATGTTTTTTTTCTTTATTCATCTTCCTCATTATGTGATTAGTCATGGATCCATTATCTCCCAGGTTTAACTTACTTCTTATTGATGTTATGCTTTTTGCCTTTTTCCTTGTCATACTAAATGTTAATCATTCACCAAAGTCTTAATTAGCATACTTGATAAGGCATGCATGATGCATGTCTCATTTGTTTTCTTCCTCTCTGAAGTCAGCTTGATAACAACAACTTCAACGGATCCAATATTCCAGCTTCTTATGAGAATTTTCCCATGTTAGTGAAGTTGTGAGTGCTAATAAAACATTTTCTTAGTTACTGAAATAATATCAATGTTTATGCTGACAAAGGTTACTGTTCATTGTGTCACTCAAGAGTACTGATTCTATATCATTCTTGTGGTGACCTTCAGGAGTCTTAGAAATTGCAGCTTGCAGGGAGCAGTTCCTGATCTTAGCAGGATAACGAACCTTAGCTACCTGTATGTCTGAGTTAGCATTTAAATTATTATACGGTCTTTATGTTTCCATCATGGGCTGAATTTGTTTTATGCAATGATTTCCATCTTGTTGCAGCCACCTAACTTGACTTCTCGTCTTGTTTCTGTATTCATGCGGCAGGGATCTCAGCCAGAATCTTCTTAGTGGACCCATACCATCAAATAAGCTTTCTGATAATATGACAACCATGTGAGTAAATTGCTAATTTGCAATTGTTTTGTTAAAATTGCTTCAATAATAAATCCTATTTGTATCATTGAACTGAATGTTAAGTTAATCTTGTCAAATTTTTACTGTCGCCTGCTATTGATTACCAAAATGCAAGGAAGACAAATTCCCAATAATAAATCACTCATTGTTAATTGCAGAGATCTTTCAGATAACCAACTAAACGGATCTATTCCTGAAAGTTTCTTGGACCTTCCTTCACTTCAGATCCTGTGAGATTCTATATGCATATTAAAATGCTCTTTACTTCATGTTGTGAAATGATGCATTTAATGTGGATATAGTTGCAGAGTCTAGAACCTAAATGCTGGTTTATTGCCAGATCACTTCAGAATAATTTCCTTACCGGTCCTGTACCTACCAACATATGGAAGAACATGTCATTGAATGCTAGCGCTGTACTTACACTGTAAGATCTGAAAGTGGAGAACTCATATATTCATGCACGTTGCAAACTCATTGCATAATTGCTTTTATTTACTTTCACATTCAAAATGCAGCGATTTCAGGAACAATTCATTATCAAGGATTGAAGGAAATCTTAATCCTCCAGTGAATGTTACCCTCAGGTAAACTTCTTATTTTGCTGGTATCATGCATTATCTCAGTGATATAATGGTTTAACCTTTAATTTGATATTAATCAGATGTATTATCAGTGTATGTTTTACTAGTAAAGAGAAAATTTGAGTAAACTATACCTTAAGAAATTCTTCAAGATTTGAAGAGTTGACTAACAACACTTACTGGATATCTTTTATATGTTTTCCTTGCATTCTCATTGATTTAATGGTTTTCATCTTAGGCTGGTAGCATATCTTCACTTTTTCCACTTATATGTCTAAATGATTTCCATTCTTTTCTTACCTTCATTCATAATGAAATATTGGCATATCATTTTCCACGCATTTGTCTTCAATTTTATTTCTGAACTCATTAAAAATTCAGCGGTTTTTATATAGGCTTGAAGGCAATCCTGTCTGCCGAAATGCGAACTTATTGAATATAAGTCTGTTCTGTGGATCAGCATCTGGAGAGGGGGAAATGCGTGCGGGCTTAAATAACTCAGAAGTGGGATGCCCAAAGCAATCATGCCCTGCAGAGATGTCCTATGAATATGTCCCAGCATCTCCCATTCCATGTGCCTGTGCCGCTCCTCTTAGAATCGGATATCGTCTCAAAAGCCCCAGTTTTTATTATTTTCATCCATTTATCCAGTCTTTTGAGAAGTACTTGACTGGTTATTTGAACTTCAGCCTCTATCAACTGTCAATTGATACATACTTTTGGGAAGGACGACGTCTAAGGATGAATTTGAAACTTTTTCCTAATGTGATCAACCATTCAAATACTTTTGATGATGGTGAAGTTCGAAGAATCAGAGACATATATGCATCATGGCATTTTCCTGGTAGCGACTTCTTTGGACCATATGAGTTGCTTCACTTCACTCTACTTGGACCTTATGCACATAGTATGTATTTCATTTTGCAATTCTTTTTATACTTGATGGAAAATATGCTTTCTTATAACAGTGACATGGTTGAACTAGTTATTGAGAAGCTGAGTTTTACTACTAACATTGTTTGATCTGTTAATGCTGTAGTTGACTTTGGCAATGAAAATGAGGGTATTAGTAAGGGTACATTGGTAGCAGTTGTAGTAGGGGGTGTTGCCTTTGCAGTTGTGATGTCAGTTATTGTAACAGTTTTAATAACAAGAAGACATGCCAGACACCACCGCGCAATGTCAAGAAAACGCTTATGTAAGATTCTTTATATCCAAATATAAAGCCTCCATTTATCGCCATAAAAAGAGTAAATTTCTTAATACACTTTACAGCTACAAAGGCTTCTATGAAAATTGAAGGAGTGAGGGACTTTACATTTAAAGAGATGGTAGTTGCTACTGACAACTTTTCAACTCAAGTTGGACAAGGTGGATACGGAAAAGTGTATAAAGGCAGTTTTTTTGACAAAACAGTCGTTGCCATAAAACGTGCAGAAGAAGGATCATTGCAGGGCCAAAAAGAATTTTTGACGGAGATAAAGCTTTTGTCAAGGTTGCATCATCGAAACCTGGTTTCTCTGGTTGGATACTGTGATGAAGAAGGGGAGCAGGTCTGTTCTTCTGGTCCTAATCGATAAGCACCTGCATTATGTCAATTATGTGTGTCGGGTCTGCATGTGCATTTGTTCTGTCCTTATGAAAGTGGTTTTGAAAAGCCCATGGAAGGCATTCATCTGTTTTTATGTATAAATGTATAAGGGATGACTCAGTTAGAGATATAATTCATATGCTTTGGTTATTGGTGAATTTGTAGATGTTGGTGTATGAGTTCATGCCCAATGGCACATTGAGGGACTGGCTTTCTGGTATGAAATTTTCCGGACTCATTGCTTTACTTAGTTTGAGCTAGCTCATAAGGCTGGTAACGTTGTGGTCCTGGGTAAATATCGTTGCTTGTAACGTTTTATCATAAAATTGATGTAAATCATGGTATGCAGCTAAAGCTAAAAGGAACCTGAATTTTGGAATGAGATTACAAATTGCACTGGGTTCAGCCAAAGGAATCCTTTACCTCCACACTGAAGCAAATCCTCCAGTATTCCACCGAGATATCAAAGCCAGCAACATTCTTCTGGACTCCAACCTTAATGCAAAAATTTCTGATTTCGGTATCTCACGGTTAGCTCCAGTCCTGGATGAAGAAGGGGCTGTGCCAAATCACGTTTCCACAATTGTGAAGGGAACACCGGTGAGTTTAGCCATATTTAGCATGTAAGAGTAAGACTTATTAAATTGTGGGATGAAGGAACTTCAGTGTAGTTGACGTTACTCTTCCAGGAGAACTTTGAATCCCCTTGTTTTAGAGATGAACTTGTACGTATTAGTGGTAATTAATACTGCATGACTGAGTTTTAGTTGAGTGCTTTGTTGTTGGCTGCAGGGTTACCTTGATCCAGAATACTTTCTGACCCATAAGTTGACCGACAAAAGTGATGTATACAGCCTTGGAGTTGTTTTCCTGGAGCTGTTGACGGGTAGGCAACCAATCTGGCATGGCAAAAACATTGTCCGCGAGGTACTTCCATTAGCTGCAAACGCCATGATTTACAATTTTTGTTGTTGTGTATGTGAAAGCTAGTGTTTACAAAACTCAGGTGAAAACAGCGCATGAGTCAGGTACGGTGTTATCTATAATAGACAGTAGAATGGGTTGGTATCCATCCGAATGTATGGAGAGATCGGTTGGTTTAGCCCTGAGTTGCAGCGACAACAATCCAGAGAAGCGACCATCCATGTTGGAAGTGGTGAGGCAGCTAGAATACATACTCAAAATGATGCCTCAAACTGATTTGATTTCTTCATCAACGGATTTATATTCAGGCAAGTCACTGACGGAGCCCTCATCGTATGGAGGCACCAATAGGGAGGCATATGTTTCGTCATCCAGTGTATCGGGAAGTGATCTAGTCAGTGGTGCTATTCCTTCTATTGCACCTCGGTGATCGTCATTAGGATGATGTAAATATGAGTTTAATTTTACTTTAGTAGAGATGACCCAACTGCCAATTCTATTTTCTTCGCCCATCACAGCTTCCAACTGGAAAAGGGTTTAATTTGGGTGGTTACATTTTTCATAGCTACACTATATCTCACGAAAGCTGTGCTATTCTATTGGCCCAAGGTTCTTTTACTAGCAATTATGGTGATTAATGGTTATCGTCACGTGAGGGTAACTTAACCTTTCTTTTATTAAAGGAAAATTTTATTTGAGAAAAAAAATACAGTGAGAAAAAAAAATACAGAGCAGCAAATCTAAAACTTTTTATAGGTTACACTAATATAAATATAATAAAAAATTTATATAAAATAATTCATATATATATATATATATATATATATATATATTAAGCGTTTTTTCCGAAATATTACTTATACCCTATATTATTCCCTGTAAGGCACTTTTAGACTATTTTTCTCGATCTAATACCCTTTGCAGCAAGGCGCGCCCCCTGCAGCGCGTTTTACGTTGAACTGGCGTCACGTAAGGTATATCGCGGGGCAGGGGTTGCATTTTACCTTTAATGTTGACACACCTCAAAAAGGCGAGCCTCCTGTAGCGCACCCTCTGCAGTGCGTCTTAGGTTTAATTACCCACCTATCCTAGCCTTTCACACCTCACCCCCTCTCTATAAATACCCTCATTCTCAATCATTTTCATCACACAAAATCCTCTCAACTTCTCTCAAATACTCTTATATTCTATTTTAACTGTTTAAAGTATATTTTATTATATTTAATATTTTGTTTTAATTTATTTAAGTATTTAAATTTTTTAATATTTTATTTAATTAATTTTTTGCATATATAAAATAGAAGGAGGTCTGCTTCGCTTGGATGGAAATCAAATATCGCGATATTTTACTGATACGGTAATATTTTAACGTTTTAATATAATTTAAATTATTAGTAATAATTTATTTATTTATTTAATGCATGATTATTAGTTTAAAAATTAATTTTTGTAAGTATTTAATTTTAGGAGAGGGACCGTATATTAGATCCTTTTATATGAACCTTGAGTTAGTGATACCTAGTCGTGTCTTGTCGTATTTAGTAGAGGTTGGATTCGATCATATAGGTAGATATGAGGGTCACTGTAAGATAGAACCAGACCTTATTTCTGCCTTAGTGGAGCGGTGGAGGCCGGAGACCCACACATTCCATCTTCCGTGCGGAGAGTGCACGATTACACTTGATGATGTTTCTATGCACCTGGGGCTTTCGGTGGATGGAGATGTGATATCGGGGATGGCGCACGGTTCATGGACTGCTTTGTGCCGGGACTACTTTGTACCCGGACTATCTAGGACGTGTCCCGGAAAGTTTTAACGGTGGTCGGATACCGTTAAATTAGTTAGATGCCAATTTTCGGGAGTTGAGCGAGGACGCCTCTGATGATGAAATTAAAATGTATGCACGGGCATGCATACTGCAGCTGATAGGATGGTTGCTGATGCCGGACAAATCACGCAACAAAGTTCACTGTATGTGGTTGCGACATCTTGGCGATTTTCATCTGGCCGAATCACTCAATTGGAGCTCGACAGTTTTGGCTTTCCTGTACAGAGAGATGTGTCGAGCCACTAACTATAAGAAAAATGCTATCGGCGGATGTCTCCTGCTGCTGCAGTCTTGGGCATGGTATCGATTGCCCTTTTTATGTCCCGTTGTCAAGAACCCATTCGTATTTCCGCTACTATTGAGGTAATTATAAAACTGATTTCGTATATTAATCATTTTATATAGTGTATAATAAATTTTATTTTCCTTGAATAGGTGGACTACTGATAGGAAAAATCATTTGGAGCTACCTGATGATTTAGAAAAAATTAGGGTGCTAATCGATCAGAATGCTGGCACACAAGTATGCATTTTAATGTTTAAAAATCGATTTTAGATTATAGTTGTATAATTAGATTATTATTTTGATAAAAATATATATTTGTTTTAGTTTAAATGTGTGACATATTCTAACGATGATGTGAGGATGGTGATCCCACCTTAGTTAAGGGGCCCATTAAATGTTTGGATGACGATAGTCCTTTTGATCTGTTATGTGATCATCGAGTGGCACTCCACTGATCGCGTGCTCCGGCAATTTGATTGTTTTCAACCAATTCCGGAAGTACCTCGCAATATGGACGAGTTGCATAGCACAGATAGACGCGGCAAGACCGATACAGATTGGCTGGTGAGGCATCATGAGTGGGTCGTGTTGTGGGAGGATCGACATCGGCGCCTTCTCCGTAGAGAGCCTATTTTTATTGACCTCTTGATGGTTGCTGAGGGTTATTATGAGTGGTTCAACAGTAACGGAAAACCGTTTCTGCTTTCTGATGATGCACGAGGGCATACCTTTCAGCGACGTCGATAGAGACGTTCACCGACACATCACCATCGTCCCCTAACTCGTGGGCGGAGAGCATGTGCTTTCGGTTCATCCTCAGCTACACCAGCATGACCTTTACAGCAGCCACCGTCAATAGCGACTTACATACCGCAACTATATGTGATGTAGCCACTGTCGTTCCCTTACCCGATGCCGCCGTCGCCACCGTCACCTGATTTTATGACCCCGCCACCGTCACCGTCACAGAGTTTTATGACCCCTCCTGGAGGATATTATGGGTCTATGTTTGGAGATTCGACTTGGGGTTCATATGCTCACATTTTGGCAGGTTCAGCCGCAGCACAGACACATCCTGTACAATTTTCACACTCAGAGATGTCTGGGTTTTATGAGTTTTCCCAGTTTTCGCAGGCCGGTGGGATAGTCAATCATCACCTCCATGGTCCTTATTCTATATAGGTGCTTCATCGTCATCAACTCCTTATCAACCTAATGTAGTTGCTCAGGACGACGACGACGACGACGGTGATGATGATGACAGCGAGGAGTCACAACCACTAATACGAAGAAATCCTCATCGAGACCGACAGCCACCGCCCTGCGGAACACATTCGCGTCGCATACATCGATAGATTTTATTTTTTTATTATATTTGTATTTAGTTGTTTATTGGACTTTTTTATTGTAATTTTTTTTATTTATCATTTAATACTTACTTTATTTCATTAATTTTGTTGGATTTATTTTAATTTATTTTGTTAAATTTGTTGGACTTTTTGTTAATGTATTTTGGTTAATTTTGTTTATTACCATTTCAATATCAGTTATTGTAATTTGTTTATCATTTAACATTTAATACTTATTGTAAGTTTGTTGTATTTAAAATTATATTTAAATATCAAATTGTTATTGTTTTGATAAAATTTAATAATTGAGTTCGATAACTTTCTTCAGTTTGTCATTTATTATAAGATCGAATGACATTAACTTGAAGTAAATGCAAATTAAAGTACATGAATTCTTATTTTATAAACAATTACATCAGTTCCTCATCAATTGTTACTTTATGACAACAGAAGTGAACATGTTTTTCTAGTATGTCCTGGGTTTCTACAATGCCCACATCTTCTGTCTTGTCTATATCTTTCTCGAATATCCATATCACAATGAATTCGATTTGATTTTGGACGACTACGCTCCCTCAATAAAGTTGGATTTGGTACAATCGGAAGCCAATCCTGAACCTCATCAGGGTCTTTGTCATTACCTATAAGGGAGAACTCAAATTCGTATACCTTAAAAACTTCAGATAGTAGGTATACGGGATCCACAAAACAGTTATAGTCTTTACGTGTATGCGAGCAAGCTGCTATCTTTTGAGAGCATGAATACTTCAGAGCTTGAAAAAACTCGTAGTTGCACGTTCTGTCCCGTAGATTTACTCTTAACGACACAGCTTCAATCCCTTGAAGAGGTCGCAGCAACTATGTGACATGAAACATTTCATGTCTTCTAGAGAAGCTTGTTACAAACATTCCATTTGATGCAACAATTTTTTTGTATCTCTGCAACTAATCTAGGGTGATAGACATGACCGCCTTGCATCCAGGTTTGAGCTTGTCCCCCGAGCTTCGCAAAAAGCGCCCCAAACGAAAATATTTAGTTTTTTCAAGTTGCGGATGAATGTCTCCCCATTGAAGTTGATGTGACGGCACTATGATGCGAATTTTCCATTATGGCGTTAAAATCATTACACATTACTGTAGTCGGGCTGTCAACTTGATCAACTTGTTCAGCCAGCCCATAGTGGGAGCTTAATGACTGACCCCGAACAACACACACTTGAACAAACTTTGCATACATCTCAATATCGTCGTCTGAATAATTACTTTGAGAATCAGCCATCATTTCAACATCATCATTGTTCGATAGTTCGAACGTTGTATAAGTTAATGACAACAATGATGTTGGAAATATGTACTGCAACGACGACATTCTTCTACTACTTCCAACATGAACCTTCCTCGAAATCTTCGTTATCAGCTCTTCAAGAGTTATGTTTCTCTTGAATGATATTTTAACACGCTCATTTGATATGAAAACAACACCAGTTTCATCTTCTCGAATTTCTCCATCATAATAAACAATAGCTGAAAGTCACGTCATTCTTAGAGTTTAAAAGTGCGACAATATTATATATGCAAAAAAACAACTGAAACAAACCTGATTAAATAAATAATATATGAACGAAAATATAACACAATAAATTTTTTACACATAAATACAAATAATTTAAATAATATAATTTTATATTATTACATGCACCGCAAAAATATTTCGACGTATGTTCCCACTTTCCCCTTGAACTGTCACAGAAATTAATTGAAAACAATTACTATAATATTTTTTCAAATAATCATAATAAACAATAAGTATAATAAAAAAAATATTATAACAAAGTTACCTTATAACGAAAGATCGAACGAACTTCTGAATTAAATAAAAGAGGATTGTCGGGTGTTATTTACTGGTTGAAAGGATTGTTGTATTAATTTCTCGGTTGAGAGGGAATTGTGAGAGAGTTTACGGGGAGAGGGCTATTTATAGCCGAGAGAGGATGCTTTAAAGTCGAGAGGTCAGGGTAATAATGCAAGGCACGGTCGTCTAATAATTGAGCATGTGATAATTGAAAAGCGCGGCCCTTGACCCGCGCTTTAGACACGTGTGTCCATGTCAGCGTAAAGCGCACTGCAGGGGGCGTGCCTTACCCCACGTGGTTCCATATCAGCGTAAAGCACGCTGCAGGGAGTGCGCCTTATTGCAAATGGTATTAGATCGGGAAAAATAGTTTGAAGGGTGACTGACAGGGAATATTATAGGGTATAGGTGATATTTCAGGAAAAACACCTATATATTATCTAAAAATATAATAAAAACTTATATTTGAATTAAATCTAGAAAAAATATATTCATTGGATCAATATAATTCTTTTAACATCATTCATGAATATTTTTTATTTAGACAAACTAACTATTTTGTCACCAACCTATTAATTTATGTTTTATTCATTCAACTATTTTTTTTAAAATCATACTTAACCTTACGTTTTGGTTCTGTTTTAGACACATACCATTAAAAATTAACAATAGTGTTAATGTGATATTTTAATTATTTTGCAATCTTTATATGGCATTATCTTATAATGACATATCAACATCACCGTTAATTTTTTAAAGGCGAGTGACCAAAACAAAATCAAAACATAACATTATGTGTTATTTAAAATAAATAATTATTAGATGATCAAAATATAAACTAAAAAATAAGTGGATGAGTACATAAATAATTTACCCTTTTTGAGTTCTCCCATAGGCCTAGATACATGATTAAAGAGGTTAGAGTAATTCAATAATAACATTTGATTAGAATTCAAAGAGCATTAAATACAAATGTTGGACCAGTTCAAAAATTATATGAGTTTCTAATCAAATTAATCTGAAAGGATACATATTGACGTATAATGAGCGCGATAGTGATTTATGATGGTTCATATTATAAAAAATAAATGATTTGTGATTCATTATTTTTAATTTGGACGAAAAATACGGATATATGATTTTTTTAGGAATATATGACATGATTTTATTTTTTTTATCTTTGATAAAAAAATTATTATACATTTTGAATATTTAACGATCACGTGATTATCTCACGACTATATAGAATTGTGTAGGTTAAACTTAAACCATTACCATCACAATAATTTACTTCATGGCCCCGACATATAAATTTGTTAGGCCATATAAACTATTCCTGGTTGAAATCATTGGATATTTGCGATAAAACTCTTCTAAAATGACGAAGTGTAGCATAGAATAATAATACGTACAAGGTGACCTTAAGAAAAATATCACAGGGTAAGATTTTTTGAGCAATCTAGATTAAAATAATTTAAAAATTAATTAACCTTCTGGATTGAAATAATTTTCCAAACACTTCTATTCAATTATGATTAAAAGACTCCTGACGATTCAAGAAATAAATTTTAAAAAATAATATTATTTGAGAGTCACGCTAAAATAAAACAACCAAACAACAGTAATCATACGCAAAATATAGAAAATCATCAATTCATAGTAATCACGCAATTTATTTGCAATCAAGAATAATAAAATAAAATAATTAGTATTAAACTTCTAGTCAACATTCATTGGTCAGTAATAAACATCAATCGATAAGAATAAAAAAATCAATGGCAGCCCATTAAAATTACGTAATTAAATAAAAATATACATATTAATATAAAGTCATGACATGATTGTATTTATAAATATATGTAAAATTCACTAGTACATATAATAATATTTCAAACATAAAATTATCGTAAAGAAATGATGTTTTCGTAATATACTTGCATGAAAAAACATGTAAACGAAAATTGTGTCTCACTGATGATTTCATTGCTGAAAGGAGGGTGAACAGAGGATGACGACAATGGGGTTTGTGAGGAACAGTCAACAGCCATCTCCATCTCCATCTCCATCATCATTCATTATTTTATATGGTGTTTTAGGCAAACCACCGGGGTACATATGCTGTTTCTTCAAGCTAAACGCGTCCGGCACCTCCATTTGCTTCCTTTCTTCCTCCATAGCAAGAAAAGAGTAAGAGATGATGAAAATTTTCATTTCTTTTTTGGTTTTAGTTGTTGTTAGTTTTTGTTTCTGCAGACATGGTTTTGAGTTTTTTATGACTTTTTGAAGTTGGAAAGTTGCGAAGATGATGATGAGAAAAGGGGGATGCCTATTGGCCCTTTGCCTGTGGTGGAGTTGTCTCCTCCTGCTCCTAGCTGCGGTCTCTCCTATTACGGACCCTTCCGAAGGTCAGAGTTATTATTCGTTCTCATCCATTTTACTTCAGCAGATCTCTTACGGTTACTCCATGAATCATATATACTCCATAACAATAACGATATTAGTCTCCCTTGTTTCTTCTTTTTGGATAATTTAGATTTTATCATCCGGTCAGCAGAAATCTGCTAATAAGAAACCATTGCAAACAAAAGATATTTACATCAATGAACCACATTAGCCTCATCTGTACAGTGTTTTATACTCTTCGAAATTTCAGCTCCGGTGACTTGTCTTCAGAGAAATTCTCTACTATTTCGCTCTTTCCAAATCACAGATATGCATCCCATCCCATCTTCAATATATATTAATCATGAAAAACGGTTCTTGAGAAGATAATGGATGGAAGGCAAAAAAAAAAAAAAAATAGGAGATAGGGGAGTACATTGTTTTTTCTTTTGATTTGACTAATGTTAAAGCCGCACAATACAGATGCAGCCAGGAGTATATTAGTTACTTGTATTACATAAAATTCCTTTCAAGTTTCAAGTCAGCATATTCTGTTCAATTGCAGTTGGTGCACTGCTTGCTGTGAAGAAACAATTGTTGGATCCCTTGAACCATCTCAGAAATTGGAACAAGGGGGATCCCTGCACATCCAACTGGACTGGAATTGAATGTTCTGATCATCCTGGAAATGATGGATACTTGCATGTTGAGAAGCTGTGCGTTTTCTCTTCCCACACTTTGCATTCTTCACTTCTACTTTGCTCTTATTTCAATTTCAGCATTATTCATTTTATTGAATATAAAAAATGTTGTAGACAAAGTTATCTTTAAGTGCCTTCTGTAAATTGATGCAGTCAGCTACAGAATATGAATTTCTCTGGAACTTTAGTGCCTGAACTCGGTCAACTTTCTCGTCTCATAATACTGTGAGTTGTGAAATAATGTGTATGTTAACCCTTCCTGATAAATTTCCCGTGGTACTAACACCTATTCTTTTAATTTCTGGAAGAGATTTCATGTGGAATGCGTTGACAGGGAGTATACCCAAGGAGATAGGACAAATCTCGACCTTAGAACTCCTGTAATACTTCTTCTTCTTCTCTTGAATAAAGGAATTAGAGCCAGAAAATAATTTATTCTTTAAAAATGGATCAGAAATTGATTGAAAATTGTTCAAATAAACTTTTTAGTTGTAAATTTATGTGTGGCATTATGTTTGCAGACTCTTGAATGGAAATAACTTATCAGGTTCATTGCCGGATGAACTCGGCTACCTCTCAAAACTGAATAGATTTCAAATAGATGAGAACAACCTTTCTGGTCAAATACCAAAAGCATATGCTAACTTGAGCAGTGTGAAACATATGTAAGTGAATCAACAAGCTAAATGCTATTTCAACTTAACAAAGAGATTAACACTTGTCTACATATTTATCGGCTTGTTTGTAATGTGCAGTCACTTCAACAACAATTCACTCAGTGGCCAAATTCCCCCTGAGCTGTCTCAGCTATCCAGTTTGCTTCACTTGTAAGATCATATAAAATATGCTCTCTTAGATATATATATGTGTGTGTGTGTGTGCGCGCTTTTTATTCTACTAACATTTTTGCATGGTTATGTGTATGTGTATGTTTGTGGTGAGTGATTGGAGATAAGAATTTCAATTCTCTGCAGGCTCTTGGATAATAATAATTTATCTGGATATCTTCCATCAAACTTCTCGAATTTGCCCGCGTTGCGCGTACTGTATGTTTTTTTTCTTTAATCATCTTCCTCATTTTGTGATTAGTCGTGGATCCATTATCTCCCAGATTTAACTTATTTCTTATTGATGTTATGCTTTTTTTCGTTCTCCATATCATACTAAATGTTAATCATTCACTAAATTCTTAATTAGCATACATTGATAAGGCATGCATGTATCATTTGTTTTCTTCCTCTCTGCAGTCAGCTTGATAACAACAACTTCAACGGATCTGATATTCCAGCTTCTTATGGGAACTTTTCCGTCTTAGTGAAGTTGTGAGTGCTAATAAACAAATCATTTTCTTAGTCTTGCAGTTTATTTAGTGATATAATATCAGTAAGAAGGTACATATAATCTTCGATGTTTAAGGTTTGTCTTGATTTTGTATTTAAAGTAATGGAAAAGATTGAACATGCAATATGTTGCACAATCAGGTCAAGAGTACTGATTCTATATTATTTCTTGTGGTAACTTTCAGAAATCTTAGAAATTGCAACTTGCGGGGAGCAGTCCCTGATCTTAGCAGGATACAAAGACTTAGCTATCTGTATGTCTGGGTTACTGTTTAAATTATTGTGTGATTTTCATGTTTCCATCATGAGCTGTATTTGATTTGTGCAATAATGTCCATCTTGTTGCAGCCACCTAACTTGACTTCTCTTGTTGTTGCTACATTCGTGCGGCAGGGATCTCAGCCAGAACCATCTCAGTGGACCCATACCATCAAATAAGCTTTCTGATAATATGACAACCATGTGAGTAAATTGCTAATTTACACTTAAGAATTATTTTGTTCAAACTGGACATCCTTTTTGCATCATATTTAAACTCAATGATAGGTTAATCTTGTCGAATTTTTACTATTACTTTCTATTGATCATCTAAATGCAAGGAAGATAAATTCCCAATAATAAATTACTCCTTGCTATTTGCAGTGATCTTTCAGATAACCAGCTAAACGGATCTATTCCTGAAAGTTTCTCAGACCTTCCTTCACTTCAGACCCTGTGAGATTCTATATGCATATTAAAAATGTTCTTTACTTCCTGTTGTGAAATGATGCATTTAATGTGGATATATTTGCAGAGTCTAGAATCTAAATGCTGGTTTATTGCAGATCACTTCAGAATAATTTCCTTATCGGTCCTGTACCTACCAACATATGGCAGAACGTGTCCTTCAATGCCAGCGGTAGACTTATGCTGTAAGATCTAAAATGGAGAACTCGTTAATCTAAAACGTTGCACTTATTTGATGAGCTATATATTCATGAACGTTGCACACACATTGGTGTTGTTAAATAGAATGATTGGTAATAGTTTTGATTTATTTGCATATTCAAAATGCAGTGATCTCAGAAACAATTCATTTTCAAGGATAGAAGGGAATCTTAATCCTCCGGTGAATTTTATCCTCAGGTAAATATCTTATTTCACATGGTTTCATGCAGTACATCGGTCATAATGTTTTACTAGTAAAGAGAAAATTCGCTGTATCTTGTGTAATGCACAAGAAATCCAAATACCAGAGAAAAGAGAGAAATTTCATTACTAGTCTTTCATTGCCTTCTGTTCATAATGGAAAGTATTGGCAGATTAACAAAAGGAAGTCGTCCTTTTTCACGCATTTTTCTTGAATTCCATTTCTCAACTCCTTACAGTTTCAGCATTTTTTATTTAGGCTTGAAGACAATCCTGTCTGCGGAAATGCGAGCTTGTTGAATATAAGCCTGTTCTGTGGATCTCAATCCAGGGAGGATGAAATGCTTCCAAAATCGAAAGTGGAATGCCAAAATAAATCATGCCCCAGGTCCTATGAATATGTCCCAGCGTCTCCAGTTCCATGTCTCTGTGCCGCTCCTCTTAGAATTGGATATCGTCTCAAAAGCCCCAGTTTTTCTTATTTCCTCCATATATGCAGCCTTTTGGGGAATACTTGACTCGTTCTCTGAACTTCAGCCTATATCAGCTGTCAATTGATACACCGTTTGGGAAGAACAACGTCTAAAGATGTATTTGAAGCTTTTTCCTAGTGTCAACCATTCAAATACTTTTGATGATAGCGAAGTTCGGAGAATCAGAGACATATATGCATCATGGGATTTTGATGGTAGCGATGTGTTTGGACCATATGAGTTGCTCAACTTCACTCTAGAAGGACCTTATGCAGGTAGTAGGTGTTCCATTTTGCAATCCTCTTTATACTTAATGGAAAATATGGTTTCTTATAACGGCGATATGGTTGAACTAGTAACTGAGAAGCTGAGTTTTACCACTAAAACCTATATATCCTTGTGTTGAAAGTTTTAGGATATTATTGGAGTTTCAGATTTAACTATGTTAAGAGTGCTCTTCTGGTTCATCTGAAAAAAAAGAAAGAGCACTCTTCTGGTTATATAGAAATCAAATTAGTGCAAAAATTGTTAGAATATCTTTTTCTTTTTCCAAAATGAGACAACCAATGTTAGCAAATGTAACTTCCTTGGCATGTTATGTCGATGGTACATATTTGAGATGAGCAGGACTGTGCCTTTGGTACTAAGCCGGAATATAACTAGGAAATGCTGAAACTTCATTTAACTCTAAGAATAAAATAGTAAGCCATTAATAGTTGCACCTTGTATTATTATTATTAATGATGCATTGTTTGATCTGTTATTACTGCAGTGCACTCTGAGAATAAGGGTGTTAGTAAGGGCACTTTGGTAGCGGTTGTAGTTGGGGGTGTTGCCTCTGCAGTTGTATTATCTGTTGTCGTAATAGTCCTAATCACAAGAAGACATGCTAGACTTCACCGTGCAATATCAAGAAAACGCAAATGTAAGCTTCTTAGTGGTCAAGGTTTTTCACCAGTGATACAGCCTCCAGTTATCACCATAAAAGGAGTCTAAATTTCTTTTTACACTTTGCAGCTACAAAAGGTTCGATGAAAATTGAAGGAGTGAGAGACTTTACATTTAAAGAAATGGTAGTTGCTACTGACAACTTTTCAACTCAAGTTGGACAAGGTGGATACGGAAAAGTGTATAAAGGCAGTTTATCTGACAAAACAGTCGTTGCCATAAAACGTGCAGAAGAAGGATCATTGCAGGGCCAAAAAGAATTTTTGACGGAGATAAAGCATTTGTCAAGGTTGCATCACCGGAACCTGGTTTCTCTGATTGGATACTGCGACGAAGAAGGGGAGCAGGTCTGTTCTTCTGGTCCTCATCGATAAGCACCTGCATTATGTCAATTATGTGTGTCTGGGGTCTGCATGTGCATTTGTTCTGTCCTTATGAAGTGGTTTTGAAAAGGCCATGGAGGGCATTCATCAGTTTTTATGTATAAGGGATGACTCAGAGATATAATTCATATACTTTGGTTATTGGTGAATTTGCAGATGTTGGTGTATGAGTTCATGCCCAATGGCACATTGAGGGACTGGCTTTCTGGTATGAAATTTTCAGGACTTGTTGCTTTACTTAGTTTGAGCTAGCTCATAAGGCTGGTAACGTTGTGGTCCTGGGTAAATACTCGTTGCTTGTAAAGTGTTATCGTAAAATTGATGTAAATCATGATATGCAGCTAAAGCTAAAAGAAACCTGAATTTTGGAATGAGATTACGAATTGCACTGGGTTCAGCGAAAGGAATCCTTTACCTCCACACAGAAGCAAATCCTCCAGTATTCCACCGAGATATCAAAGCCAGCAACATTCTTCTGGACTCCAACCTTAATGCAAAAGTTTCTGATTTCGGTCTCTCACGGTTAGCTCCAGTCCTGGATGAAGAAGGGGCTGTGCCAAATCACGTTTCCACGATTGTGAAGGGAACACCGGTGAGTTTAGCCATATTTAGCATGTACGAGTAAGACTCATTGATTAGATTGTCGGATGAAGGAACCTCAGTGTAGTTGACGTTACTCTTCCAGGATAACTTTGAATCCCCTTGTTTTAGAGATGAACTTGTACATATTAATGGCAATTAATAGTGCATGACGGAGTTTTAGTTGAGTGCTTTGTTGTTGGCTGCAGGGTTACCTTGATCCAGAGTACTTTCTGACCCATAAGTTGACCGACAAAAGTGATGTATACAGCCTTGGAGTTGTTTTCCTGGAGCTGTTAACGGGTATGCAACCAATATGGCATGGCAAAAACATTGTCCGTGAGGTACTATCATAGCTGCCAAGGCTATTTTTTTATGCATGTTTTACAATTTTGGTAAATGCGATAGTTGTTGTGGATGTTAAAGCTAGTGTTTACAAAACTCAGGTGAATACAGCGTATGAATCAGGTACGGTGTTATCTATAATAGACAGTAGGATTGGCTGGTATCCTTCCGAATGTATGGAGAGACTGGTTGGTTTAGCCCTGAGTTGCAGCAACGACAATCCGGAGAAGCGACCGTCCATGTTGGAAGTGGTGAGGCAGCTAGAGTACGTACTCAAAATGATGCCTCAAACTGATCCGGTTTCTTCGTCATCGGACTCAATTCATTTATATTCCGGCAAGTCACTGACGGAGCCACCATCGTATGGTACCACTGCATATGTTTCGTCATCCAGTATATCGGGAAGCGATCTTGTCAGTGGTGATTGTCCTCCTATTGATCCTCGCTGATCGTCACAGGCAACAAGTGAAATTATCAAGATCATGTGAATTATATTTTGTAATATTGGTGAACAAAAATACTTTTTTATGTTAAAATTTACTGTATAGAATTATATTAATAATGGAGTGGTAATTGAATTTTATATCAATTACTTTTATCTGATTTTTAATTAATATATTAACATTTATATAAACATATAAAACGATTAAAATAATTTGATAATACTATTAATTATCTTTTAAAATAAAAATATTTTAATAATTTACAGGCCGAATAATCTTTTTATATATAATAATTATTGAAAAAATATTTTAAAATTAATAAAATATAATCTAGAAAAATTACATAGAAAATTTACTTTTTATTTTTTTCTAGTTATTTTTAATAATTAAAAAAATATAAATTTTCAACCACCGAATGTTTATGATTATAAATTAAAATTTATTATTATTGTTGAAGTGAAATTCAATCCAATCAAAAACTAGTCCCTCAGCGTCACCGATTTCAGGATTGATTGGTTGGCTGGCTTGGGGGGGGGGGGGTTTCAGCAGCTGGAAACTGGAAAACAACGTGCTGACAAATATAAAATAAATTCTTTCATTTTATTTTATTTTAATGTTGATGTTGTGCTAGTGTTTGTTCCTCTGGAACCCAATTTTCTCTTCTTCGTATGATCACTGAGAAACTCAATAAAAATCGTTGAAGATCTTTTCTCTCTGTTATTTTCGGTAAGTTTGCTTTTTCTTCTTATGTCATCAACCAAATAAAAACTTTGGTTTCTGTCCCTTGATTGCAGAATTCAGGCCTTTCGTTTTCCACCATTAGATAGATTTTCTTCCCTCCTTTCTTTATGTTTTCATTTTCGGTTTTACATGACTATTAGAGACTAATTTGGGACCTGGGAAACTGAAGGTTCTTGCTTCATGTTCGCGCCTTTTAATGTTCATATTATCAATTACCTTTGGGTTTCTTTTAGGGGATTTTTTGTCGTGGAAAGCCTCTGCTGAGTTAAAACGATTATCGGGTTTCTTGTTTCAGATAACAATGTACGGTTACATTATGACAATCTAATTTTCAATTTTGCCTTAAATTTATTGGACTACACACATGAAGGATTTTTGTTATAGTTACTTTTGATGGTTCATTACCCATCATTTCATTGTAAAATACTCAATGACCCTTCCAGGTCACATTTGAGTCATTTGCTTGATCAAACTTCGATTTTCATGAAGTTTTTCATTTTAATTCCAGCTTATATTGCGCAGGTGCGTTTCCAGACATACTGCAGGATTGGCTTCACCAGGGGGGGGATTCTATTTGATTAGAAACTTTCATCGTTGGTGATCGATTTGTTGGAAAAATATAAACAATGCTGTTTAGAGTCAAACATCTGCTTCTCACTTTATTTTTCATCCTTGTCTTCCTTGAATGCATTACAGCAGATAGTCAAAACGAAACTTCAAAAAGGACAAGAGCTCCCCTCAATAATGTAGGTAACAGTGTTATAGGTGGCATCGGTACGGAGGAGGTCATAAGTTTTGAGGATGACAACAAAGTAATGGGTGACTGGAAGGGTAGTCACAGCAGAGTTTCTGCGTCCACAGTTGCACTTTTTGCATTGGCAATGGCTGCAGCAACTGGTTTAGGTGCAGTTCCTTTTTTCTTTGTGGAGCTCGATCCTCACTGGGCGGGGATATGCAATGGAATGGCTTCTGGTGTCATGTTGGCTGCAAGTTTTGATCTCATACAGGAAGGGCAGGAATATGGTGCTGGAAGTTGGGTTGTGATTGGGATTTTAGCTGGTGGCATTTTTATTTTGCTTTGTAAGAAGGTGATCACTGTTCCTTATTTCAGTTATTAGGCTTGATCAATCACCATTTTTTGCCTCACTTTCAATCCTTGTGTTAAAGATACCATCCACAGATTAAATTTCTGTTTCAGACCTTCAATGTTTGATCATGAAGGATCATTATTACTTCTGCAGAGAGTTTCAGACCGCTGACATTGCATGGCATCCACAATGCTGTCTTTTTAACTTGTAATTTTGTGGTATGGTTGTATTTTTAGTTGATATTAAAATCTTAATTTTCCCCCATCTTTTTTGGGTTTCAGTTTCTTGAACAATATGGAGAAGTAAGTATGCTGGATATAAAAGGAGCAGATGCAACTAAAGTTGTTCTTGTCGTTGGAATTATGACGCTGCATTCATTTGGAGAGGGCTCTGGCGTTGGAGTTTCCTTTGCCGGCTCAAAAGGTTATACTCAAGGCCTTTTGGTAACTTTGGCCATAGCTGTACATAACATACCAGAGGGATTGGCTGTGAGCACGGTTCTTGCATCAAGGGGTGTTTCTCCACAGAATGCAATGCTATGGAGTATAATTACATCCTTACCTCAGGTATCTAATCATGTAATTCTGTTTGTCAGGCGTTGAGCACATCTATCTGTATCAAATGAAACTGGAACTTCCAAGATCATGTTGAAAAATAATAGTAAAAGAAGAAATGGTGAAGTAGAAAAGTTCATTAAAATTAAAGACCAGGGAAAATAACTTCAATGGTGGATCAGTGTCAACAGACAATTTGTAGGCACCAACTTGATTTCTAGGGTTTTTGAGAAATCTTACAAACTTTCAAGTGTGATTTATATTACTAGTGGGTGACTACTTTGTTTCATCAGTTAAAATGGGAAAAAGAAGGATAAAAATCAACTATTAAGGTCATGTGAGGGTAAATCAATATAACGTTTGTTCTTATTTGAGTATTATTTCCATGCAAAGTTGGTTTCCTCAAATGGTTGTTTATTCCCTTTAATTTATTTTCTCAAAACCTTTTTCCAGCCAATTGTTGCGGTTCCTTCTTATATATGTGCCGATGCATTTAATAAATTCCTGCCCTTTTGTACTGGTTTTGCTGCTGGATGTATGGTTTGGATGGTTGTTGCTGAGGTTCTCCCTGATGCATTTAAGGTATTTGCTTTTACAATAATCTTTCTAGACCTTCTGTCCTATTCTGATTCATGTCCTATGAAGAACACTTTCATTGGTTAGTTCACGATATAAAGAACTTGCCAAGCTTCTTCACTTTCTCTCTTCTGCAAAGCCTAAAAAGGTTGCAGAACAACTTCTATTGAACAATAAATTGTAAATTGGAAAGATTAATCTTGTTTGACCATGTTTAATTTTTATGCTTTCTTCTCTGCTCTAGATAAATGAATCAAATGATGTTTTCCTCCCTCTTCTATCTTTATTCTTTTAATAGGAAGCCTCGCCAACTCCAGTGGCATCAGCTGCTACGCTTTCAGTCGCATTCATGGAAGCACTAAGCACTCTGTTCCAAAACTTCAGTCATGACTTCAAGTGAGTTAATTGAACTATTGTTTGTTGAGAAGAATATGTGGCTAGATATTACATCATTGCATGAGTAAATTCAGCTACTTTGGGTTTCTTTTGCTATTCTCCATAGTCTATCCTGCATCTTGCTGTAATTACAACCTCTTTATTAGCGATGAATCTGATTTTGTTTCAACAATATTATGCCTTTTTGTCCTTTGTGTTGACACCGTCATAGCTTTCTGCGCATGCTAGTTGATTCAGACGGACTAGGCGGATGTAGCTTTTATTAGGCTTGATACTTGGGCTTGTCACCCTTGATACAATTTGGCCATCTGCTTTTTATCCCTAAATGCTGCCCCTTACTCATAGCTGCTGTATTGTGATTTCATTTTATCTCTTCATTGACTAAATTCTAATGTTTTTGAATTTCCAGTTCTGAGGATGCTTCTGGCTTCGTTGTTTCGTTGCTTTTTGGTCTTGGACCTTTAGTGGGTGGTCTTGTCCTTGTTGCATTTGCTCTTGCTTTCTGTTTTCAGCATGCCTTTCTCATGGGTACTGCATCTGGCATTGCCTTCATCCTTGGTGCCTGGCGACCACTGCAACTACTTTTGTCTTCCAAAATGGGATTCTTATCACTTATGTTGCTACTAACTGTAGGCTGTGCATTTGTTCATGTTTCAAGCTCTGCTATTTTGGTGATTGTTTCTAACAAAAGAACTTCTAATAACCTACCGACACTAACAAGATTTCCAGTAAGTGTTCTCACACTCAAGTCATTTTTAGCATGTGGAGCTGTGGCTTTTCATGCACTTGCTGAAGGACTTGCACTAGGAGTAGCTGCACCAAAAGCATATGGACTTGGCCGGCACATGGTCCTTCCTGTCTCCCTTCATGGGCTTCCCCGTGGTGCAGCAGTGGCCAGCTGCATCTTTGGAGCTACTGGCAGTTGGTATGGCTCTCTCGCAGCAGCAGCTCTGATCGGCTTCATAGGCCCAATATCTGCAATTGGAGCAATATTGGCAGGAATTGACTACAGTGGTCTGGACCATGTAATGGTTTTGGCCTGTGGAGGATTGGTCCCGTGCTTTGTTAGAATAGTTCAAAGAGCAGTAAGGTTAGATATGCGAAAAAGCAGCTGCGGGCTTGCTGTAGGAGTTGGTTTGGCTGCTCTCTGTTTAACTTGCACCAAGTTAGTTTGCTTGCACACGCCTTACTGCAATTCTGCTCCAGAGGCTGTCAGATAAGATGATCGTGCTTAAGCACCATACCTATGGTGCTTCAATACATGCTTGAGTCTGGCCTTTGCATTAGTGTTTTGCGGGTTGTTTTAGTTTGTGGAACAGATTATGGAAAGAGAATGATACGAAGGATTCAATGAGAGGATGGGATTCCGGTCTTTTTGTATGCTAGTTTTAATCTTTTTACACAATTTTAACGGACAAGGAGATCCTTTGGCATTGCTAGTTTGGATTTTCACTTCAGAGCCTTGGCTCTAATCAAGATTGTAACAATGTTTATATTCAGAGAGAGACACAGGATTCTGCGAGAGAATACAAAAGTTACCTTTCTCTTTTTATGAAGGATATAGTAGTAGTAGATGATAATAAATCTAAACCCACGAAATGGCATTAAATCCAGAGATATCTTGGATCTTATTACAAACATTATGATCACATGATACATCCAAGTTACAAGAAAGTCATAGAAAACAGCCAAGGATGATGGGGTAAAAATCACTTTAACAGTCCACTGATTGGGCTACAAATTGTAACCACCATCCACCAACTTCTTCGTGTTTTCTGGCTTCTCTTTAACACTCTGAGACAGTCATCCTTGCTAGTATCACAAATGACATTCCTCCGACTACATTATTTAAGCATCTAGAACCACGACTGATGACTTAAACACCAAGGGGGGAAGTCCCTTGGCCAGTAGAAACTCGACGTTTGATACCTCAAATTGCTGCTAACACCCATGTGTGTAGCCCAGGTGAGGGCATTCAACAAGGTAGGAGGAGGTTTGTTGGGTGTTTCAAAATGGGGATCCATTTTCTTCCTCATCTTGATCAATCCATATGAGATTGCAGTACCCACTAGCCCGGCAGCAAATCCAACAGCAGCAAATAAAGCTCCTTTGTAGACAAAAGTCCCGAAACGCTTCATCAGGGTCTAACCACCTGGTTCAAACATATGACTAGGTGGACAATTTGCAAAGAGAGCAGGGAGACTTGAAGAAGATGCTGAGGCTGTTGGTGCCAAAAGATACATCAGAGTGAAGTTCAAAACGGAACCGACGACCAGAGTTGAGAAAACGAAGCCAAGCTCATTAAGACCAAAATTAGAACGCGTAGACAAGTCCCCAACAACACAAGCACTCACCCCAACCTACTCTTCCATTAAAACCTTGAAAGGGAACTGGGGATCTGCTGTAACTCTGTCCCTCCATCCACTTAGGAGAAGGGCCCAGAACGCCAAAGCCCTTCCCTGAATCATCGTTGGAATCTCCATCTCCTCTACCACCCCGTGGTTTCCATCGTCTCCTCCAGCGCATTGGGTGTGAAGTTTGGGAACGCAAAGCTTATACGGGAACGGTTGGTTTTGAAGGAACGAAACAACACGTGGTGGTTGAGATCGGAGACAGCGAGTATCACTCGTGTTTGGCAATTGTCTCGTCAACTCCGAGAAACGATACCGAGCCATTGCAGCCATTTGATCGATCGATTTGGATTCCTCAAACTCAACTCACAAAGAGCAGAAGAGAAAATTAAGTAAAACGCCTGGGGTTATTACCATGCAGAAAAAGGAAAAAGAGCAAAGATGTAGTTGAAAAGGTTATACCAAAATCTGAGATTGTACTTGCAGAGATGGAAATTGTTGGGCCAAGAGTGAGAAATAGCTTAATTTAGTGATATATTATGAAAAGAAAACAGGGGAATGTTGATGCCTTTGAATTATTTAAGGAAATATATATATATATCAATTATCAAAACCATCTTTAGTTATTGATAATTTTAACAAAATAATTTTCTTATTTGTTAAAAAGAAATTCAATTATAACTGTTAACTACATTTTGGTGTCATGATGCGTTATCGACATCGTAAAATAATTTTATATTATTAAGAATTAAAATGATAGGAAAAGATACAAGGAAAAGTGTAATATCCCAAACTATGGGTTAGCGACCAAATCGTAAATTTTTAGAATTTGGTGATTAAAGTAAAATAGTTGAATAGTTCAATGATTTATTTGAGGATATTTCCTGAAAGTTTATAATAATTATCCAAAGAATTAAAGGGCAAAATGGTCATTTGTCATGAAAGATATTTTTATCCCTTTAATAAGAGATAAAAACTTGTGAAGATGAAAACATTTCATCTTCTTCCTCCTTTCTTCTTCTCCAACCGTGGAAGACTAGGCAAAGGTGAGTTTCTATTTTTGTTGATTATTTGTTGAATTAAAGGTTGGGTTTTGATCACTATATGATAATTAAGCTTAAGAAAAGCTTAATTTGTTCTAAAACAATAAGATGAAAGGTATATGAGAGATTAAAGATTTTGAGTTCTTGAATGAAATCTTGGAATATAATTGATAAGTTGAATTTTAAGTTGAATTTGACTTGTCATCTATGAGAATAAGAAGTTAGAAGTGTTAGAATTCAGTTTGGATAACTTGAAAAATTTGGTATGATTATTGATTTCTATATGGAGAATAGAATTTTGAGGTTTAAGATGAAATAAATGGATAAATTAGTTTAAGTATGTATATTTGAGTTAAGAATAGAAAAGTGAATGAAACATGAAGAATTTAAGTTATTATAGTGAATTTTCGGGCATGAACAATGATTTTCTGGGTTTAAACGAAATTTTTAGATTGTGTAGGGGGTACAGATTCCCCCCTAAAGAAAAAAAAATGGAATTTCTGGAATTTTGGTTCATTAAACTAGCTCAAGTTATTAACATCAAGTTTGAAGTTTAGGCTTCTGATAAGTGTTTTGAAATATTATAATTATGTAGATATTGAGCCTAAACAAGTTCCAGAATAATCAAAGGATTAGGATCGAATCAAAGCAAGGCTAAGGTGAGTGCAATTTAATTGTACTTAAGTTATCAATCAAACATTGGCTTGCGATGAGCCAGTGATAGAGTTATTATGGTAAGGAGTAATTTATAAAATGTATGTGATCTTTGTATGTATATGAGTGCATTTTAGTTTATAGGATTATAAGGAATTGGACTTGTGATAAGTCTATTTTCAATAGTTATAATGTATAGAGTATTGATTATAAGAATGTGAATGACATGAAATGTATGTATACTTGATTATATGAATTGATATGTGCTATGCGATTTATGGGATATGTCATATGTGAAAATAAAATATGAACTATAGGGAAGGATTATATGATGTATATATAAGAACATATGTGAACAAAATATAACATGCATGTTTACATGAACACATGAGATATAATATAAGTTATATGATACGATTTATATGATTACATGCACATGTGATATATGTTATATGATATGGACCTATGTGACAACGTGAGAAAGAATATATGTCTATGAGAAGGCATAAGAACAATGTATAAGCTATGTGACATATGAATATGAATCATATGGAAATGTTCTACATGTAAGTGAACTATGCGATGATATGATATGTGATAAATATGAAAAATAATGCCCATGTTATGTGTCATGAGATCTAGAGGTATAGTTGGCATGCCAAGAGTAGAGGGTCTACGAGTCAAATTCTACGTGATCCTTCGGGACGTATATATATTCTTTGGAGCATGTATGAGGTCTTTTGAGACACTTACTTGATCATTGGTATATGTATATGATTCTTAAGGAATTTATATGTGATCCTTATGGACAATCTTATATGGAACTACGGTGCAATTCTATGTGGCACTTCGGTGCATTTCTACGCAGTCCTTCGGGACAATTTCTACGTGGCACTTCGGTGCAATTATACGAGCTGTGGTGACAGCATTTGTGCACAACCTCAGTGTACTCACATACCTTCAGTTCTCACCAGTGTACCATGGGCTAATAAAGAGACACTAACAAATACAATATATAAGATGCATATGCTTGTGGTGATATGAAAGGTATTGCATGGATTATAGGATGTTATGTGTGTTTCTTTGTGAAATATATGTGTTCTATGATATGTATAGAAATGTTCAACACATGCTTATATGATCACAAGTAATTAGTAACAATAATATGAGTATTGAAAGGCATGTTAATGATATATGTTTTTATATGATATGATAGTATTTGCATATGTATACCTTTTGTTTATATGAAATGATATATGGTTATAGTTTATGTTTAATATGCCTCACTAAGTCAACGACTTAGCGTGTGATTGTTTCACGCGTAGGTTCTGAGAAGAGGAAGATTGGTAAAAGTTATGCAAGACAGGTCAGTTTTTCTTTTCCAAAGATCAGATCAGAAAATAACTGTATAGTATGTATTTTGTAACAATGATAGTGGTTGGCATGTAAATAAAGGTTTAAATCCGATATGTTTTAATCGGTTTTGTAAAATCATATGATTGAATTTTATAATGTTTTAAATGTATATATATATGTAAATGGTAAATGTATAGAGATGAACGTTTTAAATTTTATGAATTTATACGTATTTTACGAAAGTTACTGTAGCAGTACTGTAGCAGGATATCGGTTCCCTGTAGCAGGGGAATCAGTTCCCCTCTTTGAATATGGAAAATTTTAACATTCGGGTACTGTAGCAGGTACTGTTTATTATTGTTCATATGGTACTGTTCATACGTATTTTACTGTTCATAAATACATTTTTAATTGTAAATTTTATACGAAACACAATTTAATAGAATATTGTGGTATTTTCCTAAAATGAGTTCAAATGTTTTAATATTTTGTAAGAAAAAGGTTTTGAAAAATCAATGTGACATCTCAGACTCGTATTCGGGTCGGATACGGGTTGTGGTGTTACATTTAATTGTATCAGAGCTACGGTTTAGCTGATTTTAGGCTAAAAATGAAATCAAAAGTGTTTTAATAAGTATACATGCCAACACAAAGTGAAAAATTTTCTGATCTGATAGTATAAGGACTGTACTGTCTTGCTAATAGAATTAAAATGCTATGTTATATTATATGTATGATAATGAGAGCTTCTAAAGTGAAGCACAAGGCAATAGATTGAAGGTAATAGCATTCACCTGCCCTGGCAGGCAGTGAGAAGAGCGAAAAACCTCAGGGCGTGCATGTACAAGATTAGAGAAGGTTTTATGATGTGTTTTCAATTTTATACTGTTATAATTCATAGAATGAATGTATCGAATAGAGTTAAGAGCACCCGAGTTCAAGGGTGAATTTGTAAAAGGTTCTGTTGTTACAGACCTTTGGATAAATGATATAAAGATGATGTTAGAAGGTGCTCATTTCTCCAACGTGGAGAAGTTAAATTGAATAATTTCGTTATTATGTGGATAAGATAGAATATGGTGAACGAATGTCACCATAAGAATGTTAAAAAAAATCAAGTGACATGGTTATTATTTGTAGAGGAATTCAAGAATAAGTACATGGATGACCAGTTCATAAGACAAATGAAGCTCGAATATATGAGCTTGAAGCAAGGGAATTATACATGCATGGGTATGAAAGTAAGTTTGATAAGTTAAGTAGAATTATTATTGAGTTATTGAGTTGATTCTGATTAAAAGGAATACATGTGATTGATTGTTTAAGGCTTGTGCCTTAAATTAAAAGAGTTTTACTGGTTTTGAAATTGTTCTCATTTCAAGAAATGGTTGATCGTGTTAAAGCTCTAGAGAGAGCTAAGAATAAAAGGATTGGAAAAAAAATCTCAGATGATTAAGAGAATTAATGCTTCATAGAATTAAGCACCATCAAAGAAATGTAGAGATTCTGGTTTTCAATTTTAAACCAGACATGAATTAGTTATATTATCTGTCAGAGAATCAAATCAGATGAGAGTTCGACAGACTCTAGCAGTAGGGTTTGATCTTAAAAGATTAAATAATGATTTAATTGATAATAAGTCAGGGTTAATGACAACCTTTGTGAATTGGGTTAAAAGCTCTATTAGAAGTTATTTAAATCGAAGCAGAAAAAGTATTTTAAATTGATTAGATGAGTCTTGAAATCTGGTGATTGTTGATTCAAGTGGAGAAAACATAAGTATAAGAAAAAAAAAATAAGGTTTTGTGCAAGTAAAGTTGACTATCAAAGTCATGAAAATGTGATAAGGAGTGATAGTTAAGGATAAATATATGTGATATTAAAGAGTATGGGAGTATGAAGATATGATATGAATTAGTTATGTATAAGACAAAGGTAAAGGAAATGGTTTAATTCAAACCAAATGAATTGTATTATGGATGAATGAGAATGAAGGTTTGATAAGTGATGGAAATAGCAAATGAATTATTTTGATATATATATATATATATATATATATATATATATATATATGGATAGTTTGATGAAGGTTTATATTTCGATTGAAAGAAATAAGTTGAATAATAAAGTAGTGTGATAGAGAATGTATTAAAGATAAATGATTTGTATGTTTGACGGAAATAAAGATTGATAGAAAAGTTAAAAAGGCATAAAGAAGGAAAAGTATAAATGATATGAAAGGAATGTAAAAGCATAAGAGAAAAGGTAATGAAAGAATTAAAGTAATGAAGTAAAGTTTATGATAGCACAAAAGATTTATTGAAGAAGTGATATATAAAAAGGAATAGTAGACATGTAAATAGTATTATGTATAAGCAAGAGTGGGGATATGATGAGGGATTTGCATTATAAATGGAAAAAGTTAGCAATGGCTAACAAAATTATGTGATGGAAATGTATTGGAAGTATAAGAGATTGTTAAGTTATGATAACCAAATATAAAGTGGATTCGAATACAATGAATATTTTAATTATGTAATGTGATGTAGTGAAGGAGATAAGGATTTGAATGTTCAAGAAAATATAAAGAGTAATAGAAAAGTTTGAGAATGAGTATGTCGGTGAACAATTATAAGATAAAGGAAGTTATAACGTTTGATTCTGAAATGGAGGAATAATATTATGTGTGAATAAGAATCCGAGTTTGAAAAGTTGAATAAGATATTGTTGAGGGAAATTTTGATGGAAAATAATTTATATGATCAAGTTGATAAGGGTTGTACCCTAGAATAAAAGGTTGAGGATTATGTTCAGAAAATTTAATGTACAACCGAATAATATTAGAGGATCTCCACTATCCTAAAGTGGAAAAGTTAGATGGAATAATGTAGTCGCTATACGGTAGAACTAAAATATGGTAAACAAATGTTATAATGGGAATAATGGAAGATTCATTGATGTGAATATTGTTTTGGGAAAAGTTCAAGAAATAAGTACGTCGGTGATTATTTTATAAGATGAAAGACGTTGAAATGTTGAGAGTGAACAAAGAAATTTCATGGTGCACGGGAATAAATGTGGATTTGAAAAGTTAAGTAAACTATGGTTGAGATAATTCTGATTAAAAAATATATATATACTAAATAAATATATGATTAATTGATTAGGGCTTGTGCCCTAGAATGAACAGTTGTTATTAACTAGTTGTAAGAGTAAAGGTGATAGAGTTATAAGATTGGAAGAAAAGATAAAGTGAATTAATCAAGTATGATATGGATCTGAATATGGTTATGTATTTGGATCATATAAATATGATGAAGGCAAAGAGAAGATTATTTACAAGTTTTAAAGGGAGCTTTGAAGAATAAAAAATACAGGTATAAGAAATGGTGAAGAATAAGATTCTATATAAGTAAAGCTGATTATCAAAGTTATAAAAATGTGGTAAATATCAGTGATTAGAGATGAACATAAGTGATAGGAAAAGAGTATGTAAACATGAATAAAAAGATATGATCTGAGTATAAGGAGATTTTGAATTTGAAGGAATAAAGAAATAATGGAATAAAGAAAGGAAAGGATGAAGTATAAAGGATCAAATGTGATAAAGGTTATATGAAAGTTTAGATGATAAGTTCGATATAGAAACACGAGAAGCGTGTAAGGTAATGTGAAGGATTGTTTGATTCCGTAAGGTATATGTTTAATTATGTTTGAGGAAGATTTAAAGTTAATACTTTTTGTTATAAAAAGGTGATTATTACTTGAACAAATACATAAGATTATATGAAAAGATTTTGTGCATTGTAATACAGATAAGAATTCAGGAATGAGTAAAGATTTGGTTTAAGGTGTAAAGTAATTAAAGAATGATGAAGAAAATCAATCGATTCATAATATTGAGTAGTAAGGATTGGATGTTACTGTTTACGTGATGAGTGATATTTTATGGAATTTTCAAAAGATCAAAGAAAATGCAGAATCAAAGGAGAGAAAAGATAGAAATGGATGAGGTTACTGGTTACTGTTTATATGATGAGCGATAGTAGATGAAAAAAAATATTTTGTTGAAGAACAAACAGGAAGGAAAGATTAAATAAAGAAAACAACATGAGAGAATTAAAAGATATGTTCTTATCAAAGTGTGCAATGAAAATTCGAGGATAAATTTTATTAAAAGGAGGGGAGATTTGTAACATCCCAAACTACGGGTTAGCGACCAAATCGTAAATTTTCAGAATTTTGTGATTAAAGTAAAATAGTTGAATAGTTCAATGATTTATTTGAGGATATTTCCTGAAAGTTTATAGTAATTATCCAAAGAATTAAAGGGCAAAATGGTCATTTGTCATGAAAGATATTTTTATCCCTTTAATAAGAGATAAAAACTTGTGAAGATGAAAACATTTCATCTTCTTCCTCCTTTCTTCTTCTCCAACCGTGGAAGACTAGGCAAAGGTGAGTTTCTATTTTTGTTGATTATTTGTTGAATTAAAGGTTGGGTTTTGATCACTAGATGATAATTAAGCTTAAGAAAAGCTTAATTTGTTCTGAAACAATAAGATGAAAGGTATATGAGAGATTAAAGATTTTGAGTTCTTGAATAAAATCTTGGAATAGAATTGATAAGTGAATTTTAAGTTGAATTTGACTTTTCATCTATGAGAATAAGAAGTTAGAAGTGTTAGAATTCAGTTTGGATAACATGAAAAATTTGGTATGATTATTAATTTCTATATGGAGAATAGAATTTTGAGGTTTAAGATGAAATAAATGGATATAAATTAGTTTAAGTATGTATATTTGAGTTAAGAATAGAAAAGTGAATGAAACATGAAGAATTTAAGTTATTATAGTGAATTTTCGGGCATGAACAGTGATTTTCTGGGTTTAAACGAAATTTCCAGATTATGCAGGGGGTACAGAATCCCCCCTAAAGAAAAAAAATGGAATTTCTGGAATTTTAGTTCATTAAACTAGCTCAAGTTATTAACATCAAGTTTGAAGTTTAGGCTTCTGATAAGTGTTTTGAAATGTTATAATTATGTAGATATTGAGCCAAAACAAGTTCCGGAATAATCAAAGGATTAAGATCGAATCAAAGCAAGGCTAAGGTGTAACACCCCCAACCCGTATCCGACCCGGATACGAGTCCGAAATGTCACATTGACTTTTCAAACATTTATTCGTATAAAATAGTGAGTAATTTAAAACTTTTATAACATATAAATGACTCGTTTACATAAAAGACATTTTCATTATTACAAAACCAATCAGAGCATGTATCTTTCACTTATTATTTCCATATAACTATTCGAAACATTTATAAAACGGTTCATAGCTTAAACAATATATTCTTTTGGAAAACATGCCAACTAGAACTTTATATACTAAAATACATATTATTCACATCTTTTCTGATCTGACCTTTAGTAAGGAGAACTAACCTTTCTTGCTTCAAATTGCTCTTTCCTCTTCTCGAAACCTACGTGTAAATCACTTACACGCTAAGTCAAAGACTTAGTGAGGCATATAAACATATAAGGTAAACGGTAACTAATAATCATACCTAAACAATTCTTACTATCATTTCATACCACTCATACTTTTACATGTAACGAATATATGCGTACATATATGTCATTATCATTCATATATCTTATCTCATGTTCCTATGATCTCTTATGTCCATATCATATAACATATACCATAACCAATTGCACATACACATACCATGTCATGTAAACCATATATATATATTATCATAAAACACGTACACCCAATCAATTATATTATCATCTTCATTTCTTTCTTATTTTATCACTATCATTGATTCCTTTCATCATATAGTCTTATAAGTTATCATTTGTACAATCAATATCACATGAAATTCCACAAGGGAACAAACATATTATCCTATCACTTTATTAATATTATCTATTTAATAGCCAATGATACTCATGTGAGAACTAAAGATATGCGAGTACATAGAGGTTGTGCACTAATGCTGTCACCACAGCTCATATAATTGCATCGAAGTGCCACGTAGAATTGCACCGGAGTGCCGCGTAGAATTACACCGTAGTGCCATATAATAATGTCCATAAGGACCACATATCATTCCTTAAGAATCATATACATATACTAGGGATCAAGTATGTGTCTCACCAGACTTCACACATGTTCCAAAGAATACATATATGTCCCGAAGGACCACATATCATTCCTTAAGAATCATATACATATGCCAAGGATCAAGTATGTGTCTCACCAGACTTCACACATGTTCCAAAGAATACATATATGTCCCGAAGGACCACATAGACCCTCGACTCTTGGCATGCCAACTATACCCCTAGCTCTCATGACACATAACATGGGCATTATCTTTTATATCCTTTTACATATTCATGTAACCATATCATATATTCATATAAACTCATGGTTTCATTCACATATACATGTAATCACGTAGTTTCTTTCATGTAATTCATGTCACTTTTCATATGAATTCATATTCATATGTCACATAAGATTCACCCTCATGTATCACATATACTTTCTCTTTCATATGGCTCATAACATTTCTCATGTGTTCATATGACATGTAACTCATTGTCATCTTATCATGTTATCACATAAACATATCATCTTACAATACATACAAAACATATCAATACCTATATTCACATATACCTATCACTTCATTATCCTTATTATTATTCTTATCATCACCATTAATCCCTTTTACTTACCATATTCATATCAATAACACATATACCCATGCACACATATAAATCATAACAAATACATACTTCTATGAATTCATGTTTTTCACTATTGGAAATAGACTTATCACAAGTCTTATTTTCCCTTCAACCTCATATACTAGAGAATGTGCACTCACCTTAGCTTTGCTTTGATTCAATTATAATCCTTCAATTGATCTGGAACGGGATCACGTTCTATATCTACATCATCATACATAGATCTATATTAGTATTATAACTAATATACTCTAATGGTTCACTCTTTAGACCAAGAGAAAAGTCAATTTCATCTTTTAATGAAGGTATGCATCGATGCACTACTGATGCATCGGTGCATAAAATGTATTCGATGTTGTATTATTACTGGGATGCATCGATGCATAACTTATGCATCGATGCACTAATTGCATTCGATGTTTCCTTATTAATGGGAAACATCGATGCACTACTTATGCATCGATGCACAAATTGCATTCGATGTATTTATTTTAAAAGAGTGCATCGATGCACTACCAATGCATCGATACACCTTCAAACAATTTCTGGGTTTTAACATTGATGCATCGGTGCACTATGAATATGCATCGATGCACTCTGCCCAGAACCTCTTTTTAAACCCAAAAAAATCCTTCTTTTTGGATTAAATCCTTCATATTTCAACCCCTTTCTTATTCCTAACTTTCATATACATAATTAAACTCATTAATATTCATTTATCTCATCTTTAACCTTAATATCCTCTCCTCTTTAGGAATTTCAAGAATCATACCCTATTTTCCACATGTTTCAAATCCAATTCTAACACTTAATACTTCTTAATTAAGCTGATGGCAAGTCAAATCCAACTTTAGAACTTCAAAAACCTTTCTATAACAAAAGTTCATTTATAAACCCTTAATAGAAATTCCTTTCTAATTCTATCTCTTTGGTGTTTTAAACTTATATAAGCTTTCCTTAAGCTTATATAACCCTCAAAGACTCAAATCCAACTTAAAACTTTCAAGAAATCAAAAGCTAAATCAAACTTACCTTTGCTCTTGGCTTCCACGTGAAGAAGAAGAAGAAAGGAGAAGAGAACTCTAGAGAATTCTCTCCCTTTCCACGTGTATATAATTCCAATTTTTTTTCCTTAAATGATCAAATGACCATTTTACCCTTTATTTCCTTTAATAATTACTAAATAACATTCATCATATATATCCAATAATCATTGAACTACTTCATTCTTCTACTTTAGTCATCAAATTATGAAACTTTACAATTTGGTCACTAACCCATAATTTGGGATGTTACAAATCTCCCCTCCTTTTAAAAAAATTCGTCCTCGAATTTTCACAGCACATCCTGAAAAGGACATATCTTCTAACGTTCTCATGCTCCTTTCTGAACTTAATCTTTTGTATCATCTTTAATAACTTGGTTCTTATCTTTTCAATTATTCGACTACCTTTTTACTTTATATCTCCTAACATGTCACTTATCAGATAGACAATAACATTAATTCTTATTACTCAAACTCATAAATCAATCAAATTCCTTGTCAATCTTCAATTGTCTTTCAAGAATCACCAAACTTTTATTTCATCCTTACTTAACTGACTCCAAAACTTCCTTAATACATATAAATCTTTATTCATTTCTCTGACTACATCCACTTGACCAAGAAACATAACCTTAAATCTTCATCATAACTGATTAAACACACACTTTGCATAACTAAACAATTTCTCATATTACCTGACATGCCTTTCTTACTTCTGGTTAAACTTATAACCTATATCTCAACATAATCTTTATCACATCTAATTCTTTAAACTTCATCCTTTCATTTTCTTCATAATTCAAAATATTCTTATACGCCAATCATATCTTTCTTGTATTTTCTTCCTTCAAAATTTTCTTTAAAACACATAAATATTTATCTCCTTGCCTATATCATATCTATATGATCAAAATATACAACCACATCCAGATTCATATCTCATTTGATTAACTTACTTTATGTTTCCTTCAAATCTGATAATTCTAACATCCATGCCATTACAGCTAATTAATAACAAGTTTTCAATCTAGGGCGTAAGCCCTGATCAAATTAATCTTACACATCATTTCAGTTAAAATCAACCCAGTGTAATTCACTTATTGAACCCATACTCTCATTCATATATAGTATTATGCCTTGTCTCCTTTATTACCTTCATCGAACCATTCATATACATTCTTTGCAGTCGGAATTATTTCAACAATAGTTTACTCAACTAATCAAATAAACATTCAATCTCATACACCATTTCACTTCCATTATTCAAGCTTAACATACTAACTTCCTTTATATATAAACTGATCATTGATGTACCCATACTTAAACTCTTCTTATCAATCCTTAGTTTTACTCAAACATTTGAATCCTCACTTCCTTCACTCTATCACTTTACTATAATCACAGTATACAACTGTATCCAGATTCACTTCATATTTGGTTATCATAACCTACCATATCTTGAAATTTTGTAATTTCAATACATTACGTCCCATAATCTTGTTAGCCCACGCTAACTCTTTCCATCTTAAATACAAAAACAGTATCTACCTCACTTGATACATTTAAAATACTTCTTATCCTTCACATTATTTAATTTCTAGCAAAACACTTAATCCATTCCTTGATCTTTATCCATTTATCATTTTATAATCCGCATTGTCTTATACATAACTAAACCATATCATGTTCTTCATAATCCCATGCTCTTTTATATCACATATATTTATCCATAACTATCACTCCTTATCACATTTTCATTACTTTGATAGTCAACTTTACTCGCACAAAACCTTATTCTTTACCATTCTTATACTTATGTTTTCTCCACTTGTTTTAAAAAAAATCACCAGATTTTAATACTTTTTTTGCTTCGATTTACATAACTTCTAAAAGAGCTTTTAACCCAATTCACAAGGGTTGTATTTAACCCTGACTTATCCTTAATTAGCTCTTTGTTTAATCTTTCAAGATCAACCCTACTGTTGGAGTCTGTCGAACTCTCATCTGATTTGATTCTCTGACGGAGAATACAACTAATTCATGTCTGGTTTAAAGTTGAACCAGAATCTCTACCTTTCTTTGATAGTGCTAAAATTCTATGAAGCACTAATTCTCTTAATCATCTAAGATTTTATTTCTCCAAACTTTTTGTTATGAGCTTTTTCTCTTTAAAGCTTTAACACAATTAAACATTTCTTGAAACGATAACAAATTCAAAACCAGTAACACTCTTTTAATTTAAGGCGCAAGTCCTAACAAAATATCACATGTATCATTTTCAGTCGGAATTAACTCATCAACAATTCTGCTTAGCTTAATAAACTTATAATCATACTCATACAAGGTGTAATTCCCTTGTTTCAAGCTCGTGTATTCCAGTTTCATCTGTTTTATAAACTGGTCATCAATGCACTTATTCTTGAACTCTTATACAATTCTAATCACATCATTTAATCTTTTAACGTTCTTATGGTGACAATTGTCCACCATACTCTAACTTACCAAAGTAGTAACAAAACTACTCAATTCAACATCTCCACTTTGAAGAAATGAAAACCTTCTATCATATCATTCAACCAAAGGTCTATAACAATAGAACCTTCCTCAAATCCACTCTTGAACTTGGGTGCTCGCAACTTTATCAACTAATTTGATACATTCATTCTATGAGTTAAAGAAGTATAAATTGAAAACACATCAGAACATTCTTCAATCATGAAGAATAATTTTCTAAATTTTATACAGGCATTTCCTGAGGTGTTCGCTCTTCTTCCTGCCTGGCCGGAGCAGGTGAATGCTATTACCTTCAGGTTTATTACCTTTCACTTCTTTCGAAGCTCTTATTATCATACTTCTATTATCACATAATAATCTATTTTTTTATTAGCAAGACAGCATACTCCTTACACTATCAGATCAGAATTTTTCACTTTGAGTTGGCATGTACACTTTTTAAAACACTTCTGACTTCGATTTAAGCCTAGAATCGGCTAAACCGTAGCTCTGATACCATTAAATGTAACTCCCCAACCCGTATCCGACCCGAATACGAGTCCGAAGTGTCACATTGACTTTTCAAACATTTATTCCTATAAAATAGTGAGTAATTTAAAACTTTTATAACATATAAATGATTCGTTTACATAAAAGACATTTTCATTATTACAAAACCAATCAGAGCATGTATTTTTCACTTATTATTTCCATATAACTATTCGAAACATTTATAAAACGGTTCATAGCTTAAACAATAGATTCTTTTGGAAAACATGCCAACTAGAACTTTATATACTAAAATACATATTATTCACATCTTTTCTAATCTGACCTTTAGTAAGGAGAACTGACCTTTCTTGCTCCAAATTGCTCTTTCCTCTTCTAGAAACCTACGTGTAAATCACTTACACGCTAAGTCAAAGACTTAGTGAGGCATATAAACATATAAGGTAAACAGTAACTAATAATCATACCTAAACAATTCTTACTATCATTTCATACCACTCATACTTTTACATGTAACAAATATATGCATACATATATGTCATTATCATTCATATATCTTATCTCATATTCCTATGATCTCTTATGTCCATATCATATAACATATACCATAACCAATTGCACATACACATACCATGTCATGTAAACCATATATATATATATATTATCATAAAACACGTACACCCAAACAATTATATTATCATCTTCATTTCTTTCTTATTTTATCACTGTCATTGATTCCTTTCATCATATAGTCTTATAAGTTACCATTTGTACAATCAATATCACACATGAAATTCCATAAGGGAACAAACATATTATCCTATCACTTTATTAATATAATCTATTTAATAGCCCATGATACTCATGTATGCGAGTACATAGAGGTTGTGCACTAATGCTGTCACCACAGCTCATATAATTGCATCGAAGTGCCACGTAGAATTGCACCGGAGTGCCGCGTAGAATTGCACCGTAGTGCCATATAATAATGTCCATAAGGACCACATATCATTCCTTAAGAATCATATACATATACTAGGGATCAAGTATGTGTCTCACCAGACTTCACACATGTTCCAAAGAATACATATATGTCCCGAAGGACCACATATCATTCCTTAAGAATCATATACATATGCCAAGGATCAAGTATGTGTCTCACCAGACTTCACACATGTTCCAAAGAATACATATATGTCCCGAAGGACCACATAGACCCTCGACTCTTGGCATACCAACTATACCCCTAGCTCTCATGACACATAACATGGGCATTATCTTTTATATCCTTTTACATATTCATGTAAACATATCATATATTCATATAAACTCATGGTTTCATTCACATATACATGTAATCACGTAGTTTCTTTCATGTAATTCATGTCACTTTTCATATGAATTCATATTCATATGTCACATAGGATTCACCCTCATGTATCACATATACTTTCTCTTTCATATGGCTCATAACATTTCTTATGTGTTCATATGACATGTAACTCATTGTCATCTTATCATGTTATCACATAAACATATCATCTTACAATACATACAAAACATATCAATACCTATATTCACATATACCTATCACTTCATTATCCTTATTATTATTCTTATCATCACCATTAATCCCTTTTACTTACCATATTCATATCAATAACACATATACCCATGCACACATATAAATCATAACAAATACATACTTCTATGAATTCATGTTTTTCACTATTGGAAATAGACTTATCACAAGTCTTATTTTCCCTTGAACCTCATATACTAGAGAATGTGCACTCACCTTAGCTTTGCTTTGATTCGATTATAATCCTTCAATTGATCCGGAACGGGATCACGTTCTATAACTACATCATCATACATAGATCTATATTAGTATTATAACTAATATACTCTAATGGTTCACTCTTTAGACCAAGAGAAAAGTCAATTTCATCTTTTAATGATGGTATGCATCGATGCACTACTGATGCATCGGTGCATAAAATGTATTCGATGTTGTATTATTACTGGGATGCATCGATGCATGACTTATGCATCGATGCACTAATTGCATTCGATGTTTCCTTATTAATGGGATGCATCGATGCACTACTTATGCATCGATGCACAAATTGCATTCGATGTATTTATTTTAAAAGAGTGCATCGATGCACAAATTGCATTCGATGTATTTATTTTAAAAGAGTGCATCGATGCACTACCAATGCATCGATACACCTTCAAACAATTTCTGGGTTTTAACTGTAGATGCTTAATTTGTCTGGGCCTATATCATGGGCAAATGAAAGTAGTTTTTAGGAGTTAAAAACCAGAAAAAAGATAATGGGGAAATAACTACTAGAAACGTGGGACATTTAACCACTAACAAAACTGTAAATAGTCAGTTTTGAGGGGGGAACACCATTAGAAAAAACTAGGGGGACATTCAGAGAAGGATGGAAGAGGAAAATTTTAACCGAGAGAGTCAGAGGATATTTTGGACCCCAGAAGCGAAGAAAGCATTAATTAGGGACTACCAGCCGAAAACTCTATTGGTCATCAACAATTCCACATTGTAAAAGAATACAAGGAGAGACAACAGTGTAATCTCATAGTTCAAAACCAGTAAAAGCAATAAAATACGAGGAATTTCGAGGTATTCTTCTTGGATGTTATTTACTGTTTATATACATATGTTTCTCTCTGTGTGTATATGTTATTTTACAATCAGAGGAAATTAAGCAAGGATTAAGTAATACCTTTAAAAAAAATAGAATTAAAAGTTTCCAGAATTTCTTCATTTTCTTTCGAACCACAAATAGTTTTCTTTGAAACCAGAGCAATGATAGAGAATATGAGTTAGTTTATATACCTTAGTCGATCCTCGTCATTTGGTGGTCGGAGAGGAAACGGCGTCGACGCACGGCAGCCATGCCATTGGGTGGAAGATTGAGGGTGTCAAGGCAAAATTCGACCTCCATTATCGATGTTCGGGTGATAAATAGGAGTAGCAAAGGTCACAATCGGAGGCTGAAGCGGATACCTTTCAGGTATCTGAATCTTAATCTTGAAGATTCCTTGGCTATATACAGTCGTCAGGACCTTGGGCGTCGATGGAGGACAGATCGGTGATATCAGATTGTGAGAAGAGAAAAGGGAAGGAAGCGCAGTGAGGAGGGTCGTCAAGGAGAAGCTTGATCTCCTTTTGCATTCGCAGTTTAAGCCTTGCTTCTTGCGCCATTTTGGTCGCCTTCTACTTCAGAGATTTTATTTTGGATCTGTGTCTACCTTTGTTTTTCAGCTTATAAGCAGGTTGAGAGTTAGGAGAGTATTAGAGAAAAGAGTTTTGGCTCCTCATCGGAGCCAACTGCGAGGGGTGGCCATGGCAGTCGTGCGTTTTGAGGGGTAGAAGTTGAAGAAGAAGTTGGATGGGAAATGGGTTGAGAGATCGGCGCAGAGAGAGGAGAAGAAGAGAGCATTGCGGCAGATTGTTATTTTAGATGGATTTAGTTTAGGTTTAGTTTAAGTTAGGGTATATGTTATAATTTTAGAGTAAATTAGGTTAAAGTCCCCCATATTTAAGTGTCTTTCCATAAATTAGTCATTAAGGGTTAGTTTTAAGGTTTAGCCTTTTCTTTATCCTGATTTTGATGTTCTCCCAAATTTATGTGATTGTTATAATATTGTTAGGTAATTTATATATAGGTCCCTTATTTATGCATTTTTTTATTTTAAGTCTTTGTTTTAATTTTTGATTCGTATGCCTAATTTTATGTTTATCTAAATTTAGTCATTACTTTCACATGTATATACATACCTTTTTAATTTTAAGTTTAGCATGTTATGATTTTTGTTTTTATATTTAGGTTACACTTGTACATTATATGTTAATATGCATGGTTTATAATTTTTAATTTTAAAATGTATGTATTATGCATGGTTTTTAATTTTAAAATGCATGTATATAATTTTTGTATGTCACATTGTATGTTTTTTTAATTGATTTTAGCATGATATTTTTCTTTCTTTCACAATTTGCATGATAGCTTCACTTGCATAACTCGACCTATTACATAATCGGACTAAGGGTAATACCCTTTTAATTTAAAATTGTTGAAGTGGGCAGTCATAATTGATTTGAGGTCCGCTTTTAATGATTTTAAAATAAAAGTGTATCCCGAAAGTGAAACCAAAAAAATTGATTTGTCACCTAAAATTTGGGAACGAGAGAAAAAGAAATGTTCGTTTATTTAAATATATCGAGAAAAGGTTGTTATATCTTTAAGATCTGGTCTCGATATTTGTAAATAATCGAACATTCTTTATCTTTCTAAAATGACTTGGTAATTTTAATTTAATTTGTTTGAGTGTTTTTGAATGTTTTAAGTTTACATTTTTACTTTATGGGATCAAGAATCAAAATAAACTCGAATTTATAAAGTTCATTGCAAAGACGTTAATTAATCGACTAGGTACCGATTTAGGGCGTTGTGGGGGTGCTAATCCTTCCCTACACGTAACCGACTCCCGAACTCGGATTTTGGTAACGCAGACCTCAATTTGTTGTTTTAATTAAAATTAATTTTTATTTAAAATGACAACGCATTTTCGGGTGTCCAATCACACCCTAATCAAAGATTGGTGGTGACTCTTCGAACCTTATTTGTCGATCGTAAAGGAAATTCAAATTTTTCGAAACGAGAGGTCTTCTAAATCGCATATGTTTTTAAAATGAAAAGAGACAATTAAGAATTAATGTGGTTTTCAAAATCTCACTTTTTTACTCTTTAAAGAAAGAAAATCGTTTCGACAGCTTGGCGACTCCGCTGGGGACTTTTTTTAGAGAGTCAAGCCGATAGTCGATTAATTAATTGTCTTTGCAATTGAAAATTACAAATTCGTTTTAATTTGATTTTTGATCCCTTGTTTGGTTTTTAATAAGTTTTGTTTGTATTTTTTTTAATTTAATTTGATTGACAATTAAATAGTTGTACTGATCTGTTTGCTAATGATTTCAGAATAATTTTGTGTTTTGAGAATTGATTTTGAGTGTTTTTATTGATTGTTTTTTTCGCTTTTCCTCACACACTGCACAGCTGCATTATCATAACATGAGCTAAAACCCCGCTCCGTCCTATTTAAGTAGGAGTGAGAGACTATGCCCTCGTGTGGTTTTCACCTCCGCATGGGATAATGGATCGCTCCTGGAGCTCACGCCTTATGGTCCTCGTGATGGTAATCACCTCCGCATGGACATAAGGAGGTGTGTTCCCTCGAAATTGAACTCGATCCCCTAAAGCCTGTGATGGGCCAGGATTGAGGGTTCGACAGCCCAAGGGGGCACCGGCAAGGACAATTCGAGAACCTATTACTTTAGAACCTAACCCAGCATATAGTGAACGTAGAGCCTGAACTTAGGTTGAACCAAACCCGAACCTTAAGAATCCCGTGAGGAGGGTACACAAGGAAAAGCTTTTTTGAGTCATTTATTTTCATTTTTTTTCGAATAAATGCACGCGAACTAGATATCATGTGGTTAGGTTTATTTTTTGAACAAGCATGCGAATTAGATATCATGCGGTTAGGATTTATTTTTGTGGATAACAAAGCATGGGGGTAGATATCATGTTGGGTAGGATCTGATAAAGCATGATTGGGTAGCCAGCATGTGGGTAGGATTCTTGAATAAATTATTATCCCGACTTAATTGCTTTATGTTTACTAACCGATCTTTTGTTGTTTTTGCCTTGTTTCTTTTCTGTTTTGCATTGCATTGTCCATTACATGGTGTTGATTTGGGGTCGATGTCCATATAGAAGGCCAGTAATATGGAACGAATGGTTCGGAAAGAGGTTGAGGACAATGCAGATGTTCTGAGGTGGTCGGAACAGTCCCAGTTGACCAATGGAGACAGCGTGACGCCTGGATATGTGTCAGAGTTATTTGGTTACACTCACATCAACGTACGTCAGAATGATCTGAGTGAGCTAAGAGAGATATGGGGAAGATGGGAAGCAGCCGATAAGGAGATGTTTTATCAGTTGTACGGCGATATTCCTTGTCTTCTGGATGTTCCTATTGACCGAAATCTGTTTAGAGCATTGGCGCAGTTTTGGAATGTTTCACATTTGGTAGAGTGGATCTAACACCAACAATAGAGGAGTATCAAGCATTGGTCCGTTGTCCGAGGTCCCAGATAGATAGAATATATACCAAGCTGCCAGTCACTCCTTCATTTAAGAAGAAATTACTAGTGATGACCGGAATGAGTGAAGATTGGGTAATCAGAAACATTAAGAAGAAAGGAGACAGTGAGTGCATCTCTTGGACTGCTCTGAAAGAAGTAATTGCTCATCATCCTGATAAGAGAAAGAAGCTTGATTTGTTTGCTTTAGGGATTTATGGGCTCATTATTTTTCCAAAAGTGCTAGGATATGTAGATGTATCAGTTGTTGACCTGTTTGAAAGATTAGACAAGCACGTGGATCCTGTTCCAGCTATTCTAGCTGAGATGTTTCGGTCTTTGAGTTCTTGTAGGCGCGAGGGAGAATGACGCTTTATAGGATGTGCGCCTTTGCTGCTAGTGTGGATTCTGAATCATTTTAAACATGTTGAAAGAGCACCAGGACGAGTGTTTCTAGAGGGGTTTTCGCCTTTGAAAGATTTTCTTTCTAAAGAGTGGCCTGGGGGTTTTACTGAAGAAAAATGGATGGTCATCTTCAAGGATATCAGAGATGGAGATATTTTGTGGCGAGCTTCGTGGAATACCTCTTCGGATATACTTTACCGATGTGGAGAGCGAGATTGGGTTCCTTTGCCAGGTATATGGGGCTCTGTTGGGTATGCACCGCTACTAGTTTCCAGACAGTATGGGTCAAAGCAGTTCATTCCAGCCACGTGGGACTTGGTAGGATCAGATTTTGCATTCAAAGGAGATCAGTATAAGGTTAAAGTTAAAGGGGTTGCTGAGGCTTGGAAGCAAACTCGTCGTGTGAATTTGTTTACCTATGATCTCGAGTTGTCTCAAGAGTACGAGCAGTGGAGAAGCAGTCGAGTAAATCACAATATCCCGATGGGGAATCCTGAAAATATTCAGCCGGTGGAGGAACAGTTGAGAGTGGTGCCATCTCCATTAGAGTTAGCCAAGCGCGATTTCGAAGCAGAACGGAGACAATGGAGAATGACTTTGCAGAAACTAGAAGATGAAGTGTATCAAAAGGGATTGGAGATCGATATTCAGAAGAGTAGAGCAGATCGAATTGAAAAAGTAGAGAAGCAACTTCGACTAGACTTTGACGATCTTCGGTCAACTTATCAGCGAATGGTAAAAGCTCAAGTAGGTTCTAGCTCGAGTAAGTCTGTCGAATTGAGACAAGAGGTGGCGAGCCTCAAAAGAGTAGCCGGAGAGAGTCAAGAAGAGCTCAAGCAAAGCAGGCACCAAGTGAAAATTTTATCGAAAGAAAAGGATTCTTTAGAGCAGCGGTTACAAGAGAGTCAAGCCCAGAATGAGAAGTTGAAGGGGAAAATTTCAAGTTTAGAGACTGCATTACGACGATACCGAAGCGGGGAAGGTAGCTCAAGCCGTGGGGAGGTTGAAAGTTTGAAGAGACAAGTGAGCGAGCTTGAAGCCATGGTTCAAGAGTTTCAGAGGCAAGCAAGTGAGTTATCGATAGTTCCTTATGAGGGGGATATACAGTGGCATTTTCGGTGGGAGCGAGCTCAGGCGAGAGTTAAGCAAATAGAGGACTTTATTGCTTGTTACCTAGACCACGCGCGGGGGATAGCTCAATATTTGGTCATTCTATCTGAGGAAGCTGCTGATGTGACTGAAGAACTGGATCCTGAGGCTGAAGAGAACCAGAAGACCATGGAGTTGCTAGCACATGTACAGCAAATAGGAGAAATGGTGCAGATTTATTTGTGATATGTTTCAACTTTGTAATTGAACGTCGTTCTAATATAAAGAGTTGTTCTAAGGAGTCGTTCCGGGATCAACACCCTGCATTTTGCATATGCATTTTTAATGCATTTAATTTTTGCATCGCATTTTATTCATTCATAATCATATGTTTCATATTCATTAATAAATATCAGCGATAACAAAATGACTCTGTGACAGAGTAATACTGGAAAATCCCAAGCATATCTACAGAACCAGGAAGAAAGTTATGGAAGACAAACTTGCCCAAATTGAGAAGGCTCAGTCGGAGTTACAAGATAATATCAAGAAAATGCAAGAAGATATGATGAATGCCCAAAATGAGATGTTTGCCAAGTTTGCGAGTATGTTGGAAGGAAGAAATCCAGAACATGGGAAAAGCCCTATACCAGAAGGTGTAACTGAAGACCCACTTCATCATCCAGGGTTAACTCCAGAACAATCTCAGAATGTTCAAGTGACCCCTGTTCATGTCGGGAAGGTGCACATTAATCCAGTCGGTGCTTCTGTTAACGTACAGCCTGGATCTAGTTCGTATCAGGAAGAACATCAATATCATCAAGTTCCGGATCTTGATGAAGAAGCCAAGAAGGATCAAAACAATCTGTTGGAAGAGAAATGGAAGCAGTTAGAAAGAGAGGTCAGAGCCATGAAGGAAGATACCAGTGTCTATGGATTTGACGCAAAGGAGTTAAGTCTAGTTCCCGATCTGGTCTTGCCTCCAAAGTTTAAAGTTCCTGACTTTGAAAAGTTTGATGGTACCAGGTGCCCCTCTGCACATATCACAATGTTTTGTAGGAAGATGACCGGGTACATAGGGGACGATCAATTGTTGATACACTGCTTTCAGGAAAGCTTAACTGGCTCGGCAATCCGATGGTATAACCAGCTGAGTAGAGCTAATATTAAATCGTGGAAAGACTTGGCTAAGTCCTTTCTTGAGCAATACAAACATGTGAAAGATGTTAGGCCCAACAGGATGATGTTGCAAGGAATGGAAAAGAAGTCTAATGAGAGTTTTAGACAATATGCTCAAAGATGGAGAGATATAGCAGTGCAAGTCCACCCGCCATTGGAAGAGGAGGAAACAAATATGCTTTTTGTCAACACCTTAAAGGCTCCTTTTTTCTCTCATCTTATTGGTAATCCTTATCGAAGTTTTGCTGATGTAGTTACGGCAGGAGAAATGATTGAAATGGCTGTTAAGAGTGGGAAGCTCGAGGGAGGAGAGTATAGTAAGAGGCCACCAACGAGGAAAAATGAAGGCGAAGTCAGTAATGTGAGGCAGTACGATTCTAATAACATCACTGTTTCCCGTCCTCAAGGAGCAGGGTCATCGATACAAAATGACAATAGACAAGGGGCAAGGGACCAGAGGAGAGAGAGGCCTCAATTTGACCTCATCCCGATGACTTATAAGGAATTATTTCAGATTTTATATGATCGGCATGTGGTTTCGCCGTATCACGTGACACCAATGCAACCTCCTTTTCCCAAATGGTATGATGCTAGTGCTCAGTGTGAGTACCATGCAGGGAACCCTGGACATTCCATTGAGAATTGTACTACTTTTAAGAAGGTTGTCCAAGCTTTGAGAACGAGGAATGTCATCAACTTTGGTGACAGTGAGCAGCCAAATATAGCTCAGAATCCGTTGCCAAGCCATGCAGGGGCAGGAATTAACGCGATTACTGAAGAGAAAGGAAAGAGAATTGCAAAAAATGTTAGTGAGGTGGTATCACCCATGAGTTGGGTGTGGTGCCAGATGGTCAAGGTAGGATTGTTGAAGCCCAGTTTGATGGGTGAACAGTTTAACAGTGGAGAGGTATGTCTGTATCATAACAGTGAGGGACACAATATTCAGCAATGTCCTGACTTCCTATCTTTGGTACAAGACATGATGGACAGTAAAGAAATTGAGTTCTTTAGAGAGATTGCTGAAGAAGAGGAAGCGGAAGTTTGCGCTTCAGAAGGGTCGTCTAAAGGGGTATACAATGCTAGTTATCCCCTAATTATTACTCCCAAAAATCGAGTTGTTGAGAAGGTAGCCCCGAAAGTGGTTATTACACCTCCATCTCCATTCCCATATCGGGATAATAAACAAGTGCCTTGGAGATATGATTGCCAGATGGGAGATGTAACAAAGGAGAATGAGGAAGTAGATGAGGTGGGACGCTTTACTAGAAGCGGTAGGTGTTATTCTCTTAATCAACCTAAATAGTCTGAGAAGAAGGTTGCAGTTGATAAAGGGAAAAAAGTGGATGTGCAGATAGAAGAGGATAAGCCTGTTATTAATGAACCAGTAACCGAGAGTGAAGCGGTAGAATTTTTGAAGTTCCTGAAACACAGTGAGTACAGTGTTGTGGAACAGTTACACAAGTTGCCTGCCTGTATTTCTGTTTTATCATTACTTTTGAGTTCAGAGGTCCATAGGAATGCTCTGTTAAAGGTTTTGAACCAGACTTTTGTTCCGAAAGAGTTACCCATTGAAAAGTTGGATCGGTTAGTTTCCAATATACAAGCTGATAATTTTTTATCTTTTTCTGAGGATGAAATCCCTTCGGGGATGATGGGTAGTCAGAAGGCTTTGCACATTACAGTTAAATGTAAAGGGTATGTGTTGTCCCGGGTCTTGGTTGATAATGGTTCAGCTTTGAATGTGATGCCCTTAGTGACTCTGAAGAAGCTTCCATTAGATAGTACACTTATGAGAACCTATCAAAGTGTGGTTCGAGCTTTCGATGGGACTAAAAGAGAAGTGTTGGGCAAGATTGATGTTCCTCTGAATATTGGTCCAGCAACTTATGAAGTAGAATTTCTCGTAATGGACATTATGCCTACGTACAATTGTTTGTTGGGAAGGCCTTGGATTCATCAGGCCGATGCAGTTCCGTCCACATTGCACCAGAGGCTGAAATTTGTGATTGATGGAAGGTTGGTATGTATTCATGCTGAAGAGGACATTATTGCTTCTGTTTCTATTACTGCTCCGTATATTGAAGTTGATGAGCAAGCCGTCGAGTGTTCTTTCAGATCGTTGGAGTTTGTCAATGCTACGTTTGTGGCTGAAGGCAAGAAGATACCAAAGCCTCGATTGTCAAACTGTACCAAGATGGGGCTCAAATTGACTCTTGGAAGAGGAGCAAAAGTTGGAAAGGGGTTAGGTCGACAGTTGCAAGGACCGGTGAATCCCATATGCCCTATTACCAAAAAAGATCGATTTGGTTTGGGATATCAGCCAACTTCAAGGGATAAGATGAGGGGAATTAAGAAGGGCCAAGAAATCAGAAAGGCCAGATTGGCTGGTGAAGACCTTAGCTGGGAACCCATGACCTTCCCGCCGTTGAGTAGTATTTTCATGTCTGGGGGACATATGTTTCAAGGGGATTCAAGGAACACCGAGGTGATAGTTGAGGATGCCTTGGGAGATTTAGGCATTAACGTTATAACTGATGATGAATTTGAGGAAATGAGAGCTATGGGCATTTATCCTGCACCACCGGGCTTCGTGTTGAACAATTGGACCGCGGAAGAATTGCCTGTAGTTTACAAATCTGTTACAGAGTAATGCACTGGAACTTTCTCCCTGTTGTTCATACCCTGGGGCAATAGGTGATTTTATGTAAAGGGTTAAGCTGTTTGTTTTTTCTTGCTTTCAATAAAAGATGCATTCTGTTAGTTCCAAATGGCAAACATTTTCACATTCATTTCATTCATTCATTCTTTGTTGTATATATGTATGTATTTATTTCTTTCTATTTATTTATATGGGAAAAGATCCTCCCATATGTATATATGTATATATATCTTCCCTTTCATTATTTTTTCAGGAGCTCAGATATCAATAATATGAATGCTAATGACTCTGACCCGGAGATTGATTTCGAAAAGCCTATATGTCAAGGGGAGATCGAGGATTGTGATGATGATGAAGGATGTGAACTACCTTCTGAATTGCTGAAAATGGTGGAGAATGAAGATAAGCAGATTCTACCTCATAAAGAGTCTACTGAAAGTTTAAATTTGGGGACGGATGAGGATAAGAGAGAAATAAAGATTGGTACCACTCTGTCAGTTGGAGGTCGACAAGATTTGATAGAATTGCTTCAAGAATACAAGAATGTGTTTGCTTGGTCATACGAAGATATGCCGGGTTTAGATACAGAGTTGGTTGTTCACAAACTGCCAATAAAGCCTGAATGTAAACCTGTACAGCAAAAACTGAGAAGAATGAGACCTGAGATGCTGCTCAAGATTAAAGAGGAAGTGAAGAAACAATTTGATGCCGGGTTTCTTAAAGTGGCCAAATATCCTGAATGGGTGGCTAATATTGTCCCAGTACCGAAGAAGGATGGGAAAGTTCGAATGTGTGTTGACTACAGGGATCTCAACCGAGCTAGTCCAAAAGATAATTTTCCTTTGCCACATATAGACACTCTAGTGGATAATACTGCTGGAAATTCTTTGTTCTCTTTTATGGATGGTTTCTCTGGTTATAATCAAATTAAGATGAACCCTGAAGATATGGAAAAAACAACATTCGTTACCATGTGGGGAACGTTTTGTTATAAAGTAATGCCGTTTGGATTGAAGAACGCCGGGGCAACATATCAAAGGGCCATGGTGACGTTATTTCACGACATGATGCATAAAGAGATAGAAGTTTATGTCGATGACATGATTGTCAAAGCTAAGACGGAGGAAGAACATATTGGGAATTTGAGAAAGCTTTTTAAAAGACTAAGAAGATGCCAACTAAAACTCAACCCAAATAAATGTACTTTTGGGGTGACATCTGGAAAGTTGTTGGGTTTCGTAGTAAGCCGAAAAGGAATTGAAATAGACCCAGATAAAGTAAAAGCTATTCAAGACTTGCCACCCCCACGAACACAAAAAGAAGTCAGAGGATTTTTGGGGAGATTAAATTATATAGCTCGGTTTATTTCACAGCTGACAGAAAAGTGTGATCCCATATTCCACCTTCTTCGCAAGAATAACTCAGGGGAATGGAGTGAGGATTGTCAAAGAGCTTTTGAAGCAGTGAAAAGATATTTGTCGAGCACTCCAATTTTAGCGCCACCCATCTCAGGCAAACCCTTGATTCTATATTTGTCGGTTTATGAAAATTCAATGGGGTGTGTGCTGGGGCAACGTGACCAAACTGAGAAGAAAGAAAGGGTTATCTATTATCTCAGCAAGAAGTTCACTGAATGTGAGACAAGATACTCACCCATTGAAAAGTTGTGTTGCGCTTTAGTATGGGCTACCCGAAGGCTTAGACAATATATGTTGTATCATACTACTTGGCTTATATCTAAGCTTGATCCCTTGAAATATCTAATGGGTGTGCCTGCATTATCTGGAAGATTAGCTCGTTGGCAGATCTTATTGTCCGAATTTGACATCCAGTATGTAAACCAGACGGCAATTAAAGGAAGTGCTATAGCGGAATTCATTGCAAGCAGGGCTTCGGAAGAATATGAGTCGTTGAGCTTTGATTTCCCAGATGAAGATTTAATGGCTATTTCGGTAGAAGAAGCAGTTGCATCCACTAGCAAATATTGGAAATTGAACTTCGATGGTGCTTCGAATGCCTTGGGACATGGAATCGGGGCAATTTTGGTATCACCAGAGGGAGAGCATTATCCTTTCACCAGTCGGCTTAATTTTGATTGTACAAACAATATGGCCGAGTATGAAGCCTGTGTTCTGGGTCTTAGAGCTGCTGTTGAACGCAAAGTAAAAATGCTTAAAGTGTATGGGGATTCAGCTTTGGTAATATACCAGCTCAAAGGAGAATGGGAGACAAAAGATCCCAAGCTTGTAGAATACCGTAAGTTGGTTATGGAGCTTGTTGAAGAATTTGAAGAAATAACTTTCAATTACCTCCCCAGAGAAGAGAATCAAATGGCAGATGCCTTAGCCATATTGGCAGCAGCGTTTAAGATGAACGAGCATTCAAATATGATGCCCATTGAAATGAAGGCTTATGAGTATCCAGCCCATTGTTTTAATATTGAAGAAGAAGAAGATGGAAACCCTTGGTATTATGATATCTTGCAATATATAAGGTATCAGAGTTATCCAGAACAGGCCACTGAGAATGATAAGAGAACCATTAGAAGAATGGCATCAGGGTATGTGCTTGATGGTGAGATTCTATACAAGAAAAGTCTGGATCAGGTCTTGTTAAGATGTGTGGACGCGAAAGAAGCCAAATGGATTCTTGAAGAAGTGCATGAGGGAATATGTGGTACCCATGCTAATGGGCATGTTATGGCTAGGCAGATTATGAGATTTGGGTATTATTGGTCAACTATGGAAACAGACTGTATCAATTATGCCCGAAAATGTCACAAGTGTCAGATTTATGGAGATAGGATACATACTCCTCCTCATCCGTTGCATGTAATGACAGCTCCGTGGCCATTCTCAATGTGGGGCATGGATGTTATTGGACAAATTTCGCCCAAAGCTTCAAATGGTCATCGCTTTATTCTGGTAGCCATAGATTATTTCACCAAGTGGGTAGAAGCGGCTTCTTACGCAAATGTTACCCAGTCTACAATATGCAAATTTTTGAAGAAGGAGATCATTTGTATATATGGTTTACCAGAGAGGATTATCTCCGATAATGCGTTGAATTTAAATAATAAGATGATGGACTCGGTCTGTAAATAGTTCAAAATAAAGCATCATAATTCCACCACTTATCGCCCAAAGATGAATGGGGCAGTAGAGGCGGCCAATAAGAACATCAAAAGGCTCATAGAGAAAATGACTGAGACCTATAAGGATTGGCATGAGAAGTTGCCCTTTGCTCTGTTTGCTTATCGAACTTCAGTACGGACTTCAACTGGAGCAACTCCGTTTTCTCTGGTATATGGGATGGAGGCTGTCTTACCTATTGAGGTGGAAATTCCCTCACTTCGGATTTTGTCAGAGGTAAAGCTTGATGAGGCAGAATGGGTCCAAGCTAGGTATGACCAGTTGAATTTGATTGAAGAAAAGAGATTGAAAGCTATTTGTCATGGTCAGATGTACCAAAAACGTATGATACGGGCACACGGTAAGAAAGTTCGCCTTCGAGAATTCCATGAGGGAGATTTGGTGCTTAAAAGGATTTTGCCTATTCAGAAGGATTTCAGAGGAAAATGGATGCCCAATTGGGAAGGACCTTATGTTGTCAAGAAGGCCTTTTCTGGGGGAGCTCTAGTCCTAACTGAAATGGATGGATCAGAATTACCATATCCAGTGAATTCCGATGCTGTTAAGAGATATTTTGCTTGAAGAAGAAATAAAAGAGAAAAAAATGAGAAAATGAGAAAAAAGAAAAATGATGGAAAAAACGAAAAGGAAAAAAGAAGAAAAAATGGAAAAGGGAAGAAAAAAAATGAAAAAGAAAAATAAAAAGAGAAAGAGAAAAATGGAAAAAGAGAAATAAAAGGAGGGTTCAAGATGAAAACCCGAAAAGGGCGTCTTGGAACCAAAGGAGGTCTCAAGTTGAAAACTCGCAAAGGGCGACTTGAGTTGAATTTGAAATTCAGAATTCGTGCATGGTGGAAGGTTCTGAATTAATTTTGGAAGTGAAAAGAGCTTCTGATATGGATAGTAACAATGACAGTTGGTGATCAGGGATGAGACTAAAGATTAATGAGTCTCGATTGAAATAACTAAGAGAAATTGAATGCATATGAGATTCAATACTGGTTTAGGGCATCCAATGATAGAGATTTGGGAGTTCAGAAGTAGCTTCATACTCGTAAGAATCACAATTTTGGAGATCCTTTTGACAGAAGCTACATTCGAGACATTCTAACGGCGTGCCAGTTCAAAAGCATTTACATTATTGATATTTGAAGACGCCTACTCTTTTGTTCTTTTACTGTTTCCAGCTAAAAGTTTGCCATTTAGTTGCCTAAAATTCTCTGTATTTATACAAATAAAGAGATGTCTTTTCTTGATAATTTCCCTTTTGCAAACATCTTATTTTGAAAGGTTAAAACATATGGCTTAACTTGAAGTACATGAGATCATTTTGTATTATTGTGCAAAAGGTTTTGGAAAATGCAGGTATTCTGAAGTTGACAATAGTTTAAACATGTAAGCTTGTGTGGCCATGGGAAACTAAAATCCTCAAATTCAAAGAAAATCTCAGCCATTAAAAGATGACCCAATGAGGTTACCATTAATCAAGAAGTTGGTCATGGATACTGGCGGGTTTCAAGAAAGAAAGGAGTCAAGGTCATGTTAAGCCGAGAGATATGGAATTGAGATTGTTAATTGGGGTGAACTGGTCAAACGTTCTGTGCCCAAGATGAAGCCGAGTTCCATCGAAATCAAAAGGAGATAGAGTTCCTTCAAAGAAGAAAACGCATTGAATTGCATAATTGCATATATTTTAGGCATGAGTAGGATCATGGCAGCATTCATAATCGCATGATGGCTTAAATATCTACAGGTTTCCCAGGGATAGTTGAAGATTGAAGATATGAAAGCATCGAGATGAAGATAACTGGTCTTGAGATTTTGACAAGAATGATGTTTATACGAAAATTGAGTCAAAGCAGATTCAAATATCCAATGGCTCCAGACAAGTTTTCACGATGGAGATGGATTTTCAAAAAAATTCTCAACTTCTAAATATTTTAGTATAATATTTTTCAAATATACATTCATGATGAATAATGTTTGATTTTCAGGTTTGATCTTTGAAGCAAATCATCTATAAGCCTTCACGAAAGAGTAGTGAAGCAAATTCGTTTGTTGAAGATTGAGTCCTATACTCTCTGAATGAATAGGGAGCGGACAAGTTCGTTGAAGATTGAGTCCTATACTCTCTGAATGAATAGGGAGCGGACAAGTTCGTTGAAGATTGAGTCCTATACTCTCTGAATGAATAGGGAGCGGACAAGTTCGTTGAAGATTGAGTCCTATACTCTCTGAATGAATAGGGAGCGGACAAGTTCGTTGAAGATTGAGTCCTATACTCTCTGAATGAATAGGGAGCGGACAAGTTCGTTGAAGATTGAGTCCTATACTCTCTGAATGAATAGGGAGCGGACAAGTTCGTTGAAGATTGAGTCCTATACTCTCTGAAAGAATAGGGAGCGGACAAGTTCGTTGAAGATTGAGTCCTATACTCTCTGAATGAATAGGGAGCGGACAAGTTCGTTGAAGATTGAGTCCTATACTCTCTGAAGGAATAGGGAGCGGACTAGTTCGTTGAAGATTGAGTCCTATACTCCCTGAAAGAATAGGGAGCGGACCTGTTTATTGAAGATTTTTCGAGTTCTATACTCTCTGAAGGAATAGAGAGCGGACCCGTTTTATTAAAGATTGTTCAAGTCTTATACTCTCTGAATGAATAGAGAGCAGACACGTTTTATGAAGATTGTTCGAGTCTTATACTCAATGAAAGAATAGGGAGCAGACCCGCCATTTGAAGATTTTTTCAAGTCTCGCTTATCCTGAAATAGCAGAGAAGTGGATTAATCTTCTGAAGTTCTAATGGCCGGACAAACTTGATCATCTATTGATCTTTGCTCTATTCTCGTTGCACAACAATGAGCAAAGAGGGGCAGCTGTAGATGCTTAATTTGTCTGGGCCTATATCATGGGCAAATGAAAGTAGTTTTTAGGAGTTAAAAACCAGAAAAAAGATAATGGGGAAATAACTACTAGAAACGTGGGACATTTAACCACTAACAAAACTGTAAATAGTCAGTTTTGAGGGGGGAACACCATTAGAAAAAACTAGGGGGACATTCAGAGAAGGATGGAAGAGGAAAATTTTAACCGAGAGAGTCAGAGGATATTTTGGACCCCAGAAGCGAAGAAAGCATTAATTAGGGACTACCAGCCGAAAACTCTATTGGTCATCAACAATTCCACATTGTAAAAGAATACAAGGAGAGACAACAGTGTAATCTCATAGTTCAAAACCAGTAAAAGCAATAAAATACGAGGAATTTCGAGGTATTCTTCTTGGATGTTATTTACTGTTTATATACATATGTTTCTCTCTGTGTGTATATGTTATTTTACAATCAGAGGAAATTAAGCAAGGATTAAGTAATACCTTTAAAAAAAATAGAATTAAAAGTTTCCAGAATTTCTTTATTTTCTTTCGAACCACAAATAGTTTTCTTTGAAACCAGAGCAATGATAGAGAATATGAGTTAGTTTATATACCTTAGTCGATCCTCGTCATTTGGTGGTCGGAGAGGAAACGGCGTCGACGCACGGCAGCCATGCCATTGGGTGGAAGATTGAGGGTGTCAAGGCAAAATTCGACCTCCATTATCGATGTTCGGGTGATAAATAGGAGTAGCAAAGGTCACAATCGGAGGCTGAAGCGGATACCTTTCAGGTATCTGAATCTTAATCTTGAAGATTCCTTGGCTATATACAGTCGTCAGGACCTTGGGCGTCGATGGAGGACAGATCGGTGATATCAGATTGTGAGAAGAGAAAAGGGAAGGAAGCGTAGTGAGGAGGGTCGTCAAGGAGAAGCTTGATCTCCTTTTGCATTCGCAGTTTAAGCCTTGCTTCTTGCGCCATTTTGGTCGGCTTCTACTTCAGAGATTTTATTTTGGATCTGTGTCTACCTTTGTTTTTCAGCTTATAAGCAGGTTGAGAGTTAGGAGAGTATTAGAGAAAAGAGTTTTGGCTCCTCATCGGAGCCAACTGCGAGGGGTGGCCATGGCAGTCGTGCGTTTTGAGGGGTAGAAGTTGAAGAAGAAGTTGGATGGGAAATGGGTAGAGAGATCGGCGCAGAGAGAGGAGAAGAAGAGAGCATTGCGGCAGATTGTTATTTTAGATGGATTTAGTTTAGGTTTAGTTTAAGTTAGGGTATATGTTATAATTTTAGAGTAAATTAGGTTCAAGTCCCCCATATTTAAGTGTCTTTCCATAAATTAGTCATTAAGGGTTAGTTTTAAGGTTTAGCCTTTTCTTTATCCTGATTTTGATGTTCTCCCAAATTTATGAGATTGTTATAATATTGTTAGGTAATTTATATATAGGTCCCTTATTTATGCATTTTTTTATTTTAAGTCTTTGTTTTAATTTTTGATTCGTATGCCTAATTTTACGTTTATCTAAATTTAGTCATTACTTTCACATGTATATACATACCTTTTTAATTTTAAGTTTAGCATGTTATGATTTTGTTTTTATATTTAGGTTACACTTGTACATTATATGTTAATATGCATGGTTTATAATTTTTAATTTTAAAATGTATGTATTATGCATGGTTTTTAATTTTAAAATGCATGTATATAATTTTTGTATGTCACATTGTATGTTTTTTTTAATTGATTTTAGCATGATATTTTTCTTTCTTTAACAATTTGCATGATAGCTTCACTTGCATAACTCGACCTATTACATAATCGGACTAAGGGTAATACCCTTTTAATTTAAAATTGTTGAAGTGGGCAGTCATAACTGATTTGAGGTCCGCTTTTAATGATTTTAAAATAAAAGTGTATCCCGAAAGTGAAACCAAAAAAATTGATTCGTCACCTAAAATTTGGGAACGAGAGAAAAAGAAATGTTCGTTTATTTAAATATATCGAGAAAAGGTTGTTATATCTTTAAGATCTGGTCTCGATATTTGTAAATAATCGAACATTCTTTATCTTTCTAAAATGACTTGGTAATTTTAATTTAATTTGTTTGAGTGTTTTTAAATGTTTTAAATTTACATTTTTACTTTATGGGATCAAGAATCAAAATAAACTCGAATTTATAAAGTTCATTGCAAAGACGTTAATTAATCGACTAGGTACCGATTTAGGGCGTTGTGGGGGTGCTAATCCTTCCCTACACGTAACCGACTCCCGAACTCGGATTTTGGTAACGCAGACCTCAATTTGTTGTTTTAATTAAAATTAATTTTTATTTAAAATGACAACGCATTTTCGGGTGTCCAATCACACCCTAATCAAAGATTGGTGGCGACTCTTCGAACCTTATTTGTCGATCGTAAAGGAAATTCAAATTTTTCGAAACGAGAGGTCTTCTAAATCGCATATGTTTTTAAAATGAAAAGAGACAATTAAGAATTAATGTGGTTTTCAAAATCTCACTTTTTTACTCTTTAAAGAAAGAAAATCGTTTCGACATTAACATTGATGCATCGGTGCACTATAAATATGCATCGATGCATTCTGCCCAGAACCTCTTTTTGAACCCGAAAAATCCTTCTTTTTGGATTAAATCCTTCATATTTCAACCCCTTTCATATTCCTAACTTTCATATACATAATTAAACTCATTAATATTCATTTATCTCATCTTTAACCTTAATATCCTCTTCTCTTTAGGAATTTCAAGAATCATACCCTATTTTCCACATGTTTCAAATCCAATTCTAACACTTAATACTTCTTAATTAAGCTGATGGCAAGTCAAATCCAACTTTAGAACTTCAAAAACCTTTCTATAACAAAAGTTCATTTATAAACCCTTAATAAAAATTCCTTTCTAATTCTATCTCTTTGGTGTTTTAAACTTATATAAGCTTTCCTTAAGCTTATATAACCCTCAAAGACTCAAATCCAACTTAAAACTTTCAAGAAATCAAAAGCTAAATCAAACTTACCTTTGCTCTTGGCTTCCACGTGAAGAAGAAGAAGAAAGGAGAAGAGAACTCTGGAGAATTCTCTCCCTTTCCACGTGTATATAATTCCAATTTTTTTCCTTAAATGATCAAATGACCATTTTACCCTTTATTTCCTTTAATAATTACTAAATAACCTTCATCATATATATCCAATAATCATTGAACTACTTCATTCTTCTACTTTAGTCATCAAATTCTGAAACTTTACAATTTGGCCACTAACCCATAATTTGGGATGTTACATAAGGTGAGTGCAATTTAATTGTACTTAAGTTATCAGTCAAACATTGGTTTGCGATGAGCCAGTGATAGAGTTATTATGGTAAGGAGTAATTTATAAAATGTATGTGATCTTTGTATGTATATGAGTGCATTTTAGTTTATAGGATTATAAGGAATTGGACTTGTGATAAGTCTATTTTCAATAGTTATAATGTATAGAGTATTGATTATAAGAATGTGAATGACATGAAATGTATGTATACTTGATTATATGAATTGATATGTGCTATGCGATTTATGGGATATGCCATATGTGAAAATAAAATATGAACTATAGGGAAGGATTATATGATATATATATAAGAACATATGTGAACAAAATATAACATGCATGTTTACATGAACACATGAGATATAATATAAGTTATATGATACGATTTATATGATTACATGCACATGTGATATATGTTATATGATATGGACCTATGTGACTACGTGAGAAAGAATATATGTCTATGAGAAGGCATAAGAACAATGTATAAGCTATGTGGCATATGAATATGAATCATATGGAAATGTTCTACGTGTAAGTGAACTATGCGATGATATGATATGTGATAAATATGAAAAATAATGCCCATGTTATGTGTCATGAGATCTAGAGGTATAGTTGGCATGCCAAGAGTAGAGGGTCTACGAGTCAAATTCTACGTGATCCTTCGGGACGTATATATATTCTTTGGAGCATGTATGAGGTCTTTTGAGACACTTACTTGATCATTGGTATATGTATATGATTCTTAAGGAATTTATATGTGATCCTTATGGACAATCTTATATGGAACTACGGTGCAATTCTATGTGGCACTTCGGTGCATTTCTACGCGGTCCTTCGGGACAATTTCTACGTGGCACTTCGGTGCAATTATACGAGCTGTGGTGACAGCATTTGTGCACAACCTCAGTGTACTCACATACCTTCAGTTCTCACCAGTGTACCATGGGCTAATAAAGAGACACTAACAAATACAATATATAAGATGCATATGCTTGTGGTGATATGAAAGGTATTGCATGGATTATAGGATGTTATGTGTGTTTCTTTGTGAAATATATGTGTTCTATGATATGTATAGAAATGTTCAACACATGCTTATATGATCACAAGGAATTAGTAACAATAATATGAGTATTGAAAGGCATGTTAATGATATATGTTTTTATATGATATGATAGTATTTGCATATGTATACCTTTTGTTTATATGAAATGATATATGGTTATAGTTTATGTTTAATATGCCTCACTAAGTCAACGACTTAGCGTGTGATTGTTTCACGCGTAGGTTCTGAAAAGAGGAAGATTGGTAAAAGTTTTACAAGACAGGTCAGTTTCTCCTTTCCAAAGATTAGATCAGAAAATAAATGTATAATATGTATTTTGTAACAATGATAGTGGTTGGCATGTAAATAAAGGTTTAAATCCGATATGTTTTAATCGGTTTTGTAAAATCATATGATTGAATTTTATAATGTTTTAAATGTATATATATATGTAAATGGTAAATGTATAGAGATGAACGTTTTAAATTTTATAAATTTATACGTATTTTACGAAAGTTACTGTAGCAGTACCGTAGCAGGATATCGGTTCCCTGTAGCAGGGGAATCGGTTCCCCTTTTTGAATATGAAAAATTTTAACATTCGGTACTGTAGCAGGTACTGTTTATTATTGTTCATATGGTACTGTTCATAAATACGTTTTTAATTGTAAATTTTATACGAAACACAATTTAATAGAATATTGTGGTATTTTCGTAAAGTGAGTTCAAATGTTTTAATATTTTGTAAGAAAAAGGTTTTAAAAAGTCAATGTGACATCTCAGACTCGTATTCGGGTTGGATAAAGGTTAGGGTGTTAAAAAAAGTTCACTAATTCTATCTAAAAAGTTTTGTGTATTATCATCTATTGTACACATATATTAACACAAACACGTAGCATTTTCCATTGGAAAAACATATGAATTAATCATAGTATGTGTTATTTATAGGTCCTCGTAGTTTCAATTCTCCTTAGTATAAGGGTCAAATTGAAAGGGAAAAAAACTGAGAATTTAGCTAAAAGTGACATTAAGGGAAGAAAAAACATGCAATTCTTTCCTCGAAAACAATGACAAGCACAATTCAGTTGAAACATGGAATTCTAGAATCAGTTGGGGGTAGTGGCATGCCATGGCTTCCAAGTTAAGGAGTAAGAGAATCTAGTGATTTCTTGGTTCATCTTACCATAAAAATACTTGCAATCTGCTAATTCTGTATCCGGTAAAATGTTTAACCTCAAAATCAAATCAAATGGTCCCAATTTATAATATTTCCTTTTAGAATATTCTATTTTATGCTTCCACATTGGTTTCAGCAGAGAGGCTCCTACTTCACCATCTTTAACAAAAGATGCATATTCCAGGCTCTATCCAGCCATTAGGAGAGCTCCCCAGGAAACAAGCAGCTTACATTCTTTGAACACAAATACATCATATATTATAATATTATTGCACACTCCTTATATAGCTACTAACACAAGAATGAATCCAATGGATGTATTGAGTTTACAGCAAATCTGACATCACCAGACACCAAACCTAAAATGCAACAGCCAACTCTATAACTCTTCTCTTTCTCTTCTGTTCAAAACACAAGAACAGTTTAACTATGAACAGACCATTACCAAGATCCCCAGAAATCATTGTTAGCCTAATTGTTTCCTGTTGTGCTGAACTGATATGCAATGGATGAAAAGGTACATTTGGCTTAGAGTTCCAGGGCAGGGTAAAAGCAACTCAGATGATTTAATGCTAAAACTCTCAGCGTCCTGTTTTGGGACGTTTCATTCCACTGCAATTAAAAGGAGAAACACTACCACTTGGACCGGGACTCTCCTCTCTGAAATTTGAGTTTAGCATTGTCAGCTCACGCAACTGCCGTCTCTTGATAAAATCTTGTGACTCATCCTACGTATGAGAATTCAAGTTTAGAGAAAAAAGGAAAGAAGGAAAATGGTTCTGCAGCGTAACTACGAGGATGCCAAATATTTTCATAGACAATTTCGTGACAAATAATGGAGTTTCAAGATGTAAGTATATATGAGAGCAACCTATGGCTATAGCTAAAAAACATAGAAGAACAATATAGCAATACATACCACAGGTTTCAGTAATTCTTCTACGATTTCCCGAGCCTGCCTAAGCCTTATATCGACAACATTAGCTGGTAAATCAGCCTCAATCAAGATGTGGAGTGGCTCATTCAGGTGCTCATAGCCAGGTCTACCTCTGAGCTGCTCTTCCTTCAGATGGAAAAAGATGGGAAATTATTATCCAAAACCATTTGATTTTTATGTTGAAAGAAGAAGATAAGAGAAAAAGTTAGATTTGGGGTGGGGGTGCTTTGGATGCATCAACCAGAAATTCATTGCATTTGATCTTCTTGTCAACTTCAGCTGAATTGCAATTGGGATATATAGCAAACACTAGTGGTATCTGAACTTTACAGGAACAAAGGTACTTTTCTAGCTTTACCTTGTCTGAATCCTTTATTGATCCTTTGCCTCTGACATATACACGGCAACCCAAAGTAGCTTCTACCCGCTTCAATGAATTGCCTCTAGGCCCTAGAAGTCGTCCAACAAAATTGAACTAGCAAGTACCAAAGTAAGAAAACCAGAGCCTAGACATCATTACTCATAAAAACATATGTTCCATTCAGTTGAATTATTATAATATAATTAATGACCAAGTTTTAATCTGATGTACTAGCTTACATTTGGATATGTATTGACAGGAATTTCAAGACGCAAGATCCTCTTCACATTGTATGAACTAGGGATTGCTGGTGCACGTTGCCAGTCCATTGGCATCCCAGGAGTTCCACTTCGTCTCTGTCAAAATACAAAAGGCAAGAGTAGCACAAAAGATCAGAAGGTTCAATCCACATGACTGCAAGGGGCACGTGAATTGATAATAAGTTTTAGCTTGAAATAACCCTCCTGCACTCTAACTCACTTGATTTTCCAAGATAATATTTTCCCAAAGCTTCATAAAAAGCTAGGGTACTAAAATGTGACAAAATAGATTTAGCATGCCATGTTAACCGATTGAAATACAAAATGATAAACGAAGAAGTTAATAGTTATACATCTCAGAAACCAAAAATGAACTGATAGATAGTCATCATATTGGGCAAAGCCTTCTGCAGTTCGAGTTAACTTGGCAACCATTGGATTTTGGACGGGAATAAACTTAGTTCCCATCTGAGTTACTTAAGCTAATCCATTGTCAAGTAAACTATTGGCGACTAAATAATATTTGTGTTTAGTGTTATCAATCAGAGGCCAAGACGGGTTAATAAGAAACTCAGATATTCACCATTTTATAAGGCTTTCTAGTGATAATTTGACTATTTTCCTTATTTATTGAATTGAACTTAGAAACCAGAGCCGAAAGCCATACTTTTAGAGCAGAAACATATTATACGCACTAATACATATGACTATGCATGCACCAAACAAATTGAAATGGGTCACTTGTAGAGGAATGGTATATATAATGTGTGCTCTGGCAATATGAATGTTACAGAACGCAATAAGCATAGAAGGAGGTAGAAGGAAACAAAACTCATAATTAGTGTAAGAACTGATTTTAAAGTTTATTTTTCAAACTAATAAAGCAAGAGAACTACTTCAAACTTTATTTTTGTTTGTGATCTTTACGATGTCAGAAAATAGAAAGACTTCAGCACGTTATGCTTCTCCTTTCTGTTTTTTAGACACTCAAATTGTAAGGGTATTTACCAGAAACAATCTTAAAGCACATTCAAAGAATCAAAAGCATAAAATTGTCACTTATAACCCAAATTGTGAACTTATATGGTGGCATGACATAAATATTGTGCAAATAGAAGAAAACATTCAATTAACCAACAAAGAATATAAACAATACCTCTTGAGGAAGATTATTCCAGCTGCCTAATCCAGTTCCAGAAACGTTCGACATAATGTTTGAAGAAGCCATGGGACTGGGGCTTCTATGCCTCATCCTGTCAATGTCACCAAAACCTTGGCTGGACATCATTCCAGAGACCCGAAATATCTCTGCATATGAAGACCATTATATATAAAACAACAGATTAAGCCATAAAACCATATCAATGCATGAAAGCAGTATAGCATTGAAAATCAAATTAGAAATACATAAAAGGACCAAATTGGATAATGAAGGTTGTAAAGTATGGATAGAAACAGAACATTAACCACAAGTAAAATAAAACAGATCCCCGTTAATTGGACAATTAAAGGAAAGACTTACAATGCAAGAACGTAGAGCTTTAGAGCATCATATAATATAAGACTAAATATAAAAGGGGGAAAATACACTTACAATGGTAATGCCAGTTGTAGGAAGGTAAACTAGCAGGAACAATATATAAACTTATACTTGCTGCTAAACAAAGAATGTGGACAGATTCAGATAAATTTCTTCTTATCCCAACTAATCAAAGGTGATAAACTCAATATCCTTGCACTCCGATTAAGCGTCAAAAGATATTATGAATTCAAATTTCGCAAAGCTATCAATCAGGGGTTTTTTTTGGGGGGGGGGGGGTGAGACTTTCACAGAGATTAACTGAATTTCTAGTTACAATGCTATTTCTTTTCTAAGCTAGCTTCGTAAAGTCAAACTTTCTTCTCGAGAGAGGTAAGTAAAACTTGAAATACAATGAATAAGCTTTCGAAATCCAAAACTTAAGAAGCTCTTTAAAATCGAATGCATCTGTGACAGATATATAGCCACTTGAATCAAAAGGGAAAAAGAAAAACACACCATGACCCAGATAGACCTGAGGTTTTTAATATGTAGTCAAGAATGTTTGCCAGCTGAAGATGACAGCATTTTTATCCTATAAAATCTTAGACAAACACCATGCAGTGACAATTTTAAACTACTAATATTTGTGTTGAGGCTCTATCCAAGATACAATGGTGTGGTGGGAGATGTCAAAGTTTCATTATTAAAGCACATAGCTAACTAAAAAAAAACATTGGCTTGAGTACATGATCAAGCCAAGACCATCACAATCAAAGAGAATAGGTAATAGAAAAGTAAGCATACCTGAACATCTCATCAGTGCACACAATCAAACTGATCTAACAAAGGTAATTAAAAATAAATAAAGAAAAACAGATCCAAGCATGAGAGAGTAAAGATGTAACCTTGATTTAGCAATCGGCTACATGCTGGAAGGATCTGCATGAAAGGACCAAGCTTTTGATGCTCCGCCAACAGCTCTGATAAGAGCTGACTGAGGACAGGCAAATAACCCAAAACCCGATCAGATATTGTTATATAAACGATATATATTGTATTATTACTATAGAGATATTTGAGATGAATTTGGCATAAAGAATACCTATCAATGTCTGGGGTGTTTCTAATATGTGGAGAAGCAGTTCTGACAGGGGAGAAGCGGTGATTATACAGACCTGACATAGCTAAGGATCCAGGTTTCGGTTTGAAGAAATCAGCACTTCAAGTTCAAGGGAGGCCTGGAAAAGAGAAAAACCAACAAAGAAAAGCGTTGGAAAAGGAACAAGGTAGGCAAAAAGACACGTATTTACTGCAGTGCTGACTGCTGGCTTAGAGGTGGGAGGTATAGGAAGGGAAGGCTGAGTATGGAGAAATTAGGGTGTGTGTATGAATGCAGTGAAGTCCTGTAGCATCAAAGACACGTGTCATACAGTACGAAAATCATGAATGGAGAAGGAATGATAATTTGACAATGATGTTGCCTGCCAGTGTCACTGCCACCGCAGTCTTAGCTGGAAATGTGAGTTGCTACTTGCTCCTTCCTAACGCTCTACTTGAAGCCAACCAAATTTAGGGTGGTTATGTGGTACTGCGTCTAAAAAACGATTAATATATGGCGTGATCGATTAAATAAGTGATCGATTAAAATTTAGACCGGTTATATTATATTATTTAATCGGAAATATTATAAAGTACAATAACATACTAGGTAGCGCTTATATAATGTAATAAGTAGCACTTATATTGACCTATTTTATAAGTAAACTGATATATTTATACTGATAGTATTGTAAATTTACCTATTACATTATAATATGTTGAAAGTGTCTATATTTTTTTATAAAAAAGATCGATACTTTTTTTAAAGTTATGTAATTTATGTTTCAATTTTTTAATAGTGTTTCATGTTTTCCACCTACAATATTAATTTAATAATTTCATTTGCACAAAAAATTATTTGATTGTTTTGATATTTTATAAAATATTATTTAGTATTTAAATTTAACAATATTAACCAAAGATAATAATAAATATGTAATATATATGTTTATTGTTTTTAATTTAATAATAATATATACCGTAACGTAAAAAATAAATCATTAGACGTCTATAATTACTAAATTAATATCTTAAAACTCACTCAAAAGATAACCTTAAATGAATGTTTTCCACAGTGAAAAAAGTATGGACACTTTTATAAAAAGGATAGATATTTTACAATATAAGCACTACCTATTACATTATATAAACGCTACCTATTACATTATATTAACGCTACCTATTATATCATATTTTTACCTATTATATTGAAAGTGTCTATACTTTTTATAAAAAGGATCGATACTTTTTTTAAAGTTATGTAATTTATGTTTCAATTTTTTTAATAGTGTTTCATGTTTTCCACCTACAATATTAATTTAATAATTTCATTTGCACAAAAAATTATTTGATTGTTTTGATATTTTATAAAATATTATTTAGTATTTAAATTTAACAATATTACCCAAAGATAATAATAAATATGTAATATATATGTTTATTGTTTTTAATTTAATAATAATATATATCGTAACGTAAAAAATAAATCATTAGACGCCTATAATTACTAAATTAATATCTTAAAACTCACTCAAAAGATGTACATACCTAAATATGTAGTTATTGTACATACATAAATTTAATGATAATATATACTTGTAGTTATTGTACATACCTAAATATGTACTGCGAATTTAATGTTGTACCCACCCTTTAACTACCACTACCACATCCTATTGAAAGCAGCACGACTGAAACGTGTTCAAAATGAACCTTTACTTACATCTCCATCAACTCCTGGACCACTGAACTTGCACAACAAAATTTTTGCCATGGATAATACTGATGTAGACAATGTTAAGCCAACCGAGGAATGCCATGAAGTACATAATGTTGATGAATCTGACAGATTGGTTGGTCAGCTCTTCTGTTCACGTGATCAAGCTTGGTACTTTTACAAGGGATTCGCACGGGAACATGGGTTTAGTGCACGTAAGGGAACAACACGGCTTGACGTGGAAGGGAATGTGAAGACACAAGTTTTTTGTTGTTCCAAAGAAGGGTTTCGAGTATCAAAAGTCAATACTGTTGATCGTCAACGTGCTCATACGCCAGTCACAAGAACATGATGTAAGGCTAGAGTCGTAGTTACAGCAACAAATACAAACGATCAGTGGGTTATAAGTAAGTCTGATCATAAACATAATCATGCATTGTGCACACCTGCTATGACACCATTTATGCGTTCTAATAGAGCTGTAAGTAAGGCTGATATCGATGAGGCAACAACATTGAAAGAGGTCGGTGTTGGCACGTCACAAGTAATGAACTATTTAACGCAGCAGGCAAGGGGCTATCATAATGTTGGATTTACACATAAAGACCTCTACAATGCACTTCAAAGAGGTAAAGCAAAGGAAATCGTCGATGGGGATGTGAATTCGCTTATTGCCTACTTTGATTATAAGAAACATGATGATCCCGAGTTTTTTATGACATACTCGGTAGACGAATCGGGGGCATTGTATAATCTTATTTAGTTGGATTCTACATCGAGATCGGATTACACATGCTTCGGTGATGTAATTGCGTTCGACACAACGTACAAAGATAATTTGTATGGTCGACCAATTATGCCTATTGTTGGTGTCAATCATCACCATAACACAATTGTGTTTGCCACTGCCATAATCGCTGACGAGACGTCTCAATCTTTTGAGTGGGTGCTACAGAATTTTTTAGAAGCCATGATGAATAAATCACCTATTTCCATTGTAACCGATGGGGATAGGACAATGCAGAGGGCTATCAAATCTGTTATCTCTTATGCTAAGCACAGATTATGTTCTTGGCATCTTTCTCGCAATGCACAAGCTAACATTGGTGACCCAAAGTTTACAGCAGCATTCTCAAAATGCATGGCTTCCTGTGGAAAACCAAGGAATTTGATATTCAATGGCGTTCGGTTATTTCAGAATTTAACGTCCAAAAGCATCCATGGGTGATTGAGAAGGGAAATACACGACACTTATGGGCACAAGCATATCTAACCGGTCATTTCTTTGCCAATATTCGCTCAACACAAAGGTGTGAGTCTATGAATGCTTCACTAGCTATTGCACTGAAACACAAGAAGACATATTTAGATGTTGTTCGTGCAATTGAAGATGAAATTAGTAGAATGCGTATGAACGAGTTGAAAGCGGATTACTTAAGTTCCCATACGAAGCCCTTCCATATCACAAAACTGGTCGACCTTGAAAGCCATGCCGCTGCGATTTTTACCCGCGAATCTTTTCGTGTGTTCCAATATGAACTTATACGGGAGACATTGTACCGGATTGAGGCAGAGATTAAGTCCTTATCAGATGAATGTCAACATTATATTTTGTCAAAGTACGCAGAAAAAAATAGGAAATTTGAAATTAGTTTTGATTCTCGTACGAAAACTCTAATTTGCTCCTGCAAAAAATTCGAGACCGTTGGACTTCCGTGTCGCCATCAACTTCACATTTTGAAGCAATTGGACTACACATATTTTCCCGGGACTTTGATTCAAAGTAGGTTGACTAATGACGCGAAGGCTTCTGCACCCAGCTATGTTGATTTGAATGTGTCTCCAGAAGTGATGCAAATGGCAAGGTTCGCTGCTCTACGTTCAACGTCAAGTAGGTTATGCTACATTGCATCAAAGACAGACGAGTCTTTCAAAACCGCAAGAGATGAGATGAAAAAACTAATAGAAGAATTAGAAAACTCGTTTGGTTTGAATGATTCAGTCAACCAGAGCATTGTAGTAAACAATGTTCGTGACCCTCAACGAAAATAACGCAAGCGAAAAGAAGTGCCGAAGAACAAGGTCGAGAAGAAAATTAGGCGATGTGGGTACTGCAACGGTGAGGGACATAACAAACTAACATGTCCTCAAGTCAAGCTCAGTTTGAGTACAAGCACACAGCCTACATCAACTGATTTTTTCGAAGACGGAATGGAATGACAACGATCTCCATATATCGTAAAATTCAACATGACTCCTATTGTATGTACATATAAATATTTTGAATGAAGGAAGAAAAACTGCGTTACTTACAATTACCGACACAATATTAAAACGTGTCGATATAGGTTGTAAGACCTATTCGCTCATAAAACCGGTATATTTATACATGTTATATTACAAAATTATCTATTACATTATAATTCTGGGTTCCGATTTGTAAATGTCGACACTTTTTTAAATGGTATCGACACATTTTTCTTCCAATCTGGACATAAAGTACCGACACAATATTAGAAAGTGTCGATATAGGTTGTAGACCTATTCGCTCATAAAACTGGTATATTTATACAGGTTATATTACAAAATTATCTATTACATTATAAATCTGGGTTCCGATGTGTAAATGTCGACACTTTTTTAAATGGTATCGACACATTTTTCTTCCAATCTGGGCATAAAGTACCGACACAATATTAGAAAGTGTCGATATAGGTTGTAGACATATTCACTCATAAAATCGGTATATTTATACCGGTTATATTACAAAATTATCTATTACATTATAAATCTGGGTTCCGATGTGTAAATGTCGACACTTTTTTAAATGGTATCGACACATTTTTCTTCCAATCTGGACATAAAGTACCGACACAATATTAGAAAGTGTCGATATAGGTTGTAGACATATTCGCTCATAAAACCGGTATATTTATACCGATTATATTACAAAATTATCTATTACATTATAATTCTGGGTTCCGATTTGTAAATGTCGACACTTTTTGACAATGTATCGACACATTTTTCTTCCAATCTGGACATAAAGTACCGACACAATATTAGAAAGTGTTGATATAGGTTGTAGACCTATTCGCTCATAAAACCGGTATATTTATACCGGTTATATTACAAAATTATTTATTACATTATAAATCTGGGTTCCGATGTGTAAATGTCGACACTTTTTTAAATGGTATCGACACATTTTTCTTCCAATCTGGACATAAAGTACCGACACAATATTAGAAAGTGTCGATATAGGTTGTAGACATATTCGCTCATAAAACCGGTATATTTATACCGGTTATATTACAAAATTATCTATTACATTATAATTCTGGGTTCCGATTTGTAAATGTCAAGACTTTTTGACAATGTATCGACACATTTTTCTTCCAATCTGGACATAAAGTACCGACACAATATTAGAAAGTGTCGATATAGGTTGTAGACCTATTCGCTCATAAAACCAGTATATTTATACCGGTTATATTATAAAATTATCTATTATATTATAAATCTGGATTCCGATGTGTAAATGTCGACACTTTTTTAAATGGTATCGACACATTTTTCTTCCAATCTGGACATAAAGTACCGACACAATATTAGAAAGTGTCGATATAGGTTGTAGACATATTCGCTCATAAAACCGGTATATTTATACCGGTTATATTACAAAATTATCTATTACAATATAATTATGAGTTCCGATATTTTTTCAATCGACACTTTTTTAAATGGTATCGACATATTTTTCTTCCATTCTGGACATAAAGTACAGACACAATATTAAAAAGTGTAAAACTTTGTTGTGGATATCATCGAAAACAATGATATAGTCATGTGTTTCGATACATTTGCAAGCAGATGTAAAATACATTAGTATTGATATTTCAGCAATCCTCAAATGTATATGTACACATAGAAGCAAACATGGAATAATTAATGAAAATATACACACAATATAATCACACCAAAATATAAATACACTAGAATGTTCAAATAATGTACCGACAAACAAAATTAATCCGATGAAAAAGGGTTATTTCTAACGAAGTCTGGAACATTAGAGGCATTCAACAAATTTTCCAAATACTCTCGTATGTTTCCGCCTTTTTCTGAGGACATACATAAATAATTTCAATTATCAAACTAATGAGGTGCAATTTTACTAACAATAAACTAAATTCGCATAAGCATGAATAAATTTGTGTCATATCTAGAGCATTGTCGTTCGAATGGGAAGCATCGTCAAAGGTATGTGGACATATATAATTGTATTTCTATATAAACACATAACTTGTTAAAATAATCAATGTATGAACACCTGTTCAACTGGAAAAACATATTGCATAAATGCAACTTACCGGATTATAAATCATTTTTTCCGCTGAATCATCGACCAAAAGTGTATTTAGCTCGTTAAAATCTGGACACGCGTTCCAAACATCATTGAGATCTTTACAGTAGGTAACAAAATCGTATGTTTTGTATTTTTTTGATCCTGTTCACAAACAGTCGAACATAAATATGTAGGAATCATAGACAACGAAAAGTCAGCAAACTGTAATGACATTCATCTTACCCACACGAATAGAAAATACTCAGAAAATACATGTAATTTCTCAAGTACACGGCCGACGTTATGCATGAGATTGTAATCAAGTTTGAATGCTAACATTCAAATGTATATTAACGATTTTGACTACAGTAATTCAATTGTTCCAAAAATGTTCTAACCTCATCTTTGAAGACCAAAGGGCAACAACAAAATTGTCGACACAAAATTGCATAAATTCAAATAATCCTCTTCTGAGGACAACATCTACAACATAAAGAAAATGAGATTAAAGTTCTACGCTTATATGTTAAAATAATGGATACAAAAGAATAGAATTAAAACCTGCAGGCAGTCTTGGGATATAGGCAAGGACACCATTGAGATCAAAAATTAAAAGTTTTCTTGAAGGCGGCATTGTAGACACGATATACTTGTTTGGATCATCATCATCATCGTCATCAGCTTCATCGTCATCTTCATCGTCAGCTTCATCTTCATTGACCGCTTGGTTGTCCACATCTGTTAAAAGAAAATAAAATACAGTTCAGAACGTGTAAATGTTTAGAAACATAAATAATGAATTACCTAACTCGTTTGATGTCGTTGACGTAATTCGTTACGCAACATGGAGACTTCATGTTGCAATGATGAAATATCGGATCGCATTCCACTCACAAGGGAATCAATATGCTCCCGAAAATTAACCATGTATTCCATCACGGTCTTAATTGTGACATCCTCTGCAACTGGAGCTTCTTCCATCATTGCGTCTCCACTTGGTTGCTCTTCTTCATGGCCAACGGGGTCCATTTCCTACCTCTCTTGATCTAATCCGACCTCCTTAACACGCTTCTAACCGAGTTTTTCAACAAAATCATATCCCGCTTTTTTAATAAATACCATGTCAATCTTGCGGGTTAATCGAACAGGGGCGTCATGCGAAAAATCAACTTCATTCTTCTTCAACAGATGGGTGATGACACATCCATATGGTAGTGTAGTTGAAATTGTTGCTCCCTTTGTGACCATATATACAATTGTATTAAATATGAGTTTTTCAATGTTTGGAGCCGTTTTAGATTTATACTTTGCTATCCACCAATAATCGCTGTCTCGAAGCGTTGAATGTTTTCCCCCATTAGGCCGGATATACCATGTGAGCATTTTGTGAAACACTCTCGACTCTACATCGAGGTGAATTGGGCTATTTCTAGCAACCCGTTTAATTGTAGACCAATCTAAACCATTTTCATCTGAATCCCCTTTATTCGCTACACCTAAACCCTCCGCAATAGTTTCTGGAGATATATATATATCCTTCCCCATGACATGTGTATTAATTCCTATTATATTAGTCTTATTAGGCTCGTGCTGTAAGGAAGCATTGTTGTAGAAGACTCTAACTAGGTTGGGATAATATCTTGGTTCTACACCAAGGAATTCAAGCCAACCCCAAGATGTAAATGTGGATTTAAAACTAAATGCATATTTATCATCAAACAAGAAACCCAGGTCAATGACACGTTCGGGACGAATCTTCCTTACTTTAAAACTCGTCTGCCATCTTTGTTTCTCCATATCGGATCTAAAATTCAGAGTTTCGAAGGACCTGATTTCCTCAGAAGAATCGTTTGTTACAGAAGGAGGTTGTGGTTGAGAAGAACTGGTTGAGAAGAGCTTTGAGAAAGACCACGCTTTTGACGCTGACGTTTTGGAGCCATTTTGGTTAGATGCTATTACAATGGAACACAAACACATTCAGGAAAAAAACTCCAATATAGAAATCAATCAAACCCATAAAATATCGATAAATTTACCTAAATATCTGATCGTCACTTATGATAACGCTAGAAGAGAGAGGAAGAGTTATCTTCTGCCTGCTTGCCTTTATGTTTAGGGTTTTTCGATTTAGAGTACTATATATAGTGAACGGTGGAAAAACACTTGATATTTAAATTAGTATCGACAAAACATTAAACAGTGTCGATACATATTATATACCAATTCTCTCATAAAACCGGTATACTTGTACCGATTAGATTGAAAAATTACATATTACATTGTACTTTTGGTTTTCGATGTTTTTAGGATCAACATTTTCTATATATGGATCGACACTTTATGGTTGCACCATGTTTTCCATTCATTATGGACAAAAAATATCGACACAAACTAATAAAGTGTCGACACATTATTTAGACATATTCTCTCATAAAACCGGTATACTTATACCGGTTAGATTGAAAAATTACATATTACATTATACTTTTGGTTTTCGATATTTTTGGGATCGACACTTTTTATATATGGATCGACACTTTATGGTTGCACCCAGTTTTCCATTCATTCTGGACCAAAAGTATCGACACAAACTAAAAAACTGTCGACAAATTATTTAGACATATTCTCTCATAAAACCGGTATACTTGTACCGGTTAGATTGAAAAATTACATATTACATTATACTTTTGGTTTTCGATGTTTTTGGGATCGACACTTTTTATATATGGATCGACACTTTATGGTTGCACCATGTTTTACATTCATTCTGGACCAAAAATATCGACACAAACTAAAAAAGTGTCGACAAATTATTTAGACATGTTCTCTCATAAAACCGGTAAACTTGTACCGGTTAGATTGAAAAATTACATATTACATATTACATTATACTTTTGGTTTTCGATGCTTTTGGGATCGACACTTTTTATATATGGATCGACACTTTATGGTTGCACCCTGTTTTCCATTCATTCTGGACCAAAAATATCGACACAAACTAAAAAAGTATCGACACATTATTTAGACATATTCTCTTATAAAACCGGTATACTTGTACCGGTTAGATTGAAAAATTACATATTACATTATACTTTTGGTTTTCGATGTTTTTGGGATCGACACTTTTTTTTATATGGATCGACACTTTATGGTTACACCCTGTTTTCCATTCATTCTGGACCAAAAATATCGACACAAACTAAAAAAGTGTCGACACATTATTTAGACATATTCTCTCATAAAACCGGTATACTTGTACCGGTTAGATTGAAAAATTACATATTACATTATACTTTTGGTTTTCGAAGTTTTTGGGATCGACACTTTTTATATATGGTTCGACACTTTATGGTTGCACCATGTTGGCCATATTGTAAATTTGCCTTTTACTTTAAAGTATCAACATGACCCTTAATGTGTATAAGAAACATGTACAACAACATACCTCTAACTTTTCTCATCTCATTCATAATTATATTCACATACAAAATTATAAATCGTATACAAAATTATAAATCTTATACAAAATTAACCCTACATTTACATCATTGCATCCTTTTGTTATTCTTATGTATCATGGCAGCTTTTGTTATCTCCTGTCTTCGTTCATTTTGATTGTGGCTTACGAGATCGTTTAATATTCGCGATCGATCCCACTCTCCAACAACCTATATTCAAATTGTTAGAACGTTAAGTATTGTAAACTACAACATTCAATCTACGACTTTTAACAATTTTACCACAAACGAATTTTTCTTTCCACTTACAAAATCACCAGTTGCCCCTGTAGAACCGATCGATTCCATCCATATCATCACATACATGCCGCAATCATGTCTGTTACAAAATTTGAAAACCACACATGTCAATTATGATGAATACTGCATAAATTAAGCTTTCTATTTGTGATAACATCTCATACCCATTCAATTGCTTATTCTTCTTATGCTCCACAAATTTGAAATTTTTCAAGGGATACTTTCCTAGAGATCCACAGGATTCAACCTAAATACGTTTCTTATTATAAGAATCTAATATTTTAATCTGCATTAAAATAGAAGAAGTTATGATCCAAAAAAATTATGTATTATAATTTACATAATGTCCTTTCATACATACATACATACCAATCTCTTAGCATCCTTCACTCTCTGTTTAGCTGCTTCAGTTGTAAACATACTATCATATATTGTTGCAACACGATCTACCATATCCAACACCAACATATACCAATGTGAATTATGGTAGTTTATTGTGATCATGATCTGCAACAAATTTCACACCCAATTTGACAAAATTCAACATTCTATATCCGAAAACATCATTTGCAATTGGTATGGTGTCTTACCTTCTCACAGTCGGTGAATTTCACATAGTTATTCAGTATGGGACCCCAGAAGGTAGCAATACTCTCAACACTTTCTTTGTTGTTGGCATCCAACGCCTGTTGCTGCAATTACGCAACAAACATTATTAATTTACCGTCTATAACACTACTTATCTCCATTTATTAATTTAACTCACTGCTAAGTGGTATGGAAGGTAGCCAATCCTCCGGAGTGACTTCTGATAATCGTAGCATACTGTCCAGGCGAGCAAATCAATAACCTAACAAATTTAATTACACAATCAGAACATATTCAATAAGTTTTAACATTTTCTACTTTCTACTTACCACACCGCCAACCCATTCCATAGGCTTCAACGTTGCAACGTCGTATACACTAGCGAATTGATTTCCCATTGAGATTACAGAATATCTGTATGAATCATTAGGATTAATATATTGTCATGAAATATTTAAATATAACTCACAAAGCAATATATTTCACTTACTCCGATTCTAACTCACTATTCCATAAATAATCACAAATTGCAGCTTCGATGTCATCAATTCCGCTTGGAATATCCGCTTTTTCAACCTACAATTTTGCATACAAATTTTTGTCACAACAACATAATAAAATCAAATTAAGTTTTCTTTTATTCAACTTACCTTCTGCTTCTTCTTCTGGGGTGCAGGACATTCCGAATCCAAATCTGCTGCTATAACACTCTCCGGTGTATAAATGACATCGACTTCCTTCCTCCTCATTTCTTCCATCTCTTCTTCTTCCTCCTCCCTCTTTTCTTCTTCATATTTTTTCAGTTCATCGTATTTTTTTCTACATAGCTCTTCATCTCTTTTATTTCACCCTTCAATTGATCTCCTTCATCCAAGTATTTATCAACCACCCCCTTCACCCCCGTAAGTTCACTCCTCAATTCCACAACCTCCTTCACCACTCCCTCAAATTTTTCACCCGTCACCATCTTAATATCACCCCTTAACACCCCAACTTCTTTCACCACTTCACCCCTCAACACCTCTACTTCTTTCACCACTCCATCTATTTTTCCTTCCACTACCCCTTATGCCTCTCAAGTGTATCTTCGACTCTCTCAAGTTTCTTTTCGACTCTATCAAGTTTCTCTTCGACTCTTGATTGTCTTTGCATGATATCAAATTGGAGTTTTTTGATATCAGCCAATTCAGACATCAAAATGTCGAAGTTACTATGTTTTCCCTCACCGTCGTCCCACTCACCGTCATCCCCCAATACAACCATCCCTCCTTTCTTCTTCTCTGCCTCCACTGCCTCCTCTACATCCTTGCCAATAACCTTCAAAATTAAATTACAATATTAAGACATTGATTATATTCTTAATATTATTTAATTACATTTATTACCCTTTCTTGCTTCTTCGCTCTATCCAACTTCAACTTCACCATCACTCTAACCACCTCTTCCTTCCCCCATGCACGGATGCGTGCCACTCCGGTTCTTTCATAAGCCGGCACTGCCTCACAGCCCGACCAAAAATCGAACAGTGCAACCTGCATTTATAATAAAATTTATATTTTTATATAAAAACACAAAAAAGTTATTCAACTCATTTACCTCTAAGATTGCTATGCACCCTTTGAGGTATCTCTGGCTGCCCTTTTTAAAGGTGATTATTGATTCAATCAATCTCGAATGGATATATTCAGCCCAATTGAATTCACCCTTCAAGCCTTCATCACAAATGAGCTTCATATGTTCCTTGTTCGTTGACGTATTACCCGTTGTACAAAGAAAGATACCGACAAGGTATAATAGAACTCTGGCCTTCAGCTCATCCCCAACGTAAGATCCACTTTTTATTTCCTCTTCAATTTCAGCATATGTCACCTTATGCTTCAAACCATATTTGGAGGCAAGTGCTTTCCAGTCCTTACTCTTACAGACTTCTACAACACTTTTGCCTTCATTTTCTACCCCCAATACGGCTGCAGCACATGGGATCCCGAGAGGAAATGAAAAATCACCATACTTAGCAATACATTGTCTGACATCAAATTGCGCCATCAAGGATTGACACAATTCCCTCCGAATAGGTCTATCCCTTACTCCTACCAACGATCCAAAACCTATTTCTCCCAGCACATTCAACTGACCCTTCTCCTTAAGGTGTTTAATTAATAAATTCACCCTTTTAATGCTGCATCTTGTCGACACTTCCTACATTTTTTAACAATATATAATGTTATAGTTCTTATATATTTTGTATCAACGTATTTACAAGTTTAATGAATACCTTATTTTCATGTGCTTTCCTCCGTTCTTTGTATTCTTTACTATCATTCCTTGACTGTGTGATGTAAGGTTCCTTTTCAGCATCACTCATTGAATTCCATTTGGACCTCACATCTTTTGTCACCTAATATTAAACATAAACGTTTCTTAATCAATACATTAACACTAAATACTACTCAATGTCAATTTCATTTTACATACCGAACCGCTCTGTGTGCCATATTCCTTCATCATTTTGCATTCGGCCATACTGTCAACATTTAAAATTTGTAATCAATTTAAAGTTTATCGATACTTTAATCCAATTACCATTTCAACAATAATAACAAAAAGACATTGATACTTACTAGAAGTACATATATCCACCCTTTGGTTGCTTTCGAGTCTCGGCCTCAATTTCAAAGTCATCTGCTCCACCAACAATTTTCCAACCCATTGACTCCATTTTTCCTTCATATATCAGTTTACGCAAATCAAATTATTTTGTTACATACACTTTATTCAATATACAAATATAGATAACTACTCTTGTGGTAAAACGGTTTTCTTCAAAAGAATTTGAATGGCCACACCAAAATGTGTCGGCACATTTATACAACCTATAATATTATTTTCTACCTATAATATTTAATAAATGTATCGACATTTATATTTTTCCTTGAATATCACTTTCTACCTGCAATCGGTCCCAAATGCTTCTTTACTCCAAAACCCCAAACAACACATAAAAACCCTATCGCGATTACTGTAATAATAAAAAATTAGGGTTTCGACAACATACTTTTCGATTCGACTGCAACAACAAACAAACAAATTTCGCTTTAGAAACGCCTTCTGAAATGCAGCAACAATTACGCTTCGATTTCAAAAACTCGTCCGTTCTATCTATTTTCAAAGGATATTTAGCTTATATTTTCATCGGATATGTTATTTATATTTAATCGATACAAATACAAAAGTGTCGATACTTTTATGTCAGGTGTCGATACTTTCGAAAGGATAATTACCTATTTCTTTGAAAGTGTCGATAATTTATTACACGTACTTACGAAAGTATCGACACTTTCAATATATCAGGTATCATTTTACCGGTTTTATCATTTTGATACATGTTTTATCATATTTTTACCTGTTATATCGTTGTGGATCGATATATTTTTTAAAGTATCGACACATTATAGGCTAAAAACTGCTTCTCTTTTAAATTCACAAAGTGTCGATCCTTATATAAAATATCGACACTTTCAATATATCCGGTAACGTTTTACCGGTTTTATCATTTTTCTTACCGGTTTTATCATATTTTTACCTGGTATATCGTTTTGGATCGATACATTTTTTAAAAGTATCGACACTTTATAGGACTTAAAACTGCTTCTCTTTTAAATTCACGAAGTGTCGATCCTTATATTAAAGTACCGACACTTTAAATGTATCCGGTAGCGCTTTACCGATTTTATCATTTCAATACTGGTTTTGTCATAGTTTTACCTGTTATATCGTTTTGGATCGACACATTTTTAATTTGGATCGACACGAACCGACAAGTTAAGTTTACTGGTTGCATAATTTTTTAATATTTCTTCATGACTTAGACCTACTACATTATTATTAGACAACATTTCCGATAGCACTAAACCAAATTTATTAAATATTTTTAATATATCCGGTAACACCATATATTAACCCACCTTTCCTGAGACATTCCCTTTTTAAGTCTTCTATATATTGTCACAATGAGAGACGGCTTTTTTCCCAAGAAGAAATTTGGAGTAAATTATAAAAATTGAAAGAATAGAAATAAAATTGGGTAAGCTATATCAACGGTCATTAAACTATTGCTTATTTTCTATTTTGTTCACTAAACTAATCTTTGTTATAAAAGCATCACTTAGAATTATAACAAACTTAAAGTTGGTCTAACTAGCCTTCGTTTCTAAAGGTCCTTCGTTTAATAAAATATCCAAATCAAAATGATGTTATTTTAGTTCAACATCCACGTTGATAACCATCGTCCACATCATTATATTTTTATCGAGTTAACCATCCAATAATATAATTGAAACGTAAAATAAAATTCAATGCTAAATTAATATAGATTCATAAATCATATAAGGATAAAATCAATTAAGACACTAAAGTATAGTGGTATATAATATCAGAGCATAGAGTTTCCACTCAATCGAGATATCCTGAATAATCCGGCTGATACAAATTTCAAAATACTCAAAAGGGACAAAGGAACAAAAAGAGCTCTTGATTTTTGAAGAACTGCAACATGATTCTCAAAAGACAGTTGAATGAAACAAATATGTAGCGAACAATCTATTTTATGCTATTAAGTTCCATTCTAAGACGCGAGTGACAAAAGTTCGAACTAGGAAAGATTATATGACCCTGAAAAATCAAGGGTACAAGATATCCAGTGCGAATGACGCCATAAGCTTCCTGCTGAGGAAATGAACGCATCAGAATAATTTTCATTTTCCAGAGCTTACTCCAACAGATAACAAAACTCATGACCATCATTCTCACAATAGAACCATCTAAAGTTTTTTTTTAAAGTCTAATGAAAAGGTAATTTAGCTAGCAACAGCTGCTTGTTTCTTCCCTTTCTTGCTTCCACTGGCTGCCCCACCCCCTTTTACCATTCTAGAGAGAATATCAGCTTGCTTTGTGTTCCCTTCCTGGTTAAGGCTCTTGATTAAATCCTCAAGGCTACTCCAGTTAGTGATCCCTCCTTTCTCCATTGTTTTACACAGTATTGAATATGCATTGAGAGTCTTTCCAGCAGTTAAGAGAGCATCCAACACCTTCTCAGAACTTGAAACATCTATGTTACAGTCTCTCTCTAAACCAAAATCTAACAACTTGAGAGCAGCAATAGTCTTACCTTTCTCAGAAAGAATAGATAGAAGGCTATCTAAATTGGTTGCACACCCATTTTGCATCAGTAGCTCAATTCGTCCAAGGGCTTCTTCAACATGACCTCTCATGAGAAGAGCTTCCAGGATCTTAAACACCAAGTCCATATGCTCCTTCACTTCCTTCTCCACCATACTCCTCATAACTCTGCTTGCAGTTTGAATCCTTCCATCTTCAAACAAACTCTCCATCACCGACTTGAATATGCCAGACTCAGGAAGATGTCCATCCTCGATCATACTGTCCAGTGTTGCTTTAGCATCAGCAGGCTCACCTTTCCTCAAGTAGCTTTCAATGAGCAATTTGTAAGCATCGGCCTCTTTAGGCACCCCTCTCCTACCCATGATCTTTAAAACTTCAAAAGCAAGACTGGGATTTCCTTCTTTTGCATGCCCACGGATCAAATTATTAAATGCCGTAGGATCCAGAACACCCTTCTTCATCAATTGACGGAAAAAGACTTCTGCTTTTCCTGTCTGACCATGGTGGCAAAGATACTGAACCATTGGATTATATGCATTAGCTTCTATCTCCAAAGAATTTTCTGGCCTCAGCACAATTTCCTTTTCAACAAGCTTATCCAGCAACTTGATAGCCCAATCGAACTCATTGGCCTTGCAAAAGTTCTCGATCAAGACACCATAATGACCAGCCTCTGTAGGAATACTCAATCGAATCATTGCCTTTAGCACATCAGCAGCTGCATTCAAATCGCCGGATTTGCATTGACTATTTAACAGCTTGATGAAAATTGAATTATCCTTTGGTGCAACATACCTCTCCACCATCTCCTTCAAAATAGTTTGAGCCTCATTTGTCTTGCCCGCATCACACAGCCCTGGCAATATAGTTGAATATGTTGTTGCATTAGCCTTTATTCCAAAGGACTTCATCTCTTCAAACAATCTCAACCCGTCGTCAACTTGCTCCACTGCAACATACCCCTTCATCATGGTGGTGTAGGTGATTACTGTAGGGGCTAAGTTCTTTGCCTTCATCTCTACAAACAACTTCTCAGCTTCCTCCATTCTCTTGAACCGAGTATATCCATTAATCATTGTATTATAAGTCACAGCATCGGGTGAAATGCCCCTAGTCTTCATATCTTCATAAAACCGATTAACAGTCTCGAGTCTCAGCGACAAGAAGAATCCCCAAAGCATAATGTTATAGGTATGACGGGTAGGCTCTATCCTTTCACTCAACATCTTATTGAAATACCTTTTGGCCATCATATATCGACCACGTCGTAATATAACCTTAAAGAAAGCATCATAAGACCTGATAGTCCTGTCCACACCCAACTCCTCCATTTTCTGGAAAATTTTAACAGCTTCTTGAACTATACCAGCTTTCCCATAACTATCAATCAGAACAACAAAGAAATCTTCATTCCACTCAACGCCCTTTTTGGGCATGTCTAGAAGTATGCATCTGGCATGATTAAGCTTGGAAGCTCGACCTAAAATCTGAATGATCTTCATGTGGGCTTCACGGTCGTGGCGGATCATACCAGCCCGCTCAACCCACCGGAAGAATTGGAGAGCATGTTCGGAGTTCTTAGCACCATGGAGAACGTTATAAACTAATGAATGATCGAATTCAGGGACTAAAGCACGGATGGAGTTCTGTAAGCGGGTGGTCCAAGCTCGATTCTCCATCATTCTACAAATAATGTCCTCTATTTTTTCAGGGCTTCGAGTCTTACCTCGCGGGGTTCTGCGGGTGCTGGCTACTTGTTCTTGCTGTTGAGGTCGCGCATTGTTTAAATGTTGGGACTGATCTTGGGTTGTGGTGAAGAAATGCAAAGGGACGGAGAGTCTGGGATAAGCTCTAGGCTTTAGATTCACATGGTAACGCTTAGAAACAGAGAGGAAAGCCATTGAAATTGGTAAAGGCGAAGATCCAGGGCAGGAAGCAGGGAAAAGAGCAGAGAAATGTTGTAAGGGTTTAAGGGGCTGAGCTGAGCTTGTGGGATTTAGGTTGGGCTCATCTGTAGATCTCGCAGGGCCCAAACTGCATTGCCCAGAGACAACGGATAAATGCCCAATCCCCTTCTCTTTAACCCCGTTGGGTTTTTTCTCGTCAATCGAATGCCAGATAATTGCGGAACTATTTCTTCATCACAATGACACTCACTGGTTTGATATATTATGAAACTTATTCTCCAGATGATCATAATACCTTTTTTTTTCAAAATATAAATTAGCAGGGTCCTTTGTATTTGAATGAACAGTTTTGCTTTGTTTGATTTGCTATATGTTTTATCTCGGCAAACATGGCATGTTCATAATGAATTAGTGGAAACGTGGTACTTTTGGCACTGATTAATTTTCCAGGAAAATACGGAGGAAACTTCCTTTCCTAGTTGTCCCCATCCATGGAACTCCAACCAACTGCATTCCTCAATGGCCTTGGAGTTTTGAGGCTCAGAAGATTCAGGGAAATGCTATTGCTACAAATGCTAAGAAACAAAAAGTCGCCACTCAGCTGGGTAAGCTATCACCTTTCTGCTATGCCCACTTATATCTTTGGGATTGATTAGTAACTGAGATCACTTAAGCTTCTTACTATCTTGCTTTACTCTACACACAATACCAAAACAAGAGGAAAAGAAAGGAGATGTTGTAAAAGGAAGAAACAAGGCCGACCCACACTGAGAAATGAGGAAGTTTCCACTTGTACGGGATATATGGTACTAAAAATAAATTCAAATAAAATAAAAGAATCTTAGTCTACAAAATATAGGAATTAGTTAGATGACATTGAGAGGCAAGATCAACAACTTAAGCAAATACTATACAAATGCAACCCCAGCATCTAACTGGAAAAACAAAAAGAAAACGATGGATATCTGAAAATTTCATATTCTGTTCATATGGATTACATTAGTTTCATATCTATATAGGTATCAAATCAAAAAAGAAAAAGAAATGGGAAGGCTTCTTATCTCGTTGCTGAAGGAGGCAGCCGATGTAGCGGCAGCAGTGGGACACCAATCATTGTTTGGAAGCATAAAGATAGCAGTTTTGCCAGTAGCAAAAGTACTCACCTTGTGTTCCTTGGGCTTCCTAATGGCTTCCAAGTGTGTTAATATCTTTCCTGAAAATGGAAGAAAGCTTTTGAATGGGGTAATCTCTTTCTCATCCATTCCTTCTGTCAACAGATTGATTCGATTTGGCTAATATATACTTGTTACTAGCTTAACATTCCATCTCCTACGTTGCATGCAGTTAGTGTTTTCCCTTCTGCTCCCCTGTTTAATATTTTCTCAACTCAGGCAAGCTATTACTCTACAGAAAATGATTCAATGGTATTTGATATCATCCATCACTTTTCTTCTTTATAGCATCTCTCTTGTGTATCATCAAAAACCAATACTAATCGTGATGTTGCAATGCACTTACAGGTGGTTCATTCCAGTGAATGTTGTTCTGGGCGCAATCTCTGGCTCTATAATAGGTTATGTTATTGTCACCTTAATCAAACCTCCATACCCCTACTTCAAGTTCTCAGTCATAAAAATTGCAATTGGTAAGCCTCTTCATCATGTACAAAACACCAAAGATGATATCAGTCACACAATACAATATCTGTATGAAACGAAGTACGATGATTGCAGGAAACATCGGGAGCGTACCACTTGTTCTGATTTCAGCTTTATGTAGAGATACCTCCAATCCATTTGGCAACACTGAAACATGTAGCACTCAGGGAACTGCATACATTTCATTTGGACCGTGGGTATGTATGTCAGACTATATTGTGCTCTTCTCTAACTTAATTTGATGTGCTAATCTATACCTTTTTATGCTGATGAAAAATATTACCACCTATCCTTACAAAATATACTAACCAGTTAAACTTATAAATAATTTTAGGTTGGTGCAATCATTCTGTACACATATGTATTTCATATGTTAGCCCCTCCCCCGGAAGGTACCGTAGACCTTGAGGATGGGAATCTCCCCCTTAAGATCCCTTAGAAGGATGCCTCTCCTGAGAATGTTCCATTGCTGGAGCAAGAGGATTCGCCAACGGATTCAGACAATTCAAAGAAAGGAAAGGTGAGGATCATGTTTGCTTGACTTTGTTTGGTTTCGTGCTTTGCTTCCAATAAACCTTTCCTGACTATCTGTTGTTTTTGTGCAGATCCATTAGTAGTTCTCTAGTTTTTGTTTATGACAAGTTAAAGCTCAAGTCTTTCAACCCCCTATTGTTGCATCTGTAAGTTTCAGACTTTTTGTTGGGTTCTTTTTCATGAATTAGTAACTGGTTTGGCTTGTAGTGGCAACTGCAACTTCAAGTTTCTTTTCAAGTCGCTGTCAAATCTCAAATTTTTTATTTGGTAATGTAATATGGGTTATAATTACTGCACATTCACACTAATATAATCTGAATACCCTTAGGCCTTAAGTCATAAAGAGAAATTGTAGATCCATGCATCCATGAACTCATTTTGCAGTCCTTTATTTGAAGGGATGATTCAAAAGCCAAAAGAGCATTCAATCAATCTTGATACAAAATTCCTTCATCCGCATGGATTTATTTTTTTAGGGGACATATGGTGTTTTAAGTTGCAGTGTTTCTTCCACATCCATTTTGGTGAACAAAGTAACATATTTCTCTCCTACACTTTTTTTTTGGCAATTATATGCATGCTGCAGATAATAGCCATGGTTATAGGCACAGTACCGGTTCTAAAGAAATTAATATTTACAAGAGATGCTCCACTTTATTTCTTCACTGACAGCTGCATTATTCTTGGGTTAGTCTCATGACAATAAGTTACTTTTTTATTCTTTGGTTGAAGTTAATAGGAGTATATTGGTTATTTTCTATAAATGCTGGTGTCTTGGTATTTAGTTTTATGATGAGTTAATGTGTTTGATGTAAACAGGAAGGCCATGATCCCATGCATCTTGTTGGCATTGGGAGGCAACCTTGTTGATGGTAAGTTAAACATCTTGGTCATCATGTTCGATAAGGATTTTACTTACAATACCATAACATGTTGGATGATTTGCAGGACCAGGGCCAGGAAGTTCAAGAATTGACACTTGTGGCTATTATAATTGGGCGCTTAATCTTGGTGCCTTCTGCAGGACTGGGCATTGAAACGATGGCTAATAAGCTTGGTTTCCTTCCTGATGGTGATAAAATGTTCCGATTTGTCCTACTCCTTCAGCATTCAATGCCAACATCTGTCCTTTTTAGTAAAACATCATTTCTCTGTCTAAATATGTGCAGTGCATATAAAAAATGAACATCCTCGTGTTACAAAACTATATAAGGATTCAGGACAGGTGAATAAGAAGCATGATATGATATATCTGATTCCTATGGATTGCTTCCGTTTAGGCTAGATGGATTATTTTATTTCTAGCGTAGTCCGATTTGTTTTTGGAATTGTGTTTCAGGGTGCTGTTGCTAATTTAAGAGGTTACGGAAAGGAGGCAGCAGCTGCGCTATTCTGGGTTCATATATTTGCAGTTTTTACTATGGCAGGATGGATTATTTTGTATCTCAACTTACTCTTCTAAAACCAGCAGTCAGGAGATTAGATGTAATCGTGTGACAGGCCAATGCAGCTTATGTCTTTTTGTGAGCCCAGCAACCATGAATACTGTTGGCTCAATGATTCGCACTATTTTATTTTATCTAAATGATATCATTTGTCCTCCTCAGCAGCATCTAAATGAGGATGTATAGGTGTGAATTTAGTTTAGTTCGTTATGAAAGTTACAAAATTTAAAACTATTTAGTAATCAATTCCAAGGCCTCCGCATTCAGAGGGTATAAATCTAAATCTGGGAATGAAATCTTGTTTATTCAATTTCAAATTCCAATTAAATTTTCAGCACATAAATTAAGATAAAACAACACAAAATCTTGAAAATGGGGCTTTGCTGCTTCTCCTGCAACTTTTGGGGAGAAAGGTAATTGTGTTTCTGTTTCTCCTTTCTTTTACCATGATTAGAAAAGATGAAAGGGTAAATCACTTCCCTTACAAGTGCAGAAATTGGTTGGTTATTGTTTTTATCATGTAACCAAATCCTTAAGAGCAAGCATCTCCTGCACCATCAAAATTCAATCACCCCCCCCCCCCCAAATAACAATCAATATAATATTAACGATGAAAAACAGCTCAGACATTTCAGCATTCATCAAGTAGTCATCCATTCATTAAATCCAACTCAGTTTCCAGTTACTAATAATCAATCAAAGTACAATGAACGGGAAAAAAAAAATTGCGTAAGCACAAGCACACTTGAGGTAGGAAACTACAATCATATCTAGGCTATCAAAGCCAGAAATTGAGATTAAAAAGATACACAACAAACCAAAATATTAATAAAACTACCATACTAATGCAGAAATGCAATGGCAAGGGTGGCACTCACAACAATTCACAGGTGAAGTTAGAATAAGAAGACTTAATTTGAATCGTGGGGGAAGGGTAATTACCCACCAGATTAGTGAAGCTTCTCAAAAGAGAGACCACCATCTCCTGCCTATGCTGCCCCTTTGGTTTAGTCATGATGTATTCGAAACCTGAATTTGATGCTGGCCCCATGAAGGTAGATTGCAATCACCTACCGTTCCTCTTCTTCTAATTAGTGGCTTGCCTAACCATAAGACGAGAACAACACCAATAATACCAGCAATGGGAGCAGCAGCGCGAAATAGCCAGTCTCTACCACCCTCCCAAGCAGAGCAACTGATGGTAGGATCCACATGGGGCACATCATGTAATTCACATGGACCAAGTTCGCAAGCTTCATCTGCTTCAGCTTCATCAGAATCCTCAGATGAACTATCTTCACTAGCATTTTGCCACTGGATTTCATGCATCTCCATCCTATTATTCATGTGTTGCTTCCCCTCTTCATAATCTTTGTCATCGGTAGGAAGCTCATAGCGGCAAAGGGGGCATGAATTTCGTGCACTCAACCATGGCAAGATACAAGTAGGGTGATAGACGTGAAGGCAAGGAAGCTGATTTACTTCAATCCCAACAGGTAAAACATCCTTGCAGATTGCACAGGCCAAACCATCAGAGTTCTCACGTTCATCACTGACAGCAACACGAGGCAGATTATTCACAAAAGATGAAGATGCAGGAGGTGCTCCTCTTCTAGAGCCATCAGTCTCAGTCAGATTGTCAAGCAGTTGGTAAAAGCCAGCTCTGGAGCCACGTAAATTAAAAACAGGGAGAGGGGTTTCATTTGGATTTGAAGTAAACAAATTTAGAAGTCCAGTTCTGGACATAGTATGTCCAACCACATATTCCTCAGCATCTGCTTCTTCCCACTCACCATCTTCATCTCCTTCATCTTCTTCATGTTCATCCCAAATCCATTGGTTCAGACCAGCACGCATTGGATCAATATCAGTGTCACTATCACTGTTAGTATTACTCCTCTCAGCTTGAACAAATATTTCTGTATCCAGGAAACTGTGTCCATCCATAGAAGCATCCGAGTCCCCTCCATAAGTACTGAAAGATATTGCATCACTCTCACCCCGAAAAACCCTGTACCGACCGAAACTAACATTTGATTCACTCTCACCATAAAAGGAATCCAGGTTATCAAAACCATCACTTTCAGAATCGGAGATAACACGCCCCCATCTTCTAGAACCACTAGGGGTTGTGCGTGAACTACTACGTCGAAAAGACCTTGCACTGGAACCACCATCCATAATTTGATCCTCGGATCCAGAGACAGTGGATTGGTTATGCCTCAACGAGTTAATCATTTGCGAGAACTGTTGTGAGAAAAGATTTTCAATTGATTCAGAACTGCTTTGCCGATTCCTTCTTCTTCGAGCTTGTCGTATTCTATTAGAGTCTTGAGGAGGTGTACCAAGATCCTCAAGCAACAAAAATTTGCAATCTCCACAGAGACCAACTGTTTCGAGATCGAATGTTGCCTCATATTCAGGTGCAAGACTTCTTCGGCATAGAGTACACAAAGCTGGCAGGCCAGAGTGATCTCCAACCAATCCACCACCCTCCATGTGGCCAGGAGCAGGAGGCAAAGGAACATCTTGAAAATTTCTTTCTGAGCCTTCTTCCATCCGTCAAAGAAAAATGGATCAAGCAAAAGGAAACTGAAAAGAATAGAAAAGTGTTACCAAAAGGACAGGCAAATGTCATCGGAACCACCAGCAAAAGAATATAATAAATCTCTCTATATGCAATTAGTAACAGATATATTAAGAAATAGGGCTCAAAAAGGTAGGAAAATTAAAAGGGACAGAAAAACCCTGATAATAAAATATAAAATCAGGAAAAAAAATATCTGAAGCAGGAAGCTTAGTGGGAGGAACTGGAAAGGATTAAAAGGGGGTGAATTGTAGGCAAGCGAAGGATCACGAAGACGCATTCAAAGCATCATTCTTTGACACAGGATGGTGCATTGGGACGAATACTCTTTTTGGGTATATACAGTGAAAATGTGAAATTCTAATAATTACAAGCAAAATACAATAAAAAAGTTGCTAACAATTAAGTGATTAATTAATATTCAGAAAGCTTAGTAAATCTCTAAAATTGAACAATTGAAAATGCAGAAATCAAAGATGCATACATAAAACAGATAGAAAATTACCGGATGAGTGGGTTGAAAGCCGAGATCTCCAGAAAGGGAAAAATACCAAACGAAACAACAAAGAAATCGGGAGAAAGGGAACTAGGAAAAGCAAAAGCAGAAGCTATTTGGAGTCGGTGATTATTTGGTACTGCACAAAGAACCAATGTGGGAAGAAGATGAAGAAGAAGAGAGTCTAATCAAGTAGGCATTCCTTTTAGATGAGTTCGTCCCGCATCCAATTCTCAACGGCAGCGGTCAACCGTCAACGCCCACCCCGCATTGCACCGCGCCTACCCGTTCTATTTATTTTTCCTTTCAGGCGATTATTAAATACGTCAGTTTCACTGATGTTTTGTCAATTAAATTGCTTTACATTTTATGTATTAATTAAAATTTCAAAATAAAAATTGTCCTTTTAAAGTAGTAACTAATTTCCAAATATATATTTATTAAAATTAAATTTAATCAAATATATATTTAAAATTGAAAAATATTATAATAAAAAGATTATTCAATATTTTAGACCATACAAATATATTCCAATAAGTATGTAATTCTATTTTTAATTGTTATTTTAAATTTTAACTAGAACAATAAGTGAATTTTAATAGGAAAGCAAAAGTTACAGTTATAATCAATTATTATTTTTACCAAGTATATTAATATATGTTTATATATAAAGTAAATAAATGTGTATTCGAATTTTAAAAATTTCAATCAAGTTAAAATTCTATAGGATGATTTACTTTTGTTATTTGAATATAAAATAACTGAAATTGTAATAAGATTCTGTATATTTGTGGGATTGAGATAAGAGCTTAAACACTGGGAGGGAAGAAGGAAGGTGAGTTTGAGATTATGATTTCTTTGTTTACATCAACAAAAGTTGATGTAGAGTCATTAGAACAAAAGTAGAAGAGACATAATAGTAAGCTGTAATGTAAATGTGTGTCGTGTTCCAGGGTTTGTTTTGAATATTTTGAACTGGAAACTCAAGTAGTATTACCACCAAAAGGTCAGGGGACAATGGAAGCAAAGGCCTTGGGGGGTTTGACTTTAAATGCTTTTTCCTTGTCTGGAAGATTCACCGTATCTCTCACATAAACAGTCACAGCTGTATGTATGCATGTACCTCTTAATATATTACTAATGTGATTGATCATCACAAATCCCCATTTGTTATATATTCATTACCCTTACAATTGTCTGTCTCTGTGTTTGGAATGGCCAGCTCAAGGTGGGTTTATGTTTCTCATGGCAGAGATGCAATGTGTGTGCAGCCTCAGCTAATTTTATTTGATTTATGGTGTACTGTGCAGTAGAAAAGGAAGAATTTCCAAGTGGAAGGACGAGCAGAGGAGGAGGAGCCCGCGTTTATCTGTTGTATTGGATGCTTGTAACGCACAGCAATCCAGGTCCCTGGATACTATTGCCACACAGGCAATGGCTTTACAACAGAAGATCACCCAGGCTAAGGCCAGTGTCAGGAAAACAACAAAACCAAGACCACTTCAACATGTGGCTGCACCCTTTTCGTACCAGGTGCAGTCACCGGTGTCCTTTTAATACTCATGCTATGAAATTTAAGGATTCATTCTTCAACTCAAACAAGAAAATTTATGGTTTTACTTATAAGTAGTCTTGTGAGGGGAACTGGGGTTGGGAAAAGGTAGTCTGACATCAAATAGTAAAGGTTCCTGCGGGGTTAAAACGACACACAAATACTCCGAGAAAACAATACATTTCTTGTTGTTGGGAGTTTCGACCTACATTTATCAGGAAGATCCCTCAACTTTAGTCACACATAGCATAGCACTTGTTTTAATTAGACTTCGTTTCTTGATTTACACAGATACTTGGTTCTATTTTGTACCCGAAATCCTGAAGCAAAATAGCTAAAATGTGTGAGTTGATTTATGGTGCTTGTAAATTTATCTTAAACCCTGCTCATTAGAGATTAATTCAGATGATAATTTGGGATAGCATTGCATATGATCAAATCATCATTGTCATGAGGATTTTGGCTTGATTATGGCATTTTAGCTCATCATGTATCAATTCAAGTCAAAGGTCTTTATGCATTGTGTCAAACCCCAGGCAAACGACGTGCAGTGCAGCAACCAACAAGGCCATGAAGATGATCCAATTAGTAGTGGTAAGCCTTGAGGTTTTCTTGCAACTTAATTCTTCGCTGTCTCAAGTAACATAATTAATTGTTTTTTGTCAGACCATCCCACTCCCCGGGTTGGAAATAGTCCAAAATTACATGATGATAAAGCAGTCTACCCTGGTATTGAAATTTTCAAGCCTTCCATCATTTTCAAAATTTAATTACTCTAATACGAGATCAATACCATATACAGAATGGATGCCAGAGAAACGTATACTAGAGCATATTCTCGACATTTTACAGAGGTATAAGTTGTATACAGTTGATGAGTCGCTATCAAAAAAGTAGTAGATTTGCACTGAAAGAGATTTGCTAAGTTTAGAATAATCTTTGCATGAATAATATATTGATATTTGGACCTTATCTTTCTTATGTTAGGAGAGACACCTATGAAATATTTGCTGAACCTGTTGACCCTGATGAGGTATGTAATTAGTAGTCTGTCCCTCTTTTCATATACTGTGCTGATGGATGTTGCAACCATGACAAGGTTGAGGATTACTATGAAATCATTAAAGATCCTATGGACTTTGGGACGATGAGAGCTAAACTTCATGAAGGAATGTATACAAGTCTTCAACAATTTGAGGCAAGTAGATCCGTTGAACGTCATTTGGTCACAATCATGTGAACCCTAGCTTGAATTTCTTGGTTTAGATTCAGATGGCGTGACAAGTGTGAATTAAACTGTGTATGAGACATTATGTAGGGTTTTGTGACTGATGGTGACTGTTTATGCAGCATGATGTATATTTAATTCCCCGAAATGCTATGCAATTTAATTCCCCAACAACAGTATACTTCAGACAGGTACTAGTATGAATAAGAATTCTATGCCACAATATCTAATTCATTCTAACCACTAAATGAAATGAATGTCTTGCCTTTTTCTTTTTCCTTTTTTTACAGGCTCGAGCCATTTATGAACTAGCAACAAAGGTCTTCAGTTCTCTTAAAACTGACCCAGAGAAGTTTGAGTTTGAATTTCCGGATGCAAAACGAAGAACTAGTAGAAGGCTCATGTGTGATGCCAGAGCTCCATCAACAAATTTGAGAGCCAATATCAAGACCAATCCATCATCTTCAAATCACAGGAAAAGAGTTAGAGGGATTTGTCAACACTCTGGGTCTGCTACTGGTTTTGATGCAAGACACTCTAGTAGGGAATTCTTTCGACTGTTCCGGGATTTCTTTTTTATTCATATTATATGGCTTTGAAGTTTGGAAAATATCATAAAAAAACATACGCCACTTGGATTTATTTGCTTTTAAAACATGGATTGAAGACTGAATTTAACCCATGGTTCTGTAACAGGTTATATAAATGGTAGGAGAAATAGCTATGGTGAAGTAGATAGACGTTGTACGTATACACCCTGGACTTCTGATAATGCATCCACTGAATCAAAACCACTAATTCCTGTAAGTCATTCCTGCACATGGAACATGAATACTAAGCCCATTTTTTGACTGAAAAAGTTGTGTTTGTAGGTTAATCGGCAGGATATGGGTTACAGAGAAAGCTTAATGTTGTTTGTTAAAGACTTGGGACCAACAGCTCAAATGGTTGCCAGGCGGAAGTTGGCTGATGTTTCTCAGCAACCTGAACGTCGAAATCCTATTCTAAGTAGAGAATCTGTAAATATATTTGGTCATCTTCATGGTCATGGTGGGAATAGCAGTTATAAAGTTGATGGCAAGGGTGAAGAAGTAGTGGATGTTTTTGGTTGTGACAGAAAACTGGAGAAAAGCAATCATCAGGGTGAGTTGGAGAATATGTTGGATCAGAGGTGGAGAAAAGGGTTCATATTTGATTTGCCATTTCTGAAGAAGCGGCTTCATGAGATTAACTCATTGATAAAATCATAATAAAGCTTTTCATAGGTTTGGGAATTGGCGGTGAAACATTTGATACAAACACAGTGAATTAAGTATTATTTGTAAATAGGGATGGTTGTTGTGATAATGTGATTCAAGCCATCAGCCATGGACATGTGATTATAATAAATTTAAGATTTAAAATATCGATGCTTTGCTTCATTCCACTTTTAAATTTGTTCTCTAAATTATTTTTAATGGATTAAGCTAAGCCTACATGGCCACAACATTACATTATAAATGAGATCTATTTCGTTTTTTCTGCTTTTTCTCTACAGATTTCTATGTGCCTATTAATGGCAAATTTGGTTTTCTGTATTTTTCCTCGTCTAATTGCAGAGCTTTAATGGCTGCGAGGCCTCAAGAAATGATTCCAAAGGTTTCTGGGGCGTTCTTGCTTGGAAAGCCAAAGATATTATTGACGATGATGATGATGTACCTCACGAGTTTGAAACGCCTGGTACAGTGGGATCATGCATATGTCGGATGCTTCAACAGCTTCCGGGTGAGAGTATTTGTTGCTTCATTGGATTCATACCAGCTGAGGGCTATGGAAGAATGGACTATCCTACAGTACAAAGGGGCTTGGGTAGGCTCACGGCTCACTACTTCCCTTAATCATATAGTAGACTCTTTTGAAAAGGCTTTTGAGGTAAGACGTAAACCTTTTCGACAGGGATTCTGTTATCCTTCTCAAACTCATCGTCTTCTTTTCTTTCCTAATTTCTCTGTAATCTATATGTAGCTCTTCTTGTGTTTTTTCATTCTCAACCGGTAGGTAAACGAATAATTGCTATACTGTATCCATCTGTCTGTTTATATTTGTTTAAGCTATGAAGATTTCTCCACCAGACATCCAACACTTGAAAAACTGAAAGGAAACATCCATTAGTTCATTGGAAAGGTAACTGTATTCTTCAACACAATTTCTTGTCTTTGCAGCAAGGTAGAACAATTGTGGAAAGTAAAACGCAAGACATCATCCATGAAACGCGCAAGCTTCAAATTAGACAGAAAGGGAACAGTTACCATGGCACAAAATCAGTTATTGGATTTCAGTAGCACAATGCAGCCACTAACACAGCTTCAGAGTCAAACCAACCATGACACCCAACTCAAGGCATCTCGAGACGTAAGGGGGCAAAATTGTGCGTCACTGAATCATATAGGGAAACTATTGATTGTTTGAACCATCTGACAAATTTCTTGCCCTATTGAACTTGGTAGCTTGAAAATTTGATAAAGTAACCTAATTTAAGTGTTTTTCCATGATAATTTTGTTATTTCTAATCATAAGTCGCACTATAGGGTTAGGTAAGTGTTAAGGGGTATGGCATCGGGCACGGTTAAACTCAACTATTGATACCAGAAGTAGATTATGAGCCAAGTTCATCATGTCCTGTCCAGTTAAATGCATGATCTGGCATTGTTTTGCTTCGAATGCAGGCCGCAATGGCCACAGTTAAATGCAAGCAGATTTGGCTTTTGTGGAGGCTGCGCTCAACCGGAGAGGGAGAATAAACTCAGCCGGGAGATGGGGGATAATCCTGCTGATGATGATTTTGTATACCTTTTCTAATCCCGCAGATGATGTTTTGTTGGGGTTATTGGTACAAGCAATTGAATGGCGTTAACTAATTAATGAAGATTGTTTTTGAAATAATGAATGCTGGAAATGTGATGAAATCAGATTCAACTGCAACTGGCAGATAAGGGAAGATTGGTATGCGTTTACGCCAAGAGAGCAGTAACATATACTGATAAGGCCAACTCCTTGTGTTGCTTAGAGGGCCCATTATATAGTTACATTCAATTCAAATTCAACCCTTTAACATTACAACATAGACGTCCAATTTTTTACTTCTTTCCAACCAGTTGTTTTGGTTTCAACTTCTTAGTTAAATTCACTCTGACAAGACATGGCAAAACCAAACAATCCAATTTACCCCTCTAGATGAGGACGAGGATGTTGGTGTTGAAGATGATTTAGGATACGGCTGCTTTGGATCAAGTACATTTCCAAGCAGGTAAGGATTCCATGATTCCGATTGAATCCAGCAATGAAATCAAAATATCTGAAAAAACAAACTAGTAGATCCATCACCATATGATCTCAGATCAGCAGGTTTAACCAACGCCCTGCACAAAGGGCAAGTTCTTTCCCTCTCAAACCTGGACAACACAAGAGATCGGCATAAATAAACCAAATAAACTGGTGCAAACACATCCCAATCTATGGGAAGCAACAACACATTAAAGCAACAACAAACTAACCACTCAGAAACACAATCTTCACAAAATATGTGTTTACAGCGCAGTAGTATAGGAGCATGCATCTTCTCTTGGCAGATAGCACAGAGGTCCCCAGATGCATTCACCTAAAACATAACAAAAAGTGACTCGTTATAAAAACCCAACTTTTCTTTCTTAAAAATTAGCAATCGCTCTTACGAAAAAAAATTCATTGCAAATAACAGCCTTGCAACATCTTTTAAATGCCAACCCAAAATGAGTTGCTGCTAAGGCACACCAACCAATAAAAGCCTTGATATGTGTACAGAAATCACCTCAAGGTAAGACAAACGACATTTACCAATTAGAGCTCCAGAACCCTTGATATGCGTAGAGAAAAAAGGGTGGCAAAAAGATCTAAGATGAGATATAGATGAGAAAAGAAAGATATTGATGCATCTAGACAGAAAAACTAGCAACGACAAGAGCTTTATCCAAGTCTTCCATTTTTCACTTTCTCTAAACGAGATGTTTTTGAGTTTCTCGTATGCAATAAATATCAATAAGAACATTTCTTTCGGTGACTTCCTGTTGGCTTGCAAGCAGATTGGCACCTCAAATCTATTTATATATACATGTTCAGTTCAGCAACCCAAAATAAAATCCAGACTACCTGCTCTGATGTTGCATAAGCACCATAATGCACCTCTTTACGATATAATGCCTTCAATGCAGCCAAGAAGGACTGCACCTGAAAATTGACAACCATGAAAGGGAGAAATCTTAGAAAGAGAAAAGCTATATAAGCTGGACTTGCCAGAAACCCATTTTTCACACGAACAGTAAATTAATAATGACTTCAAAAAGTACTAAAAAAACGTTTTAAAGAAAAACAAACCTTCTCAACAACAGATGTCAGCTTGAAGGTTAAGTACAACCCTGTCATTAGTGATGAAAAGAGGCTTCCATAGTCTTTGTTTAAGAAGAAACGGTACCAAACTGGAGTTGGAAGTAAGGCACGGTACAGTATCATCATATATTCAACCAATGTTAGCATTTGACCCTGGAAATATGCATCTCTAAAGTCAGTATGGAGGAGGATATAGCTATATATGTAGGTACATTCTAAATTGTAGCTATAACAAAGCCACCAATATTGCAGATTGTTCATTAGTTCTTGATCAATTTTTTTTCTACTAGCATCATTGTTTTTCTATACTTTTTTTTACCTCATCAAATTTCAATACTCGATACTTCATGCATAAACATGCATATAGACATGAATTCTTGGCTATTTATAAATATTCTAGTCCACTAAAAAGTGTGCTCACCTGCTTCCGGTAGTTTCTGCCTCTGCAGTTCTTGTAATACATTAACAGAAAGCACTTTAAAATCATTGCTTCCTGTCGAACTAAAGTATCTGAAAGAAGCCAGAATCATGACACCACATAAATGAATAAGGCAAAAATAATCCACAATAGAAATGGGCAAACAAGCATCTTGAACATAATGGCAACAGAAAGAGGTGGAGCAGCTTTTGTATGCATGCACATGGAAGGATTTCATAATATGCTGCTTCGTGTATGAATTATCACTCATTTTGATACAGATAATGTTCCTAAAAGTGCTGAATTTAGAAGGAAATGTAAACAACAGTTCACTAACCCAAGCAACAAACTTATATGGGGAGACACCTATAAGGAAAATTTCCATAAAGCGTCTACTTTAACAAATAAAACCATATGATTCTTACTTCAGCCATTTATTTTGACAGAAGAATAAGATTGCTGTTGAGTGTTGTATACAGGAAAGGTGAATTTGCAATAGACATTGTATAAACACAAAGAGCTGCTAAACCATCTCCATAAATTCTTGCTTTTCTAGTAGAAGACAATATAAATTGCATCGCAATTGATAAATATATTTGTGGAAAACAACTCACCATTAACCATGATAATAAAAATAGCATGCCAGAAAGGAGGAATATATTTTGGGGGAAGCATCACCAATGGATATAAAAGATCATCATTCCAATACCACCAATAGACAGCCATAACATGGAGCGTAAAAGCAATACAGATGCCAGTCAGAACAGATATCTTCCTCTCCCCCTGCAGCCACAACCAGAAGGCATACTTAAATTATTTTCTTAAGATGATAAGTTCTTTTTTTTTTCAAGTACTGGTTTCTGATCAAACATAGGACTGAAAAATAAAGATAATACACAGTTTTTATCACCTTCAAAGCGGTTTGTTTTCGTAAAATGTCATTAGACTTGAACATGACAGCAGCAATCCAAACTGTAACAAAGAAACCTGGAAATCTTTGCAGAAGGCAAATGTCATTAAGTTGAAATGAACAGTACTTCAGTTTGAGTAGGTATAAGACTGAAAAAGTTAATTTTAACCTTGTAGCAGCCATAAAACCCAAATCAAAGTTCCTCCCCCACACCTCATGCAGTCCATCAACTTAGTAGTTAGGCAATTGCAAGTTTGAGACATAAATTATTACAATATGAAACTTAAAAGGCAGAAAGAGCACTCTATAGGTTTGGATCCTTGTATTGCTCTACCAGAAAGGCATAAACCAAGCACTTCACCAATAAAGATATAGGGATGAGCATTTGGTCGGTTTGGTTTCTAAAATTTGAAAACCAATTAACTACTAAAACCGACCTAACCAACTGTTGATTAACCAAAAAACAAAAAAAGGAAACCAACTTAAACTGGTTGGTTTATTCGATTTAAACTTTTTAAAAATAAAATGGTTGTTAGTTTGCTCTATTCAGTTATCAATTTTAAAAAAATGATAGTCCAACAAACAAAATGATTAAACCGATATTCAAATCTGAATAAGCTGAACCAAATTAACAAAACTTGATCAGTTAAATCAGTTTAAACCAATTAATGCTCTCCTGTATAAAGACTTAATATCTGAAATGTACTATAAACAATGAACACAAATGTACGCTCAAACTAGATAACAATGTTGTTAAAGAAGCGTTTGCTTCATCACATTGCCTGATACGTTGCAAAGATAAAACTGTCAATCTGTCATGGTTAACTAAAAGTTATTACCACAACACTAACTCAATTTTCCCTTAACTTCCATTTCCAAAAAAAGAAAAGAAAGGTTGAGCATGGACTAAATAACCTATATTTTATTCTTCCAAGTTCCAAGGTGAGTTGGTATTGTTCTTTCTTTCTACTGAAGGTACAGCTAATAAAAAAATTAATTGGAACTAAAAAATCAATTATATCAGTGAATGCTTATTAAATACCTTTCATCTTATAAAAGCATAAGAGGAAAAAGGCAACTAACCAAAGACACCTGGCTTGAAGGGGTATGAGGTGATTTTGTTGATTTATATTGCACTTAGGCAAGCCCGGTAACACCTTATAGGCTTTATGATATAAATGATTCAAGGCTATGTGAACAACAGCAATAAGCTTCTAAAAGATGAAACCCATGTTCATCAAATATTCCTCCAAAGGAGCTTTCTTCATGCAAGTAGCGTCACATTTAAATACGAGTACATATTTGGTGTAAACAAGTTACTGAAGTTGTTGAGAAGCATAGAAGGAAAAGCAAGAAAGCATGCACTTAAATTCTCAATAACAGTTAAAGCCCAAGTGCCCAACTCCATGAACATTTGCAAAATGCATAAGCACACTGACCACAGAATATTCCCAAACATCAAAGATTCAAACTATCTAAATGCTGATGCTATATTTAGCAGATATTCTGGAACAAAATTTTTGAAATTATATCGCTAGAAGCAAATCTAGAAAAACAAGAAAATGAGATGAGTCACCTTGCAAATGTTGCCGGATAAAAACAACCAAGAGAAGCAAAGAAAAGGGCAGAACTTTCTCTATCCACCTAGCAGCCTGCTGAATGTCATATCTTTGGTAGGAGGAATCTCTGTTATTATTAACTCCAGGCCCACTCCCATCCCCAGATTCTGCATCAGCACCAACACTCCCACTGGACGAGGAGCGGGAAACACCTTCGCCTTCTCCAGTAGCCACCCCAAGATCGCTTCTCCTAGAGTTCCCTCCTTGACCATCAGATGTTCCCAAACCCAGAAACACCTCGCTCTGAGGAGTAACTTCCCTGAGTTGGCCAACAACCATACCAGAGGCATCCCTCTCGCTCTCATGTTGGTCTGCTGCCCCAATTATCCTAATAGCAACATGTCCATTGTTGGGAAGGGAAGAAGTGGAATTTTCTACATTTGGATTTGGGATAAGAGGGTCGGATTCTTGGTGAATAGAACGAGATGTACGGAGAAGGCCTGAGTACTCTAACAAGGCTGAAATAGGCGCTTGGATTATATTCGAAGCCGACAGTATTCTGTGTCTTCTTGAATTAGAAGAACCGCCTCCGTAAGCGTCTGAATCCGTACCAGAGGCGTCCATTTGCAGCGATGATGATGAGGAGGAGGAGGAGGCCCTAACCCTAAACGATCATTTCATGATATAAAACAGAATTTCAATTCTTTATTTTTTCTAATCGGGATAAACAAAGACAACCTAAACAAACGACAAGACACAATCTTACGTTCATTGAAGAAAGAGATGAAGAAGATGCACATGTAATCGGGGCTTACCTTCAAAGGAGAAACTCCTTGGAGAAAAAAAAATTAAAATCCGAAATGAAAAGAAGGAAAATACCTTAACCCTATTGTCGGAGTCAATAAGTAAATAAAGCAGGAAGGTTTGACTGAATCCGGGTTCAATCGAGGACGATCAAAGACTGATCCTCCTATTGTTCAAAAATGCAGAGAGAGGAGAAAAATCAGAGGTTTCTTCTTTCCTTTGTCTTCCAATTGTTTGTTTGGTTTACGTCCTCGTTTTTCTTCTTTTTCTTTCCCTTTTCTCGCTCGCGCGAGGGCAGACAAATAGCGAGCGAGAGATAAAAAGGAGAGAAAAAAAAAAGTTAGTCAACTTTATTTTATTTTTATTTCTTTCTTTTAAATATATCCATATATATTTTAATTTGAGATAAAATAATATTATACTAAACATATATAAATTATTTTAATATATAATTATCATTAGTAAAATTGAAATTGATACATCTAAAATATATATTCTTTAGTGTATAATTACATATTTTTTAAATAATTAAGTTGAAATTGATCCATTGATTTTCCTTACCTCATTCAAAGCTTTTCCCATGACACCAACCGTTCTTCTAAGTTATAACATCAGCATCGATCCTCGATATTAATGTTTGGAAATAAGTCCAGTATGGTTTTGCCGTTAAACCATGGATCGTACTAATAGCCATAGGATAGGAGAAATGCTATTAGAGGTCCTGATTTTAGTTTATTTTGATTGTGAGCTCTCGTTTTCTTTAATTAATTATACTTTGTCCTCTTCATTTTCTATAGTTAATTCGTTTGAGTTGGAATCTTGGTTTAGAAATACCCCAGAAACGAAGGCTACACAGCTTGGTTTTAGTCACTCACAAGGTCTTAGAGGTGACAACTTGTTTACCCACAACAGCCTTTTCCAAATTTCTAAAGCTTTTATCACAACTCACATTCGCTCTAAAGCAGACAAGCTTCTTTCCAAGCAGCACTGCTCTTACCCCTCTCATCCTTACCACTCCCACAAGTATTGCCTCTAATTATTGACTTAGGAAGAATGAACACAGTGCACCACAAGACTTGCATGCTTCTCGTAGCTGCCAATACGACCTGAACTAGACATGTCAATTGGTCGGATTAATTTTAGTTCAATTCATTTTTAAGTTGAGTTTGGATTGAATGGATTAGAATTGTTAACTATTCATGATCGATTCGGATTCAGATTAATCGAATCTAGTTTTCAAGTTCTGGTCAAAGTCGAGTAATCCAATACACAAAAGAAATTGATATCCCAACTATTAATTCTTGTGGATCTTTTGGTTATGTGGTTAAGACTTTTACAGTAGATGTTTTACTTTCATGAGCTGTTTATCAATGGTTCGACAAGTTGATATTGACAATGACTTGTTGAAATAAGAGCACAGTGAAGATGTATACGTGCTGCAGCCGAGTGGTTTTGAACGTAGCAAAGCTGATAGAACACCACTGCTTTGCAAATTGAGAAAGGCGCTGCTTAGAAATTGGTTCACCAAGATGAGAGATTTTTTTATTTTATTTTATTTGCTTGGTTTGAACTTTTTCAAAGTCAGACAATTATTTATATTGCTGCTGAAATTAAGGTGTATGTTGACGATATATTGGTGACTGGCAACTCCATATGGTGTTATATGTAAGTATTAGTAATATTATTGACCTATGAGATACTATGACTGGCCCTGTTCTTAAGCGAATGAGAAATGGCCGAAACAAAGCTATATGCAAATATGCAATGTTTGGACTAGGGAACCTACAACATTTTACGCTATGCAAAGCGGTTTTAAAAAAAATAGAATAACTCCACCGCCTCATAAGTGCAATTCTTGGTTAAAGATGAAAAGAAGGTTGTTGTATTCACTAGCTTGCTGTTCCCGTCATCAGACTTGGAACTGTCCTCCGCACTAGAAAATTTCATATTTCTATCATTCTGCTTGTTTTTGTTTTGTCACTGTATCAGGATTGATGAAGTTGGGTTTCGTCCATCATTTTTTGCTTCTCCCATCCCTGCAGGCACAAAGTTGTATGAACCTTGCAAACAGCAGTTTAAGAATCCTTTTGCAATAAAAAAAAGGTGAACTCATTGTCATCATTGGACGTTGGTAAACAATTGCTCGTTTTCAGAGTCGCTGTCAACATTCTCCATTGTCTACCATCTTCAACAAAATTATTTACAGCAAAAAACATCTACTTACAAGTCTGAAAGTGCGTGCTTTTAAGCTGAAGACAACTTTCCAACAGGAAATCCCAGTGGCAAAGGAAAAAGTGATACATGCTTCAGTTGAATAGCATAATCAACACATAATCAACAGACTACGGACAACTTTCACATTAGGTACAATGAAGTAAAACCACCCTTGTTTTAACAAGCAAAATTGTCACTTTGTCAGGGGGTAATGCAACAAAAGCCACACCAAACAAGTGTACAAGTAGGTGACAATTTCATCGAACTCTGCATGCTGCAGGGCCACCTGGGGAACAATTTGGATTAGGCGACCTACAAATGCCACCTGGTCCAACGTTGTTGGAAAATCTGTGATGCACTCGGTAATCTGGAACTCCACCCATCGCAAATGGACCAGCACTACCACCTGTTAGTTTTGAGTTTAAAGACGAGGAGACTTCATCTGCACTACCACCAGTGCATTGTAGTGGTTCCAGCATCTCAACTACATCGCTCATTAACGGCCTCGCTTTTGGATTCTGGCTCAGACAGTAGTATGCCAAGCTGCATGCCTTCTGGGCTGCCCTTGCTGAATATCGGTTCTCCAACCTTGGGTCAACTATTTGAAGTAATTTTCTCTTACCATTCAGTTTTGGACGAGCCCAATCCACCAAGTTCTGCTCCTTGCTTAGCCTTGTCTTATCAACAGATTTTCTTCCCGTCAAAAGCTCCAAAAGAACAACTCCAAAGCTGTATACATCACTCCTTGCAGTCAGATGGCCTGCCCATTTTATACAAAGAAATAAATAACCGTGCAAATCAAATATAATTGCTTTAATTTGTTCAAACCACCAGAAGAAAAAAGTAAAGACCAGAGAAGTTGTAGACAATATGATAAATGCTCAAATTTACCAAAGTCCCAGAACTTGGGTAACAGCCACTTAAGAAGCAAGGAATTAAAATCAGCTTGAAGATTTTCTTAAATTCCAACTGCATATATCCTTGATACCTCTTTATTCTGTTAGACCTAAATCGTAGATTGTATCCTGTTAAAAAATCTTGAGAAAAATGATCTGATGGATTTATTTGAATTTGCTTACATAATTCTTCATAAACAGGTGTTAAGAACACAATTTCCACTTCTTTCTATGCATCCCATACAATATTAATGATGAGAATCCAAAATTATCTTCCCGTTTGACACTGCCAAAAGCCCAAAACTAATGCAACAAACTCCTTATGCACGCTCGCATCTGAGAACTAGAAACCTCAATACTAATGCAACAAATTCCTTATTCACTCTCACATCCAAGAAGCAGACAGCACAGTTATCAGCAACAGTGACACTAAAGGACTTATACCTACCTATATGGTGAATCAGCTAAATTTTTATTGGTTGCTGGTAGCTTGCACACAACATGCTTTCATGCTATGCCTTTCTGTAAGGCAGCTCAGAGAAGTAACCTTATAGTAAATGCATGCCCTTTCTCTATTTTTATCAAAGATGGGCATCAATTCATTTCCCCCATTGGCTGGACCCCATTCTTCTGATAAATGTTATTATGATGCATCACACATTACTAAGATTTTAGTAGGTCATACCAGTCATAACATATTCAGGTGCTGCATAACCATATGTTCCCATCACTCGAGTGGAGACATGGGTCTCATCACCTTGTGGTCCAGCTTTCGCAAGCCCGAAATCAGAAAGTTTGGCTGTATAATCCTGAATATTAAAGAGACAAACTCATGGTTGAAGAGGAATAGAGATCCATAAATAAGAATTATGGTAGTATACCACCGAATGGATTTTCGTTTTTCAACTAGCACAGATTAAAGGGGACAACAAATTCAACAATCAAGGGAGAAGAAGACGAGCAAGTTCATGCATGAACAATTTAAGCAAATACTTACAGAGTCCAATAATATATTGGAGGTCTTAAAGTCCCTATATATCACAGGTCTTTCGGCATTGTGAAGGAAAGCAAAAGCCCTTTAGCAGCTCCTAGAGCAATCATCATTCTTTTCGCCCAGGATAAAGGAACAATTGCCTCTGAATGGCACAGGAAATAGATATCAACTTCTGTTAACAGTAGACAGAAAAGCTACCACAGACAAATAGTCATACAAATTATGAAAAAGGAAGAGGCAAAAGGAAACCATTGAAGTACTTAATGACTTTAGGTTCTAACTTGGATACTTTATAATAAGCATGAGACACATCAATTTTAATTCCCAAGGAACCTAGGATGACAGATGGAGAATGCTACACATACAGCATATGTTTCTATTCATATGATTGCTTCATTGGTAAATAAGTTTACGAGAAGATAGGTGTTGATGATATCTTAGAGCCTTGCAACAAAAGAGGAGATAATCTATCATGGTATCAGTTATTTGGATGCCAGGACTTTTTGGGAAAAATAATAGATATGCGATAAACCAATTTTTGTTGGTTTGGATTTTAGACAAATGTTCTTAATTCAAGTGTCACCCCACTAAATTCCCCTCAAAATTATTCTCATATCAACTGCACTTGTCTTGTTCTCTTCCATATAAATTGGCAACATCGATGGTGTATTGAAATGATTTTGAAACAAAATTCTTAAACTATCACCTTGTACCAAGAGGAGCTCATGGCCCTGCAGGCCGCTCGTAGCAGTTAAACTGCTATCTTGGATAGAAAGAAAAACAATTTACTAATCCAGAAAAATTGGTGCTGATGACAGAATGAGCTACACCAAGTAAGTTTAAGATGATCTACACTAGAGACTTCTATCATGATAAAGGGAGGAAAGAGAAGGTATTTGTTTCTAAGTAGATAATAAAATTTCCAGAGCCTAGTTAATGAGAACAAGTTAGCAATTAGCAGCAGGAAAGAGAAGGTATTTGTAATAATTGAGATTGAGACACAGGGAAACAAGATAAGCATATAAGCATGGATATAATATGAATCGTGTGAAATGTCAAAAAAAGAAAAAGGAAGTGGAGAAATGCCTACTTCGGAAAAGGTGATTCTCAAGGCTTCCACGGAACATGAATTCGTATACAAGTAGCATGTGATCATCCTCGCAACAATAGCCAATTAGCTTAACCAGATTGGGATGCCTGAGCTGGCCGAGGAAGTTGACCTCAGTCTGGAGATAGAGAGTAGTTTAAGAAAATTGAAAAGATTGGGGAAAAGAATGCAGGAAAGTTAAGAGAGAGGACACGTACCAGCCATTCGCGGTGACCCTGAAGGCCCTCTTTGTTGAGGACCTTGACAGCGACAGGCAGAGATTTGAGACCAACCCGCACATTCTCGTCTATGTAACCTTTATAGACGGTCCCGAAACCGCCTTCTCCGAGAATGTAGTCAGAACGGAAGCTCTTGGTAATAGTATCCAGCTCGAATAAAGTGAAGGCAATGATGTGGGTATATAGAAGCGCGTTTTTTCTGGAGTCCTCGAAGTCGCTCAGATCTGAAAGGGTACGATTCTGACTCCGACTTTGAGTAAGCTTCTTGTCAGATAAGATGTGGTTGTGGAGCTGTTGAACTGCGATTTTCAGAGAATGAGAGGAAGAATAGAAAGAAAGAAAGGGGAAGGGTACCCTGGGGCTGGGGCTGGGAAGATGGGGAAAAAGAAAAGAAATTAAAACTAGTAAATGACCTAACCTTGAGCATGAGTAACAACATCAGATTCATCTCTAGTGCCACAGTTTCCCATGACGGAAGAATGAATTCGCAATCGCAGCAGCTTCTTCGGCTTCCCAATTCCGCAAGGCTCTTCTCTCGCTCTGACTGTCACTTGGTTTCATTCTGTGCGTGGAAATAAAATTGTGTTACTTTGGGGTGAATTGAAATGAATCGATGCAACTGAGATTGCTTCTTTACTGCCCGCACCCGTAACGGTACCCGTACCCACACCTTTTGTGTCATGTGTAGTGTGTCTCAGCATTATCGCGATCCTTTTCACTCGGTACTCACACTCCAGTCTCCATAGCCAAACAATGCAATATACTTTCTACTTTGAATATTGTAATTTTTTTTATCAGACTTGCAAGATTAAGTATTAAAGATGAGCATTGCAAGTAATTAAAGATATTATGAATGAAAATTAAAAATGTTCATTTTCACATTCAAATTATTCTAATTCTCTTTTTATTCTATAAAATTTAATGAAAAGATGAATTTATAAGTATATAAGACCATTAAAACAATGAGAATTTTATCAAAAAGATGAACTTATATCCAATATATTTTAACTTAATTGTAATATTTATCTTTTCCGGTTTATTAAATTGGCTTAACTTTTATTATTTTCTTTCCAGTCACCCTAATTTGTAATTTCCAAAAAACAGGAGGAGAAAGTCACTCATTAGGTGGCATAAGATGAAGGCTAGAATATAATCATAATACATACATATTGTGATTCTTAACAATAGTTTTGGAAATTGACTAAAATCAAGCAATGATCAAGATATCATCAACGTCCCTTATAGGTGGAGCAGTGGCAGTGGCCATGGCGGTAGGGTTGTACCTTGGCGTAGCCATACCTCCTGAAATACTTGGATTTGGTTTGCGGAGGAGAATAAGAAGGAAGAAGAAGGCGTTGCGCGTGTATATGGACGGTTGTTTTGACATGATGCATTATGGTCATTGCAATGCTCTTCGTCAAGCCCGTGCCCTTGGCGACCAATTGGGATAGTCAGTGATGCGGAAATCATTGCAAACAAAGTCCCCCCTGTAACCCCTATGTATGAAAGGTACAACATTGATATGATCCATCGATGCATAATTAATTAAATTATTTTTGTTAGTTATTATTCATGTTTGTTGTAAAGGATGATCATGGTGAAGGCAGTGAAGTGGGTGGATGAGGTCATTTGCGATGCGCCGTATTCAATCACTGAAGATTTTATGAAAAAACTATTCGATGAATACAAGATATGGATTACAGTATTCACGGCGATGACCCTGGCGTTCTTCCTGACGGAACTGACGCTTACGCTCTTGCTAAGAAGGCTGGTCGTTTTAAGCAGATTAAGCGCATAGAAGGAATCTCTAGCACAGAAGGCTGGTCAGTTTTAGTATCAGTTTTCAGTTTCCATTTAAAATAAATGAATTCTAATAAAATATGCTTTTAATATATCTCATCGGTTGTCTCGCATTCTTTCGAACAGGTCGAATGCTTCTCTGTGTAAGAGAGAGATCGATTAGTGACACTCATAATCATTCCTCCCTACAAAGACAATTCAGTCACGGTCACAACCATAAATTTGAAGATGGTGGATCTGGAGGTGAAACTCGCATATCTCATTTCTTACCCACATCTCGCATAATTGTGCAGTTTTCAAATGGAAAGGTATGCATAATGTGATCTCTCATATATTTGAACTTATATATATATATTCACTTTTGAGTTTTGAATTTTAATTGCAATCCTTCCTAGAAAATGTTGCTCTATTCTATTTTTAATCCTGCAACAAATACATGCCCTTTGTTGTAGGTGCCCGGACCAAATGCTCATGTAGTTTATATAGATGGTGCATTTGATCTTTTCCATGCTGGACATGTCGAGGTACATTATATGAAACTGTTACTTGTATTACTGCAACATACCATGATGATTTTATTATCCTTTTCATGTGCGTGTAAATGAATAAAATTTTGAGTTAGTGATATTTTTTGGCTCAAACTCTAAAATTTGTAGTGGAATAGACATGTTGGGGCAAGATAATAGCAGAATTATAACCTTTGTCTCTCACTCCCCTTTTTTGCTCACGCATAGAGAGAGAAATAAAGGGAAAAAAGTCACCACGTCTGCCTTGTATAGATTCTGCGCATTGCTCGGGAACTTGGAGATTTTCTTATTGTTGGGACCCATAATGATCAAACTATAAGGTAAATCATTCTTTTGCATTTAATCTATTTTTCTCTTTCACTTTGTTAAAACTAACTTCTGTTAAAATAAGTTATGTTGTTAGGAATTTCTGCTAGTTCATTTGAAATTGATATATTATCTATGTTATGCAGTGCTAAACGAGGTCCCCATCGCCCTACCATGAATTTGCATGAAAGAAGCTTAAGTGTTTTAGCTTGTGGCTATGTGGATGAGGTGACAATTGGTGTCCCATGGGAAGTGTCTAAAGACATGATTAGTACCAAGGCTTCAAATCGCGGTCGCGGTCGCGTTTTCGGTCATTTCGGGTTTACCGTGATTGTGGCCATCGCGGGCGCTATTGCGGGTGTAGCGGGTAACTCGGAAGGAGGCGAAACCGCTATATCGCGGACGAAATCACGTTTTTGAAACCCCGGTTAGTACCTTATTTCTTAGGGTTTTATAAAATTATTTATTCTTTGATTTAATTCGTTGGAATTTCATTTGAATATTACATACATATATGTATAAACATATTTTGTTTATAAAATTTAATGTTTTATTAAAAGTTTGTATTCAAGTTAGAAACTCACAATTTATCTTAATGATACTTGTCATGGCTTGAAATCATGGAAATGTTGAATACTTATTAAACTTTCTCGATCTTTTCCAAGACAAATTCGCTCAAATTCTCTCCTTGTAATAATCTGTCCTAGTGCTTGTGAACCTTATCGAAGTTTTGAATATTACATACATATAAACATATTTTGTTTATAAAATTAATGTTTTATTTGATTTTTGTTCTTAAATTCTGATCTTAAGTTTTGAGCTACATATACAAAGCTTAGTGTAAAGACGTACATGTGTATCTTTATGTATATACTCCTTAATGTGTATTGTTTTTAATAACATGAATGCATAAGTCGCTTGTTTTGCCTATGAAAGATGTTGAAGAAGCTTATAATCTAGAACGGTTATTAGTTTGTTGTTTTGTGATTAGTTATGTTTAATAACGATTTTATTGCGATGCTAAACGCTGCAATGCACTTATTTTTTTTTATAAAAAAAACGTGTTTACTCACCCAAATCATGTAATTTCAGATCACAACGTTTAATATATGTTTAGTAGTGCATGGAACAGTTGCAGAAAGAGGAGATTTTCAGAAGGTGAAGTGGTTGTTGATGCATATTGATGAGAATAGCTATGTTCCATTATTTGAATCATTGCTAAATTTTTATATGATGCAGGAGAAAGATAACCCTTGTGATGCTCCAATTAGCATGGGTATCTTTAGGGTTCTGGAAAGCCCACTGGACATTACAACTACAACAATAATTAAAAGGATTGTAGCAAATCATGAAGCTTACCAGGTTCACCTTAAGATTTATGAACTAATGCATGTTGTACTCTTTCAAGTTCACAGTGGAGATTGAGTCACAAAGGAAAGAAATTAGTCAAGTGGACACAATTATTCCATATAATATAATGATTACCATTAATTATATTTATGTGGTGTAGGTCATAATGAATATTTATTTTGAAATGGCTTATGAGATATGTTTTCATTGTGCAGAAACGCAATGAGAAGAAGGTATTACGACGGTAAAACTTATGTTTCCGGCGACTAATCAAGTCTAAACATATATATATATCGCCTGGTCGACCTATTTTATTTTGTGTAAGTAAAAGCTAATTATTTCGTACTAACATCAAGATTGAGCCAACCTAGCAGGTTGCTAATTGCATGCATTTTTTTATCCATAATTTACTAGTGCATCTCTCATCTTTCTTCATAACAAATGTCAACCATTTTTGTCCATTTATATATTGTATTCTTGGGTTAAAGGTGAAAAATTATCACTATTTGTTTCAAAAAAAATGTTACAACCCGTTTTTCTTCACACTTTCTATTTTTATATATCATTTCAATAATACAAAAATGTTTCAAACACAAGAAAACAATACGATTAACCCTGAAATTAACCATAATTTTACTGCTAACAAAATCTGTAGTATTTATCAAAACATTTAATACATAATTTAAAAATAAAAATCTAAAGAAATGAAAGAAAACAATGAAGTAGAGAGTGGCCTTGGTTCCATGAGTTTTTGGGGCTCTTATCCCCGCCTTGGTTTCCCGTCGAACAGGGGCTTGTTGCCGGTGCAGTAGATGTCTGATCCACATTGTTCTTTTGACATGTGCCCCAGTAACACCCGTCCAACCTCAAGGTGGCAGTCGAGGTAATAGTAGGATGATTGGCAGCACATTCGTAATTTCGTCTTGTATCCGTTAAGCATAAATATTGTTCCCTCAAGAGTACATGTAGTATAGTAGAAGTAGAGACATACATATATAGTTTTGCTGCGGGTGAAAAATACTCATGTATCTTAGTGGCGCACATTTATAGAGTAACAAGGAGAGAGAGAAAAGGAGAATTAATTAAAGGCAATTAATTTGCATGGAATTGGAAGGGAAGGGAGTCCTTATATATTATGTCCTGGCTCGGCGGAAGCAGTAAGTAAGCAAAGGTCTTTCCAACCACGCTTGAAGGTGCCATTGTCCTCAACCAATGTATAAGCGTGAGATGGCTAAGATCGGGGTGGCTTGCGTCGCAGCATTGCTAGCAACCCTTGAACCCACACTGCTGCAGCTTCTCTCTCCAGTTATGGGATTTCATGGATCCTATAGCCACCACATTTCGTATCTCCTTGGATAGTAACTGTTGCTCCACCACTTGCCGCTCCTCACTCAACCTGAGTCAAGCCACAAGTTTAACCATTGAAATATGTTTCTTTTAATTCCTCTACTTTCCTTTTTCTAGTTTGGATCGGATCTTGAATAACTTTTTTAAGAGTAAAAGCTAAACCAAAGCAAAATCCCCACAAACTATAAAAAAAAAGTGTCTTTTCTGATTTCTCTTCAAATAACATTCTTTTTTAAAGAAAAAAAGAGTTTCCATTGCATGAAAAAATTCATCTTGTCATGCATTCTTTTCCATGTTTTATGATAATGTAAATTGGGTATGGCATCTTTAAATTTCTTATTTCTACGATGATGGTGTCAAGTAAAGGGTGGAGCTAGCCGATGCTGGGAATGAGAGCATTACCACGGTGGGAGTTGGCAACCAAGAAACGGCCATCAAGGACAACCAAATATTGCGCAGAAGCGCGAGAGAAAAAAGGACACCCCAAGCCTTAACCCATTTTGTCCGGTTCTAAAGAATCTAAGGATTAAGAATATAAATAGAAGCGCATGTGAAACGTGAAGATTTATCTGTAATCCTGAAATATTTTACAAACTTCTTAATCTACTGCCTATTCTCCTTTTCTATTCCTGTACTTTCTTTTCTGGTTACTGGTTCATGACAGATGGGTTCTTCCCTTTTCTTTTACTTGTTTTTCTTTTTCACGTTTGTTCTTTGTATCTATGTAATCTTTAGTGATTTCTTCAATTGTTAGATTTGCTGGTTACTATATTTTGTGAATATAAGACTGCAACTTTATATCTTCATTTTTTTTATATTTTAATAATTTTTAACGTGCGTCTGTTTATACTTTGTAACCGTTTTTTTTTTCATTTTTGTGTGTGATTAGGACATTTAAGTTAGTAGTTTCTGCAATTAGTGACTTTCGTTATCATATACACACACACATATAAAGAGTTAAACTTTGCTAATAAATCAGAAAATAAAGTGATATATGGGGTTATAGAAATACTTTGATTCATGAACAAGTGCAGCATAACCTACATTCTCTTATTAATTTCAATCAATTTTATTGGAGGGAGATTACCTATCTAGCCTTCGTATTCTGATTGTACTGATGCTTTCGAAGATCGTTGGGAGCCACTATCAGATGATACCTTGAAGGTCAACTTCGATGCTGCATTTACCAAGAGCACTAACTCGTCAGTTTCAGGAGTTGTTTCTGCAGGTTTACTTATGGCAGCTGGAACTTACTCGTTAACTCATATTCCTCACCCGGTTATTGCGGAAGCCAGAGCTTGTGGACATGCAGTTGAACTTCCGAAAGCTTATCTTTGAGGGTGACTCTCTAATTGTAATCAAGAAGCTCCAATCCACCTCAACACACCGTTCTCTAATCAGCATGATAATCAACAATATTCAGAGATTAAGACAAGGTTTTGATCAAGTTATACCCCCGACAGTGTAATAACTCTGCTCATACCATTGCCCAGTTTGGTCGTTGTTATACATCGAAATCTCTCTGGATTGAACAAGACCCTCCGGTGCTTGAAGAAGCTATTGAAAAGGATAGATGGTGGGTTGATCCAAGGGCGGATCCACTAAGCCCGGGGCTAAGTCACTTATTACTGGAGGTGGAAAATCGGTTTCTAGTCGTTCCTTTAAATAAACCAATTTAAAGAACTTTAAGCTTAGAAAACAAAACCGACCGACTTTTATTTATCAAAACCAACCTGGCCAGCTGAAATGACATAACTTTAGTTTGTTATTTCGTTTAATCAAGATACGACTTTGACTAGGAAAAATGGTATGTTGGATTGATTTTTTCTACTTTTATAAATAAATTTAAAAATTTAAAATAATTAATATACAAGTATATGCTTTGTCAGTTATATGATCGACAGAACAAAACTGGCCCTCTATTTGTTCTTGATAACTAATTAACAAGATAAATAATAAAATTGGACTGAGCATTTTAGGAAGTGGCCATTCATGTCTTTTTGACAGGTGAAAGTCCAAGTCGGAATTTTAATGAGTTAAGGCCGAGCCCACCGAAACAGACAGCGGTTGATGCAAATTGCCCAACTGTTATGATATACAAGAATCGACATTACATTATGCAGGGAAATTCTTTTGGTTTTTGTTGTCAGTCAAACAGATGAACGATGTACAAAGGGTATGGTTGGGCAGCAACATAAAATTAACACGCAAGAATCTCCGATTCAACATGAAAATACAAGACACGAATTTGTTGCATCAAAGCCCATTATCATTTTCATCATCATTCTTCCAATTCAGTTCTTTCACTGGCGACTCCTCCAGAACAGGAGGAATACAATCCACTTTGCATCGAATGGCCTGTCCAACCAACCAGATTTACATCAATACTACGATTTACATGTTTAATAAGAGTCTTGATTATTGAACAATAATCCTACGTGTTAATAATTTATCTGATAAACCATCTCAACAATACCATTTTTAGGTCATATGAAAATCAATACAATTCAATTATCAAACGGAACTATACAACAGAGTGCGTTATGCATCAACTGTCACAAGTGTTACTCAAATGCATACAAGAGATTGTACTAGTATTCAAAAGCGTTCAGAGTTACGCATAGAATCAAATCAAGCAGCGAAAATGTAACATTAAGGAGAAAATGAACAAATACCACCACTACATACCTTCTTGAAAAAGGTTGAATATGAATTATCCCAGATGAGTTTGTAGTTTCCAGCCTTGAATGTGCTGAAGTTTCCCTATATACATATACATACAATGGAAGAATTACAAGTCTCCTGAGGTAAACTTAACATTTCATAGCCAGTGCAGTAATCCAATAACTTACTTGATCCGACTCACAAAGCCGGTAAGGTAATATTTGCTGAATAATGATCAGAGATGCCCAAGATATTTAAGAATAGGTTAGAACAGAGATTCAAAAAGAGACAACAAAAATGACATCCACGACTGCAACTCAAGAAAATAAACCAGAACATCATCAAGCAACAAAGGAACTATATTTCTCAAACTTACTGTTTTTTCTCCACCATTATTTGTGTACTCCACACTAAATCCAATATCCTGCCACCATCAATGGAAAGTTCAAAAGAGTGAAAAGTGATCCAACATATTTTTATTTTATATAATAGCTTAATGAAACCTGAATGCAATGAAGGGGAGTGACATGCAGTAAGACGGGAGGTCACGGTGAGAGTTTTTTATTTTATTTATTGTGGGTGATTTGAAGATTTTATTAGCTAGTTTTGAATTGTTGAGATATCTTTAACACTACAAGTTTCCTTGGGAGAAATTTCCTACCATGCGTGAAGATAAAAACAGTTTTTAAATTTTAGGGTTCAAGTGAAGAAAATAGCTTTTAGAATATTTTCCTACTTTTTTTCTTATATGCACACACATATATTTAGAACAACTATAATTTAAAATAAAGAGAAGTATTATCATATACAATTATTTTATATTTGAAACCAAAAGACAAATACATGTAGTTTACATTTTGCTCAGCCAGATTTGACATGAGACATTCTTTATATATATATATACACACACATACACACACGCACACGCCTTCCATAGTATATTTTATTTTATATATTTTAAAATCCAGGAAAAATCAAGAGATCAAAAAAATTTGAGACAAGCATAGGGAAGAAGGAATAGCAAAACGGTGCTGAAATAAATAATCGACAAATTATTTTTGGAAAACAAATATATACATATATAAGTTTGTGACACAAGTAAAACTTCTACAATAGTAATAAATGCTAAAGAGCATTTACATAATTGTAGTTATAATTATATAACCAATTACTAGTTTTAGTTACTTTTTGAAATTTCTAAGAAATCCTTTGAGTAGGACTGCCATTTGTTACTTATTAGTAGTTTTAGTATTAAAACCAGAATATAATATCTTTTTCAATGAAAATTATTATTGTTTAAAATTTTTGATAAAATTGGTATTAACATATTTTAATACATAAAATTTAAAAAGAAATTTACTCGTTTAACAAAAAATTAAACCGGCAACAACACAGGAGTTAATTCTATTATTAGCTAACATCAAATGTTGAATGTCTTTAAATAGCATCCAACCAACATACTAAGTTATTTATGCATGATAGCACAAAATCATATTGAAAATAACCGGTAAGCTAGTGAACCGAAAGTTTCATTAAAGGTGCAGGAAAAAGTTATGACAATACCATGTTCATCTTGCCCTGCAGCAATGAGAAATCCAAAGCAATATATGAGTTGATCGACTCCACTGTCAATGAAATCTGTAAGCAATGCATCAGAAAGACAAAAAGGGAAAAAAGAGACAGGAAGTTAAGTTTTTTTTTTTCAAAATTCTTTTTCGTATGAATGTGTGTGTGTGAAGAACCCATATGCATAAGATTTGAGCAGCTTAAAAAGGTAAGTGAGTTAAGTAGACCATGTAACTTAGTCTCCTTTTGCAGGATGTGATATCAACACAAATGACACACACACATGCAATACTAGCTACCATGCATAGATAGGTTAGGCCAGGTAGTCGAATGTAGAGATGAATCAGCTTTACGAACAAACCTCATAACTTTTCCCGGAAGGAACAGTAATCTCCTTGTAATCATCTTTTTTCCTGGAAAAAAAACCAAAAGAAAAATCTATCTGAAGTGGGAAAACCGACACCAAGTTCAGGCAGACGTGGATGCTTACCTCATTTCTAACAAGCTGCCATCCTCTGCTGAAATAAAGAACGGCGAATTTGCAAAGACCTCACTGTAGATGCATATGTAAATAAACAAGTAGATAGTTTCATGCATCTGGATAATTAATCCAAACAGCTTATACTTCTGTAGTGATGGAGACCGCTTTAATAGTTAAATCAGCAGTGAGTGTCTAAAATTGGTTATGCAATCATTTCATCTTTGTTGCGAGTTCATGTAATTTCTATTGACACACAAAGTAGGACCAAGTCTGACTTTCATTTTGATAAGGTAGATAGCATACCAAGTGGCAGTTCAAAAATATCTTTCCGGACATACCCCACTGAAGTTGTGCAAGTAACAAGATTGTAATTTGTAGAAAGCAAGATCACATCTGATAAGCATTCAGTTTAGTATTCTGGTTTAAGACTCAAATGAGATAGCATGGTCATTTCTGATGGCCAGAAGATATATAATTAAATGTAAGGAAATGAGAAGTTGGCGGAACTGTTAAAACAAAACCCAGATAGCTGACAAAACATTATCTGTTAGACTTATCTCCCCCAAAACTATTAGAAACTAATGTGTGTCATTGTCACCATTGTTGATATAAAAGCATCATCATCATCAAGAAGAACATGTGATGATGTATACAACCCATATGAATCAAGAAATAAACAATACCTTAAAAAGTTTATGAACCTCTGAAGCTCGGAGGTGTAGACATCAACCGCTTCTTCCAAGACTGAAATCTGAAGCCTATTTCTGAAGACATGATATGGTAGAAAATCAACCAGAAGAAAGTATACCACTACCAGCTAGATGCTATAATCATATTTCTTGCTGTATTAAACTGTCCCTCGAGTCTAGTTCCACAATATGTAAAGAAACAAAAATAGAAATAACAGTGAAAATTAAATATGCATAGACTTGAGGATATCTCACGGTTTAAGAGCTTCAAATCTTCGCCATTCTAAAGAAAGAAAGAGACGGATAAAACGCACCATCCTTGTAAGGCTATACAAAGGGGGTCCATAGCGTTGCCGCTGCTCTTCCATGGGCCTATTTATAGGAAGATACTATTTTTCAGTCAAGCTTCTCACCAACTGCTAAATAGTCAATTCTAATTATTCTAAAAGGCAGACATGTAACTATTAATGTGTCAAAAAGGAAGGACTACATAAAATGAAAAGCACTTACCCATCATCATCATTTATTTGCCGAATAAAATCCAATAAAACCTTCAGAGAGGTTTAGAGAGCAGAAAAATATATTAGAACACCAGACAGAAGTAATTTTCCAGTATTAATCAAAAGTTTCATATGCATCTAACTTTGCAAGTTGTTATAGAGTGTGCAACTCAGTATCTCCACTTAAGGAAAAAATATTAATAAATCAAGCACAGCTACAGGCAGGAGAACAGTTTAATAGTGTGTTACATAAGAATTCCCAGAGGAGGAGAGATATGAGCGCGTTAGGTAGAGAGAGAGTGAGAGAAAAGTCAAAAATTTCCATTGATGCTGATGAGGAATGGACAGTGTTCATTGATAATCTTAACAAAAGTGTTTCCAGAGGGGTGTTAAGGAATTATTTTAGTCCTTATGGTCAGATCTTGAGGATTTTCATCCCTCGTTTTTTAGAAAAACCAAATTATAAATCTTCTACTTTTGCTTTCGTCCAATATGCTCGCGAGGAAAGTAGAAACAAGGCAATCCGGTTCGTGAATGGGAAGTGGCTTGATGGAAGAAGAGTCTCAGTAGGGATCGCTAAGTATCAAAAGGTTAAGAGAAGGGAAGCTGTGGAGGGGAAGAGAATGTTGGAAATCAGGTCTGAGATTAAAGATGCACCAGGATCGGGGAGGAGAGCTGTGTCGTTGAGAAACTTGAGAGATAACAGATCGTATAAGGATGTGGTGAACTCTGATTATGATTTGAGAAGGAAAACAGTATCAGGGGCAAACTTGCCGGGTAACAATCAGAGTGTTCCAACTGTGAGAAATGTTTGGGACATGCATATTCCATCAGATAATTCAGAATGGGTTAAACGTTCACTATCAGGGATAATGAAGTCTTCTTTTGAACATAACTCGGTGAAGAACGCTATAGAGTTAGAAGGCATGGAAGTTCAAGTTGTTAGATGGGGTTATGCATGGAATGCATGCATAATTACTTTCAACTCGGTGGAGGAGGCCTCACAGGTATGGATGAATAAAAAGGAAAAGCTGTTGTTATGCTTTGATTGGTTAGCCCCAGTTTTGAACGAGGATGGAGTACCGTCGGCACTTTGCCAGATTGAGTTATTTGGATTGCCTTTACTGTGTTGGAATGAGGCATTCTTAAGAAAGCTTACAAGGAAGTGGGGTCAGTTTCTATGTTTTACGGCAAAAGTTCTGCTCAGGGTGGAAAGACCTTATGATATTCCTGATAAAGTGACGATTGGTTCGTATGGTAGATCGTTCAAAGTTACGATCACTCTGGGATCTGTTTTGATTAAACCAGAGAAAGAAGCGGGAAGGAAGAAGATGGAGAAATTTTCAAAAAAGAGGAACAGTGGTTATGTCGTGTCAGAGGAGGGATCTGGCAGACATCCTACTCTGGCTGAAGACAGGGATGAGTCTGCAGAGGATGCTAGGCTTAAAGTCATTTCTTGGCTAAATTGTGGGCAGAACAGTGGAGTGAATGGAGTCAGTGGGGGACATGTCCAATCGAGTAAGTCAACAGCAGATAATTCTGATTGTGGGCTGTCAGGTTTCTTGGGAAATAAGACAAGTCAGAATGACAATCACTTGGGCTTGGGATTGAGAGATACAATTGATCCGGTAGACTCAGTGCAATCTGAGGAAAATGAGGCTGCATTATTTCGAAATAAAAAATGGGTTCCCAGTGGGCCAGCATTTAATCTTAAATGGGTTGGGGACAAGTTTGTCTTACAGCCCAATGCCAGTCCTGCAATTCACTTGAGTGCTGCTGATGAGGGGGAGGATAGGGGGTGAAAGTCAATTTTCAGGGGGGAAAGGAAGTGAATCCAAGTGAACAGGGAGATGTTATAAGAAAGCATAACTACATTGGTTCAAAAAGCCTGGAGGGGGACCACATTATTAGTTTGCAGATTGATAATGATGTAGAGGGGTTTAAATGTACAGTTGATAAATCGGAAGGTGGTAAGCAGATGGAGAAGGTTATGAATGATAATTTATGTAACTCTAATGAGGAAATCTTCTCAAGTTCGAGTACAAAGAATAGAAATAATGAGATTCAAGAGGGAAGTACTCCATGCCACAAGAAGATGACCAGTTTAAAGCAAAGGAAAGTCATCTAGTTCCTATTAATCAGCAGGATCAGTGTATTCCTCGGTCTAAAAGCCTTACTAATAAGCGAAAGTTGAGAATAGCCCCTCGTCGATCAGGAAGTGTTTGCTCGGATACTGAAGTGTCTATCAGCTTCTATGATTGAGTCTATAGAAAGGTTCTTTGAAGTAAGGTCAGGGAGTCAGTGGAGCAAGTCAGGGAGGTATCTCAGTCTTCCCAATCTTCTGTTAAAGCTAGGATTGAAGCTGCTGCTACTAGGGAGGTCTGTGAAATGTTGGGGATCACCTTTAAAGGGGGGCAGCAATTATTAGAGGAGGAGATTTTTAGGATGGAATTGAAGGGGTCTTCTCAATGACCCTGATGGTTTCTTTGGTTTGATGTGGAGTTTATGATTGTCAATTTTATGTCTAAGTTAAAATTAATCACATGGAATATTAGAGGTCTTGGGAGAAGAGAAAAAATAAGAGCAGTGGCCAGACTCGTTACTAGAGAGAAGCCGTCTATCCTATTCTTACAGGAGTCAAAACTGAATGTCTGTAAAAGCAATTTATGGAGGAGGTTAGGAGGTAATCTATTGAAAGGTCATGTCTTTCTTCCAGCTGAGGGTTCTGCAGGAGGTCTGATAAGTTTGTGGAATGAGAGTGTTTTTGTGGTCAATGCCGAACATAAACATAGCAGATTCATAGCATTATCAGGAAAGTTCAAGCTGTATAATTTTGATTGTGTTTTAATAAATGTATATGGTCCAGCAGTAGAAGCGGATAAAGAGGAATTCTTTAGGGAGCTGATGTGTTTTGTGCAGTGTTTAAACCTGCCAGTCTGCATAGGAGGGGATTTTAATGCTTATTTGGATACAGAGGAGAAATGCGGTGTAGCTCAAAACTGGCATTCCATGGATTTGTTTAGATCCTTTGTTCAACATTTTAATCTTATGGATTTACCATTAGTTGGAGGAAGATATACTTGGTGCAACAACATAGAGTCTCCTACTTGGGTAAGGCTTGATCGGTTTATTATCAGTGGTTCTTTCCTAAATCAATTTCCTAATATGATCCAAAAAATGTTCCCAAATCCCTTTCGGATCATAATCCTGTGGTGTTAGTAGAAGAATGCAACAATTGGGGACCAAAACCTTTTCGATTATACAACTATTTGTTAGAGGAAGACTAGTTTGTTGAGTTGATTGAAAATTCATTGTCTACTGTGAAGGCGAATGGTCGAAGGGGTCTATTTTCTCTACTTCGAGGAACAAAGTAGAAGATCAGGGATAGGCCTTTTTCGACTCAAAAGGGCATTTCTGAAAAAATTTCTCAACTAGAAAACTTGATTAATGATCTGGAATTCAAATTGCAAGGAGGGATTTCCATTCAAGAAAGGGATTTGTTGATTCTGTCCAGGAATGAATTATGGAAGTTGCATAGGAGGGAAGAGAGTATTTGGTTACAAAGATCAAGATTGAAGTGGATCAAGGATGGGGATAGGAATACAAAGTTTTTCCATTTAACAGCATTAAATAGAAATAGAATGAATACAATTTTGGCCCTGAGAGTGGCTGATGAAGAAATTTCTGATCCGGAGAAGCTGAAAAAATTTGCCTTTGAGTATTTTAAGGAGAACCACAGCTCTAAAAATACGCTGGAGGTAGAGGACATTAATCTCAATTTCATGACATTATCAGAGGAGCGGAAAAATGGACTTGAGGTACGGTTTTCAGAACATGATGTTAGGGAAGCAGTGTTTCACTCGGACAGCTCCAAAGCCCCGGGTCCATACGGCTTCACGATGGGTTTCTTTAAAAAATTCTGGCCTGTTTTGAAGGATCATTTAATAAAGTTTGTGGATGACTTTCACAGAGGAATGAGTTGGGAGCATGGGGTCAACCATGCTTTCATTACTTTGATTCCTAAAAAACTCAACCCTGAAGTTATTGAAGATTACAGACCAATTAGTCTTGTTGGAAGTTTGTACAAAATTATCTCTAGAATCTTATCGAGGAGATTGGTTTCTGTTATTAAAGTTTTGATTAGCCTATTGCAGTTCGCCTTTATTTCGGGTAGGCAGCTCATTGATTGCGCTTTTATGGCAAATGAATCTATAGATTACTGGAGGAAAAAAGGTAGGAAATGAGTTGTTTTTAAAGTAGATTTTCGCAGAGCCTTTGACTCAGTGGAATGGCCAATTATTTTGAGGTTATTGAAGATAATGGGTTTTGAAGACAAATGGATTTCTTGGATGGATTATTGTATTTCTTCTGCTTCAATTTCAGTCCTAATTAATGGTTCCCCTACTCAAGAATTTCAGATGGGCAAAGGGCTGAGACAAGGTTGTAGTCTATCTCCTCTTCTGTTTAATATTGTTGGTGAGCTATTGAACTTAATGTTGAGTAAGGCTGCTACCCTTGGTCTTTTTGAAGGATTCAATATTGGTATTGAAGAGAATCTTTTTAAGTTGACTCATCTGCAGTTTGCAGACGACCTAATCTTATTTTGCAGAGATTCTTCAACTCAAATTTTGAATTTAAAGAGAGTATTGAGGGTATTCAATTTAATTTCAGGGCTTCATCTTAATCTATCCAAGAGTAAATTGTTTGGTGTTAATGTGACAGAGGACAGATTAAAAGATTTAGCACTGGAAGCAGGTTGTGGAGTGGGATCTTTTCCTATGACTTATCTAGGTCTTCCGATAGGAACAAAGAAAAATTCAGAGTTATTGTGGGAACCAGTTTTACATAAAGTTTTCACCAGATTAGCAGGGTGGAAAGCTGCTTCTTTATCGTTGGCTGGAAGATTGGTGTTGATAAAATCGGTATTGTCCTCCTTACCTATTTTTTACCTCTCCATTTTCAAAATTCTGTTTAAGGTCAATCAGAAAATTAACTCAATATTGGCAAGATTTCTTTGGGGTGAAGAATCTGACAAGAAGAGGGTTCATTGGGTGAATTGGAGTACGGTTTGTCAACCATTGGAAGAAGGAGGCTTAGGAGTATTGAACTTAAGTATGATTAATAGAGTTTTGCTAGGGAAATGGGTTTGGAAGTATGCAAATGACAAAGATTCTCAATGGAAAAAACTGATTTGTTGTATTCATAATGTCAGTATGGACTCTCTGTCTATAGGCAAGGTTGTTTCTCTTCAAGATTCATGGGTGTGGAGAGGTATTCGGAGTAACTATGAGAAAAAGGACGAGATTGGGGATTGTTTGAGATCCAAATCGAAGATCCAAGTGGGGAATGGTAGGTCAATTGATTTTTGGAATGATATTTGGGTTAATGGATCTACTCTTAAGATTCAATTTCCTAGAATCTATGCTCTGTCAACTAACAAAAGGGGAAAATTGGTTGAATTTGGTGGATTTGTAGCTAATGGTTGGGTTTGGAACATTCAGCTAAGGAGAAATCTTTGTGACTGGGAATTGGATCAGTGGCTTTCCTTAATGCTTTTGATTGACAACATAACACCGAATGAATCAGTGGATGATTTTCTGGGGTGGTCGGGGAAAGGGGATGGTTTGTTCTCGGTAAAATCCTGTAGAATGACTATCTCAAGCAGAACTGGAGGTCATTTTCAATGGAAGAAATGGGTGTGGTCCGGATTAACTCCTCCTCGAGTGGAAACATTTCTATGGCAGTTTACTCATCAGAAATTGGCGGTAAGAGTGGAATTGAAGAAAAGAGGGGTCAATCTAGAAGATGTTTTATGCCCTTTTTGCCACAAATATGAGGAATCAATTCGTCATCTGTTTTTTTCATGCTCGGTTGCAGAGGAGTTGTGGTATAGATTTTTAAGGTTTGGGACATCTCTTCGATCATGCCCCAAGATCCTCCTTCCTTTCTTTGCTCTTGGTCTTATCTAAGGGAGTGTTCTAATATTTGGAAGTTCATTCCAGGTGTTGTTCTATGGTCTATTTGGAAAGCTAGGAATGCAGTGGTTTTTGAAAACTGGACATTAGATAATTCATCCCTATTCTTCATTTCCAGGTTTAGGTTGGCTAAATGGTTTTAGCGAAATTTCCTCATGCTAATATTCAAGTTGACCTACTAGTAGGGGATCCATCGCTTGCAGACAATTTGCCTATAAAATCCTACAATAAGGAGAAGGTTCTTAACTGGTCTCCGCCTCCTTCGAATTTCTTTAAATTCAATGTTGATGGTGCGGTAAGAGGTGATGGGCTGCAGCGAGGTATTGGAGGAGTCTTGAAAGATTCAGATTGTTCTACTTTATATACCTTTTCTTTTGCGGTGGGACCTGGTCCTCCTATGTTAGCTGAACTAAAAGCTATTAAACAAGGGATTGATCTATTCATTTCTTCCGAATGGGCTCTGAAGGGAAGACTAATCCTTGAGACAGATTGTAAAACAGCAGTTGACTGGATTTTGATGCCATTTTCTGCCCCTACTTTTTTCAATACTTTAGTTGGGGAAATTGAGGCCTTAGTTTCTGCTAGGGGTATTATTGTTAGATGGATTCCTAGGGCATGCAATTGGGAGGCTGATAAGCTAGCTAAAGAGGGTATTGGTTGATGTTTGAGCTTTATGGTTGTTTTGGTTTGTATTTTATTTCGGACAGTTTATTTAGTAAGCTATAATCTTATGTAAACATGGTTTTAATATAATGAGGTACTCTTTTCCTCCTTCCGCTAGTTGCCTCTTTCACAAGAGTCAACTATGAGGGAGGTTTTTAATGAGACCTCCTATTCCTATCAAAAAAAAAAGTGTGTTACATAAACTATTCTTCACATTAAACACTAATGACATGACTAAAGAGTATAGACCAGACAAGTAAGCTAGAAGATATTCAGATAAAAGTTTGAATCAACAAAGGATGGAAGGAAACGGTTTATTATTCATCAAAGAATTAAAGGAATGTATTATCATCTGCAGGAAACAGGAAAAATTGCATAGTTGAACGCTGAGAGATTACATAGGACAATATGCATGCAAACTAACAGCATGATTTGTTCATATATGGAGTACCTTTTATATGGAAATAGATTCGAGGAGAGCGCTATTTTTCCATTCCATTCAAAGAATGGGAGTAGAGTAGTAAAGTAGTAATACTATTATTACTAATGTTGACTAAAATCAAGGAATACAAAATAATTAAACAAAAATATCATTGTAAAATTCTGTTATTTTACTTATACCACATAAGAAAATGGAAAAGAAAGGGTCAAGGGAACATTATCCAAATAACAGTGTCCCTACTATATTGCTGCTTCTACAGAATAGCCATTTCACGAACGAAACAAAGAACTACTCTTCAAACTATCAATTTCCATCAAACAGATTGTGACAGTCCAAATGATGTCAAAGGCACATTCAACAAGCAAAGAAGACAAACCTGTGGAACTCCAACCAAGTACTTCACAAGGGTTTTATAGACACCTGTTGCAGAACCAAGCTGCACTAGCTGTCTCCTCCTGATATGGTGTTTCATAATCACAGAATTAGACTCTTCCTTCATTACATATTAAAACTCGCAAAAAGGAAAACAATGGTGGCTCACCTTTCCATTTGTTGTTTCCATAGCAAAGCATATCGGTCACGTATGCTTCCACCAGAATTAATCAGAGCATCTACCTCTGCTTGCTTATTCCTCTCTGATCTCTCCTTTTGTTGTCTGATGAGTGTTCCTCGAAAATCTTGAGGCATGTAGGTCATAACTTCAACCCAAAGAAAATGCATCAGTTGATCATACAATATCTCCGCAACAATGAATGTCATCTGATAGGTCAAAAACACATACTTGTTTGCAGTGCACACTGTCGAATAAAAATTACGTTGGCTCTTGCCAAACATAGAAAATTCCCAAAGATGTGATAATTTAAAGCTATAGGATGTAAAGTATATAAATAGATAGAGCAATATGTCAAGCAAAGGGTATCAACCCTTGACAAAGCAAAATTGTACATAATGCCAACATCTTGCACCACATTCAATCAATGCTTCTTATAAGAACAAAAAAATAAAAAAAACAATGAACCACTTATGTAGGAGCTTTGATAATGGAACCCTCCGAAGCTATCCTTTGGCATGGTCATCATAATTCAATTTTTTCGGGAAAAAAAGGAATCAAGAAAAAGAAGAAGTCTATCATTTTTTCCTGTTGAGAGACCAAAATTCAGCTTGGTTTAAATCTTCTGAGATATTGAACTAAATTAAGTAGTGCACACTCCTGAAGTACACCTTCCAAATAACTGTGAGAATAAAAATGGAAGAACAAGCATTTAGAAACCCTCCTTGTCTCTACCAAGAGAAACAGATCTCTGAAAGCTCCTTCATAGGCACCGTCACACAAAGGGAAATGCCAAAAGAAACAGATCTTTTACTCCCAACATCAGCAAGAGAACATGAATTCATTAACTGCAATCTCCCTAATTCACTTCCAAAAAGTGCAACACTTCTAGAAATTCATTGAGAACCAGCAAGTTCACATACACTAATCAGACAGTTTTTAATTTCACCTGACCAATATTAAACCTTAGAAGAACATTGATGTGAAAAATAAAATAGCATCACTCCTTGTGATGCTCAGATATTAAAATGAAAAAATTATTTGAAGTAACAGCAAGTGTCGCACATTGGCACTTCTTTTTATGCTAAACCTGTAAAACACAGATAGATCATAACCCCATCATCCAACACCCTGAGCATGACTTGGATACATAAGTGGAAGAACTCAGCCTGAAGCCGTCATTCACCAAAGGAAAGACAAAAATAAAAGAGAGGGGTTTAACAACTGTTTGACTTCTGGGGCTTATATTAGAGATGAAAACTTGAATGACGTGATTCAGGGAAGCAGTAACACCACAACCTTGGTGAAGATGGAGAAATGAGTTTCTTATAGTGCGGAGACAAACTATAAATTTGGGTAAGGCCAGGTGAATTTTTAATTGAAAGATTCATAAGTTTATTCCAGTATAGGTTCTATGGGGGATAAAGAGATTGAGCCAGATTAATTTGAATTATATAAAATCAACAATTAAGAATTTGTTATGAAAATAGCTTTTTAAAATGAATTTATATGATATGAGGGACCTTTAACAGTATTTCAGTTGATTTTTAATTCGAAGTCGATGACAACGAAAATAATTCTTATATAAGACCATTTATTGCCATAGCCACTATCAGCCATGTCTATATCCTAAACTTTCAAAAATAGCTGTAACTCAACGTCTGTACTGTATGGTGGTACCCATACCTGTTATCCTATGCTTCCGGTTGTTAAATAAAGGCAAAAGGAAGGAATAGAACTAAAGTACAAAGGAAGTATATGATAAAAAAATGCTAAGAAACAATGGAAAATGCTTTCTCATCCTATAGGACCTTATTAAGTTCCACCTCTTTGACCTCTCTTAGCCATCCTCTTCATGATCTAGACTCTACAAAGCAACCCAATTATCCAAATAATCAATGAAATTCACACTGTACACAACAAAAGTTTCTTCATATTAGTAACAGATCAAACATTCATGGTGCCATTACATCTTCTTGAGATGTCATTTACACTAACATGAGATTAATCTTTTAATGAAAGGTGGGTCCTAACTTCCATGACCACATCATGCCTACAAAGAAGCTTCACTCCCTAAAATTAAAATTCCCCTTGACAACTTCTTAAACCAATTATAGCCTTAAAAAAAGAAAAAGAAAAAGAAATAACAATTATAGTCATTACTGTACTCAACCACACATGTCCCAAAATGATGCCAGCAGCACCTAGCTAGCATCATGATCATCTATGCACAAGGTATGAACCATAATGTCAGTACTCTGCAGTAACTTATTTCACAACAGGTTAATAGCTATAAGTCTTCACACCCAATCCACTAGCAGAAATTAATAGCGTTAATCAAAGAATGTAGTCCAAATCCAAATGAGTACACCTGGAAAATTCCCCAACTAAGCAAATGAATATGAAACAGTAAAATTCTTGAATAACTCTTAACCATTTTAACTAGTTTAATTTTGGTATCTAACCTAATTGTTCTAACTGAATCCTTGACCTTATTAAATTAGCAACCAATTTGGTCCTTCCAAAACCAACGGACTATAAACCAAGAGCAACACATCAACCCATGTGGCATTTGAAGGAAAGTAAAAAATCCATCCTTAAGAACTCCATATCAAATGCAAAAGGAAGACAAGTTGGAGAATTAGCAATTATCATGGTTACTTAGTACGAAGTTACAGAAAAAGCTTTGAAACAAAATTTTATTTGAAATATAATAACTCAGATACAATGTTTACACCCACATAAACAAGCCTAAGAATTTTGCATTCATTCAAGCATCCATAATTAACACACAAACAGAGCGGACCTGTGTTGAATATTCGTTCTGAGTTTCTTGATTGGAAAGACTCCAATATCCTCAGAGTTGTCTGAAGTTTATCCTTGAGCTTCCCAAGAACAGTAGAAAATTCTGCAACCTCAGATGTTGATGACTGCTGAAGCTGCAATAACAAAGCAGTTATGTGATAAATTAGAAATGAACAGAAGTGTTATAAACTATGGTAAGGAAAAAAATGCAGAAGTCAATTTTGAGGGAACTTAAAATGCAATAAAATATAAAATAATATATATATGACAATATGTATGTATGTCCAAAACTAAGGGGGGAAATTAGATAGGAAAAGTTCATGTTTCTTACAACAGGAGGCCAGTGAGGTCTTTCAAGTAGAAACAGAATTTCTTCAATATGTTCTCTATTTTTCCACATGTTCTCATCCATTTTATGCGGAGGCTTACTGTCAGCTTCTTGTATTAATAAGCTTTCACCTAGAGCATCAAAGAAGAGAGAAAATGGCAAACACATAATCGTTCCCTTGGGATTGAATCGTGTCATGTTATCATAATTGTTCCATAGGAAGAAAAGCAAACCCTGTGATCTTATTTATGTTATCTATAAGCAATAGGATTATGGTTATGCTTTTGATTTTTCTCTAGCCTCTGCTTTAGAACATCTTTAAGAAGAAGCAAGCACGCTAGCAAATAACACAAAGTCATGCAGATAAAAGAGGAAGCAAATATCTTCAACAAACATTCTTCGTTTCAGAGATAAATATTTAATAGTTAGTTAAATAAACCCTGAATAAATTTTGGATATAATTGTTTATAACCCCAAATAGAAACAAGTTCTCATACTTTTACTTCCTTGCATTATTTTTTCCTAAATTTCCGATTTTCAATTTCCAATCCGAAGAGTACGGAAAAAATACAGGAAAGTTATGGTAATAGCAATAGCTAATAACTCTAAAATAAAATAAACATTAAAACACCTTCAGTCGCGGAAAGCCTTCGATCAAATCCTGGCCGAAAGATCGAATCTGAGAGGAAAGACGAGATACATCATCGGGGAGTGGATCGAATGGGTACTTGTCGTAGTAAGTTGCGAGAAACGTCCTTGTTATGGGCACCAGACCCCCCGTTGAAGCCATTAAAAAAATTACTAATATTTCTGATAACTGCGAACCGTGTTGGCTATTAATATAGAATCAAAGAAGGCTCAATAGTTTTGTATTTGGTTGGATTTAAATGGAATGTATCTTCTTCGCCAGTAAGATTAACAGGCAAGCAAATTTCACCGCTACCAATCATGAGTTGGGTAGGTCGATTTGACGGGCTACTTTCCCAATACTATTTTGTTAAGTTTTTATACTATTAAAAGTTATAAAATAATTCTCTAACTGTTTATTATGTTCTAAATTCATCATTTTCCGTTAAAAAATTAAAGACAGTCAGAATTAGATGTCAACATGTTAATTGAGAGATGATATTTGTTTGATATTATTAGATCATATTTTATTATTTCTTAATTAACAGGTTAACGTCCAGCTCAGATTGTCATCAATTTTTTAACGGAAAAATATAAGTTTGAAACATAATGAATAGTCGAATGACTATTTTGTAAATTTTAATAATTGAGACTCAACAAAGCAATACCTTATAGTCAATAGATTATTTTGTATCTCTTAATAACTAGAGGACTCAATAAAATAATATCATATAGTCAATGAACCATTTATATATTTTACCCAAAAATAAACTACACAATATATCATCAAACTGTTAAAAAAATTATTTTGATTCTTGAAAAAATATTTACAAATTAGTCACTATTTATTCATAGTCAGATTTACAAAAATAAGGAATTAAAATAATAAATTTTAATAATTAAATGATCAATTATGTAATTAAGGTTATATAATATGATGTAGGTGTGCAATTTACAACTATAGCAGCAATATCTTTAGAGAATGAGTCTGTATGGTTTTAAAATATAAAGGTTATTTTCATTTTCTTAGAAAATAAAAAACATTGAAGAAAATATATTTGATTGTAAAATTAAAAAAACAAAAATAAGTGAAAATATGAAATATAAAATATAAAAATAAATATGTTTTCAATATTTTCATTGAAATATTTTGAAATTTTAAAAAATGGTAAAACACAAAATATAGATTTTTATGATACTGTAATTACTGAAAATGTTTCTATATATTACAGGCGAAAACTTTCAAACCTCAACTGGTTGACATGAAAAATTGTATGAATCTTTGAATATAATATCTTTGGTTGAGTAATTGCTAATTTACCACGCCTTCATGACTTTGAAAAAAATAATAAGAATTAGGATATTCATTTTTGAAAGTATTTTGTAATTTAACACGTTTAGGATATTAAACATATTATAACTTTAAAGGTTTGAAAATTACTTTTTTTATGTGTACAATTTTTCAACCAGATCCAACTGAGTTATTCGCCACTTAGGTCCATAATCCATAAATGAAAACAAACATAAACATGAATGCACAATCAACTTGATTGATCAATGATCCAGCAGCCAGCTATGATTTGCCAAAAAATGAAAAGGAAAATTATGAAATAAGTAACTTTTCGGTGCTTAAAAGAGCATTGCATCCATAGAAGCCAGAACATTGAAACCTTTCTTGCATTGCAAGGGAAAAGAGATGGAACTCCCCTTTTTCCTATCCTCTTCTCAACTGTCAAAGGCTTTGTTGTGAAACAAGCCTTTTCTCGACTTTGGAGAATCGGCTGGTGAATCGTCCCAATATCCTCGAGTTTTCATGGAAAAATGGGCAAACTCCAGCCTCGTCGCACCGTTTCCTCACCCTTACTGTCTTGTCTTACATCTCTTTCACCTTCATTCTCTCCCAGGTATCTCGGCCTTCCCTTTCACGCCCACTCCTGAAATCAATCGCAGCACTCCACAACATGTTCCTCCTCACCCTTTCTTTCGTTATGGCCCTTGGCTGCCTCGTTTCCATCTTCTCACAGGTGCCTAACTTCAACATCCTGGTTTGCTTCCCCAGAGGGACATCACCATCGGGACCTCTCTTCTTTTGGGCATATATCTTCTACCTCTCCAAGATTGTTGAATTCATGGACACCCTATTGATCATCCTCAGTGGATCCATGAAAAGGTTATCGTTTCTTCACGTATACCATCACTCCATGGTGGTGATCATGTGTTACATCTGCCTAGACAGCGTTCAGTCTTCCTTCTCGGTGGTGCTCGTCACCAACTGCGTGGTGCATGTGGTCATGTACACCTATTACTTGATGTGCACACTCGGGATGCGCCCCAGATGGAAGAAAACGGTGACCGATTTTCAACTTATGCAATTCTGGGCAAGCTTTTTAATCATGGCCATGCTTATCTTCTACCACTTCACCGCTGCGGGCTGCTCCGGAATTCTGAGTTGGTGCTTCAATGCAGTCTTCATCCTCTCTCTTCTGTACTTGTTCTCAGACTTTCATGCCAAGAATTACCCCAACAACGCCAAGGTCTTCAAGGGTAACTAGACACCCATTTAATCTGTAGGCAATATTGTTTAAGAGTGATTCAGCTTAAGCAGGGGGGAAAATGATATCGCAAAAGTGTAGCATAATAATTTTCTTTTACTATTTCAATTCTTCAGTATGCATGTATCTTAATATCATTTAATTCAAGAGTTTAATAGTTTATTTATTATATGTTCTTTAATTAATGTATGATTCAGCAGGTATATGCTTGCAATTATATTCTATATCTAAGAAGTGAATTTTGGAATTAGGAAGTGATTAAATGGATGAATAGTTGTATAGTGAAGTTTAAATCAAGGCAGAAATGAAAATTGATGTCGCTGTCTACAATGAATATGGTACGCGGGTGAGTAAATAAGTGTGTCAGGAGGATGTTTGGTGTTGTTCCCGTTGTCCTTTTAATCGTCAATATCTTATTTAAGATTGCAAGCTTTTGTCATTTTCATTACACTAACTTTATGTTGGGTAAAAATATTATAAATCCATAAATATATTAAATCATTAAAAATATGATACATGAATTTTCTATATATATATATATATATATATATGTGTGACTAAATAATTCGAGTTAGAAAGGAGGTCGGCCATGACAGACATACTGGCTGAGTTAGAAAAAAAGAAGAAAAGTAGGAAAAACGATTTTGGGACTAATTACTCATAGGTCCCTAAATTATTAGTAAAAGTCAATAACTTTATCACACGTCATCATAACTTTTTAATTTCTTTAGATTTTAAAATTTTAATAAATAATTATTTAGATTTTTTTATTTTTTATTTCTTAAAGATCATTTAAATTGTTGTAAGATATATTGGAATAATGATATAATGTATAAAGGTTAAGTGTTATTCTTTTCATTTATTTGTATCTAGTTTAGTTTGATTTTTATTTAATATTTTACATCAATTACTTTTTTTAATAAAAAAATTGTGTGTCTTGTTTTTAATAGTTCGTATTTTTTAATGAAGAAATACTGGATTTTTATTCGCCACTATAAAATCAGCTGTAACTCAGATTCTTTAGGTCTAGAGATTTACTGGTAGATCGATTTGATTCTAAAGAATATATAATCAATGCAGTCATTACATCTACCTTCATTCATGTGTAATTGGTTTAGGCACATTTATTCGTTGAAACACTTGCTATATATGAAGTTGCCTGAACCTAATACAACATATCTTTGCAGATATCTTGTGTTGGTAATGCTCAATCCCATATAGTATTGGAAATACTATTGGGAATGGTATTTATGGTTTGGATTTCCCACTTCCTTGTTGAGTGAAAGAGAACAAGGGGGATTCTCGCGCACCGCCGCCGTCGCCGTCTCGTCTCGACACGGCTCGGCTCGTGGTCGTGGTTTCTAAAGTTCTCTCTGTGTGCTTTCCAATCAGAAGTGCAATACCATCAGCAGTCCACTCCAGTTTCGGGTGTACGAAATTCGGAGCGACCGTGTTAACCTCGAGGGACGGTCCGCCTACTGCAGCGATTACATACATCGGGGCGAATTCGTTTATAAGGTAGTGGCTATACCACGACACGGTTTACCAATCTGTTCTTTTTCAATTATTGTTTATCTTTCTTGTCAGTGCTAACGGTGTGGTTTTGCAGTCTATTTTACCAATATCTTGCTCCTCGCCCAACAACAATGTTTCAGAATCGTCGATGCATTGATGGGGGTTCGACATTATTTATGCCCCCAGCATCTGCATCTAAAACGTATTTTCTTAACATCATTTAAAACTGAACTTGCCTCCTGAAAATCCTGGGAAACTACTTGTCCTAAGGCATTCTATTTTAATAAGCTTTGCAATCAGACAGTGGTCTAAAACAAGGATAATCGGTTATAAATGGTTTTGAATTAAATTGCTAGGGTGTTAAGTGGCATTTTCATAATCTGAGTAGTACTACGATAATATTTTTGTTCTCAAAAGTTACTGAAATGTTTTGTAGTTGTAGAATACAAAGCTAGTATTCAGTCAAATCTGTTTCAAGAATCGCATAACACATTATGTGTGATTATTTTTAAAATTTTGAGAATAGAAAAACGCCTTGTATAATAATCCACCATAACTTTTATATGACTGGTTAAGTTTTACCAGGACAAGATTGGCCTACATTTAGATTTAGTGTTATTACTCTTGTTCACCCATTGCGTTGGTCTTTTTTGAATTGTAAGAAAACTAAAAAGTTCGTATGGTCCTGTTCCACTCGACCTAATATCAAGGAATGATGGCAACAATGATTACATAAACTTACTCCTGATGGTGATATGATGGCTGATGTTGTCTTTGCAGGTCCGACAGATGTTGAAATTCTTGATAAACTCTTTGAGCTTGGATATCTAGATGCAGGCATGTATGGGGAGAGCAGAACCCTGTTGAGAACATTGTTGCAGATCAAAGTCCCCTTATTGGGAATGGTTTGCAAAGTAAATACTTAGATGGTCCTTAGTTTTAATGGTAGCATTTCAGGTAACTCTCAACACCAGCCAGTAGGAGACTCGAACTTTATTTGGATCGATGGGGCATGGCTAAAATTTAGTTAAAGTAGCCAATATATATACATATATATATATACATATATATATATATATATATATATATATATAATTTATATGGTCTGCGAAATGACAGTAAGATCTTATAGGTACGATGAGGAAGAAAGGAATTGAAATGTAAAATTTAGGATAAGGATATAATTATAAATATATTCTGGGGTGTTGTCAAAGTCCATTTTTCCTTTCCCATCCCAATCTCTCCATTTCCTAGTAATTTATGGATATCTTTGTGACAATGTATGGAGTCTAGATCTGTATGACACCTGTAAATGCACAATCGTAATTCGTAACTCATCCTCGTCATAGAAGAAGTTTGAACTGGGACAGGCTGAGTGGCAGACAAATAGAGTCCCATTTTTGTATCCTTCTTTTGCAACACGTCAAAAAGTATCAAGAGACACGCATGAAGGCCCCCACAGGCCACAGTCAACAACATATAGCTTGCTTTGTTAAGGTTGCAGTGTTAAAACTGTTGGTTTTCATTCTCTCTCCAAGAAACAAATGATAAAAGCAGAGAAGATTTGTTGTTTGGTGCATGCAAATTTCCATTGAACATTGGCCGAGGAAAGAAAGGTGATAAAGGGGAAACACCCACCGTATTCATCAGCATCAGGTTCAGGTGGTACAAATGATTCACATAATAATTTCATCACAACAATAAACTCGACAAGATCGAAAGTGGGTTCTCATCTCAAAGGCCAATTTCTGCATTTCTCTTTTTAGTATTACGAGCAAATCTATCCTTTTATCTTCCCAATTTCTTAGCCATTTCCAGCTCTATGGGGATTCTGAGAGACCTAGTTGCAGAGGCAATTTGGCATTCTGTCCACCTCCACCAGTACAGCTTTGAAATGATCGGCCCTTGGGAGTGGAGGCGGCCAGTATGTCAAACAGGCTCTGTAAATATGTCACTGAGAAACCTTAAGAGATATTAATGAATCAAATACTCATTCATTAACCACGTGATGTTCTTTATGCCTCTGATCCTTTTACATTTCTTATCTATTGCTGCTTCAAGTATGTTGCAACTGCCAAGCCCACCACTGTAATATCTTTCTTGTCTTGCTTCCTCTTCAATTTGTTGTTGGAACCAGTTTGCAGGCAATGCATATAACCTACACAAGTTCAGGTGGACAACCAACGTAATATCCTGATCAATATCATCCCTTAGGTAAGATTGAAGGTTAGAGTTTTCTCATCCATGAAATCTTCAGTTTCTTTAACATCTTTTGCATGAGTTCTAAAAATAAAGCAGCCATTATTTGCTGTAAACAAAAAAAAATGATGACAGACAGAGTAGGTTTGAACATGTTTAATGTATATATCATCAACAGTAAGGTAACCCCATAGCTTCAGTCTGTCTTTTTGACCATTTATATTATTTGGATTCGGAGGAGCAATTTGCTTGATATAAATCCCAGACCTCCATTTTCACTTCAAATAAGTTGTGTGCGCGTGTGTTTTCTTTCTGGCCAGAATGTTTTCGGGGGAGTTTGCTCCATCCTACGTAGACATACATGTCTAAAATATTTCTGCAGTAGAAAGTTTGGAGTTCTTGCATTTTCTCCATAATTTTGTATAATAATAAATAATACCATTATTTTTAAAGATCAAAGTGAAATTTTAACATAACAAACTGTTTCTTCATGTTATTTTTCTAAGATTTTTTAGAAATATTCATTTTTTTGAATGAGGACTAATTTGACAAAAAACTTCACACAGAAAGTGGCTTTTGAATGCATTAGAAATGGGAATTTCATTAGAAAGTGGTTAGTAAATGTAGAGGCGATGACGATACTAATTGATAGGACATGATTTGAAAGAAAAAAAAAGAGTTAATTTTATAGTAGGAAAAGACTAAAAGCTTATAAATGGGCTGTGATTTAAGTGGGGTTTTGGATTTCAACGGGCCTTTTCTTAACATAAGCCTCAACAATAAACAGCCCAAGTATGGGACAATTTATGTACGCTAATAATAAAAAATCTCACTCTTCACATTTTATTTATTAAAAAAACATTTGGTGACATTGTTTCCAAGAGAGTGAGACTCCTAATTTTACATGTCTCAAGTACAAATAAATAAACATTGGACAGTTTGGGAATTTACTATAAAATTTTTGCACCTGACTACACATGTTTGGATCTCTTTGTAGGCTGAGCAAAGAGCTCGTGTAGAAAGTGAGAAGCTGAGGCAACAAGAGCGTGAACAGATTGCAGAAAAGAGGAAGATAGGTCTGGTTTGTCATTGAACATTATTGCCGTTAGTGTTCAATGCAGAAGGAAGTAAATAGTTCTTATTGCTTTCTGCTTCTGTTTTCAGACTCTCAGAGCTCGTGTGGCTGCCAAGGCTGAAGAAAAGAAGCTGGAGTTGTTGTTTCTTCAGTGGCGTGAGCCCCACTAAAAGCTTAGCAATTTTATAAGGCATTTATGTATTATCAATTTTAGTATTATATGGTGTGGTGTCGGCGCCTTTGGGGCGTAAAATCTTTTCTACTTTAATATTGCTTTGGCAGTGAATGACTCTAGCATTAACACCCTTTCTGCATACCCATCCGTTGCAGGTTATTTTTAACTTTGGTCGAGTAGTATCCATATTCACAATTTCATCGAGACGGATAAGTTTCTGTTCAAGTGTATATTTGTGTTGAAGCATCCAAAGACAAATTCCTGCTTTCTGGGTAGATTGCAATAGTTCTTTGATAAATTTGAACTAATTTTGATTGCTTCTTGAATGTGTTTCAGGACCAAAACTGAGCCTCCAATAAATTATTTGCCAACTAAACCATTGTATGAAGATGCGGCCAAAGATGAGCAGCAAAAAGAACAAGTAGGTTCTCTTCCTTATTTCTTAAGGCATACTGAAAAACGTTATAGCATATAAAGAAAAACCAACTTTCTTCCCCGTTTTTTTTCCTGAAGCTAGGGTGTCATTTTTTCTTGGGCTATCGGTCTTTCTTTTAGAGGGGCAGGGATAGTGTGTATCAATTTCTTTTACCCACCTACTCTTTCAATTATTTTCTTGAATACCCATTTTTTGGTGGTGACCATAAATTCGGTTTTACCAAAACCTGAATTTCAAAGAAGGGAATTTCAGGTTTTAGTAAGCCGAATTTGTGGTCCCCGCAAAAAAAATGGAATAATTGAGAGCTTGTGTATTTTGGAAATTAATTTTGGGGGTGTGGGTAGAAAAACCATCTGTTATGACTCTGAGGGAACATCAATGCACTCTTTTAGGAAACGAGTTCCCTGCAAAATCAATTGTAAGAGGAAGTTGGGCAGTTGCTTTTCATCCCAATCATTGGAAACATTAACAATCATCTTCCTCACACCTCTTTTTGACCTGTTTTTTGTTTCCTCTTCTAGGAGGAAACTAATATGGACAGAATTTTCCTTGAAATACTTGAATCGGAATTTGAAATTGTTGCACTCAAAACTTGAGGGAAAGTAGACTTTGAATTGGAAAAAATACATGGTTACACTCGGTGAAAAGAGGGGCTTCGGGCATTGGGGTTGTGTAAATCTTGTATGTAGTCTTTGATTAATATGTGATGCTAATGTTCATGGGATGTATATATTTGCGTTTGCATAACAGGAGTTTCTAGAATGGAAGGCAGCTAGCAGGGAGGAATAATCTAAATATCAAAAACAGATAGGAGGAGTATGTTGGAAACGTGGAAAAGGAGCTGGAGAGGTGGCAAAATGCCCGAAAAGCTAGGAAAGCAAACAGTGACATGAACCTACAAGAAACCATGGACAAAGAATTGGATAGCCACAGACTGGAGCATGGTCCAAAGAAGAGAAAAATACCTGGTAGAAACAACAATGAAGATGAGGAAGATGTGGAAGATATCAATGTCGGGGAGGATGATATGATGGATGATGTGTTGGATGTTGATGATAATGGTGGGAGGGAAGATGAGACGGCCAAAGCAGAGCCTGGAAACACTAGTCCAGTCCCTGATAATGCTGAGCAGCCATGATCTAGACAATGCAGGTCAAACGTATACGAGGTCTTTTGTATTTTTAGTTTTTGTTGTAGCATTCATTTTTGGCAAGATTTTGCTTTTTGTTTCATCGTTAACCCATCTCTAGCTTAGATTTGATATGTGCTCTATTTATGCCAACTACTTATAACATTATAATCTAAATAACAGTTGCCATTATGAAAAATTACGAATTTGTCTTATAAATTTTGATACGAAAATAGTTCATGCGGACATGTATAAGAAACATAATTTCGCTTGTCAGTCTTACCTGTAAAATAAGGTCCTTCCATTTCTTCAGAAAAATGTAGTCCTATTATTTATTAATATGTAAATTTGTGAATGACTATTAAGGTGATATTAAATACGCAGGAAAAAAAAGTATAAAAACAGTTTTAGAACTAAACTTTATTCAAACAAAAAGCATTACTTCTGGTTCTAATCATATATATTGCTAATCAAACAATAAATTTTAAAAACTCACAATAGATATCAGAAAAGCCCCGAAAAGAATATAATTCTTGGCCTAACAGAAAAATAGTATGAAAAGCCACTCAATGCAAACAATATCTTATAGCAGATGGATAAACCCAAAAAAAAAAGCTTCCGAATGCAACCAAAATGAATCGACAAAGACACAAGGACTGAATAATACAGATTTCAGAATCCAAATCAGAAGCACTTCCGGTGAACGATGGCTGGTCCGGATTCATCATACTCACTCTTGGAAATCCACATCTGCGCATAGAAAAATGAAGGAAAAAAAATAAGTTATGGAGGTCGAAACGCATATATATGCATGTAACACAAATGTGGGACCAAGCAGACTAGGTAACATAGCAGTAAAGTTACCTGCTGGAAGGTACTAAGAGATGCTAAAATAGATCCCCCAATCCAGACACTGTATTTTCTCTCAGGAGGTGCAACCACCTTAATCTTCATGCTACTAGGGGCAAGCGCTGTGATTTCCTTGCTCATCCTATCAGCAATACCAGGAAACATGGTTGTTCCGCCACTAAGCACAATGTTTCCATATAGATCTTTCCTGATATCGACATCACACTTCATGATGGAGTTGTATGTAGTTTCATGGATTCCGGCAGCTTCCATTCCAATCAAAGAGGGCTGGAAGAGTACTTCAGGACAACGGAACCTCTCTGCTCCGATTGTAATCACTTGACCATCAGGCAATTCGTAACTCTTTTCAATGGCAGAGCTACTCTTGGCAGTCTCTAATTCTTGCTCGTAATCAACAGCAACATATGCAAGTTTTTCTTTAATGTCACGAACAATTTCTCGTTCTGCACTTGTCGTGAAAGAGTACCCTCTCTCGGTTAAGATCTTCATCAAGGAATCTGTAAGATCACGGCCAGCAAGGTCTAACCGGAGAATAGCATGGGGGAGGGCATAGCCTTCATAAATTGGCACTGTGTGGCTCACACCATCACCGGAATCCAAGACGATACCTATTCAAACAAATATATATATAAATTCTTCATGCCAATTTCCATAGCATCAATAGAAAAACGCAAAATGATAACAGCTAAAGTAGAAGCAAATCAAGTTTTGTCCTAAAAAGATACCTGTTGTACGACCACTGGCATAGAGCGAAAGAACTGCCTGAATAGCAACATACATAGCTGGCACATCAAATGTTTCAAACATAATCTGGGTCATCTTCTCCCTATTAGCCTTAGGGTTAAGTGGTGCTTCTGTAAGAAGTACTGGATGTTCCTCAGGAGTAACACGAAGCTCATTGTAGAAAGTATGGTGCCAAATCTTCTCCATGTCATCCCAATTGCTAACAATGCCATGTTCGATAGGATATTTCAAGGTAAGGATACCTCTCTTTGATTGGGCTTCATCTCCTACATAAGCATCCTTTTGACCCATTCCAACCATCACACCTGTGTGGCGTGGTCGACCAACGATACTGGGAAACACTGCCCTTGGGGCATCATCTCCAGCAAAACCAGCCTGCAAGTATAAAGACAAAGCAGGCTTCAACATTTGTATATTTCCATATTTGCATTAAAAAACACAAAACCAACCCAATGCACGACAGAAAAATAAATTTAATATAAACATCATAAAGACGATTTACTAACCTTAACCATTCCAGTTCCATTGTCACAAACAAGAGGTTGAATATCCTCATCAGCCATCTCTAGTTAGCCTGGACAAGGAAATGGATTAATGTTCAATCAAACTATATATCCAGGAAACCAAGAGGCTAAATTCAAAGAACGACAAGTCAAATGTATTTCTTAAGTCTGTACATATCTCATCTTTACTCTTTATGGCACGTAAATTACTAAAAGCATAAACTTCCTATAAAATTTAAATAAGAGCTCAATTTCTGAAGAAAGCATAAAACTGAAACTACCCAAGAATTAAACGCCTATTACAACATACTCAACTAATGATCCTATACTAGATTCTACAGAATCTTTACAAAAACCAATCAAAACTTCATCAAGATATAGATGAACTGTAAAGAGATCAACTTGACACGCTGAGAAAACCTCATAAACACGTATAAAGTTGACAATTTGACATCCAATAATCCGTTAGGAAGAGGGATCACAAGGGATATCATTAGATATCCGGAAATATTTAGACATAGATTAGAAGAAAAAAAACAATACCTTGTTTAAGCAAAAACGATAATCTTCTCTGCGGCTCTTGAAAGGAGTGGAAAATTAAATTTTTTCAACAGAGAAGCTGGGTGTATAAGTGAAATGTTGGATAATAGTATAATACTCTGATTTATATATAGCACAAATGAGAGAGAGAGAGATGTACATGGAATTCAACCCAAATTCAGCCCTATTTGGCAGCTGATTAAAAAAAGTTTTCATATGGAAAGAAAAGAAAAAAGTTAAAACGGAATCTCTTACACAGAGGTGTTTTGCTGGATTTGTGTCCGAATCCAAACAAACTGACAAAGTGATGCGTAGCCGTCCAAAAGCCGATGTGGAGTTTAGTCAGGTATGAGGTGGACATTCTTTAGACTTAATGCGACATTAACAACAGGGCGGCTAAAGTTAGGGTGGGCGGTGCCTCATGCCTACCATGTCTATCAATCAATGACTGCTTCTATATTGGTTGGAATTGGCCCCACTACTCCTTTATTTTTTTGGTAAACTACATTATCATTTAAGTGTGATTAGATGTTTATTTTAAGCATTATAAATTTAAAAATATTTTAATTATAAAAAATTAATAATAAAGTGATCACTTCATCACTCAATATTAATCATATTCAAAATAACAACAAAAATGATTCAAATTTTAAGCTAATGAAGGTCTTTTCATTGAAATTGATGGGATGATGCAGATTTTTTATTATGACATTAAATTATTATACATTATTGTAGTTGGGTTGTCAACTTGATCAGTTTATTTAGTCAGCTCATGGTGAGAGTTTAATGACATACCCCGAAAATCACACACTTCAACAAACTTTGCATACATTTCCGTATTAACGTCTGAATAATGATTTTGAGAATCAACCATCATTTCAACGTCATCATTGTTTGAAAGTTCGAACGATATATAAGTTAACGAAAACAATGATGTTGGAAATTTGTACTGAAGCGACGACATTCTTCTAATACTTCCAACATGAACCTTTATTGAAATCTTCGTTATCAGCTCTTTAAGAGTTATATTTTTCTTGAATGATATTTTAATATAATGATTTGATACGAAAACAATGTCGGTTTCATCTTCCCGAATTTTTCTATCATAATAAACAATAGTTGAAATTCGCGTCATTCTTAGAGTTTGAAAGTGAGACAATCTTATATATGCTAAAAAAACTGAAACAAGCCTAATTAAATAAATAATATATGGATTAAAATATAACGTAATAATCTTTTTACACATAAACGTAAATAATTTAAATAATATAATTTTATATTTTACTGTATCGGTAAAAATATTTTGACTTATGCTCCTGCTTTCCAATTTTACAACCATAAAAATTAATTTAAAACAATTAATACAATATTTTTTTCAAATAAACATATATAATTATAAAAAATTATTATAAAAAATTATTTTACAACGAAAGATTGAACGAACTTCTGAATCAAATATAAGAGGATTGTCGGGTGATATTTACGGATTGAGAGGATTGTTGTTTGATGTTTTCGGTTGAGAGGATTGTTGTGTGAAAGTTTACGGGGTGATCGTTTTATTTATAGCCGAGAGGAAACGCTTTAAAGCTGAAAAATGGGGATACAATTATAAAATGCGCGACTCATGCACCGCGCCTATTTGACGCGTGTGTCAGATGGCAGGAAAGCGCGACCTATGCACCGCGCCTTACCCTACTTGGCATAAGGCGCAACCCATGCATCGCGCCTTATCCAGCGTGGCGCCATGTCAGCATAAGGCACGATGCATAAGCCGCGCCTTACCCCACGTGGTGCCACATCAGCGTAAGGTGTGGTACAGGGGCCACGCCTTTCTGAAAAGGATGTTATATCAGGAAATATACCTGCATAGGTGCCTGACATAGAAATAAAAAATAGAGTGATTTTTGGGGAAGTTTGCAAAATTTTTAGTTATAATTAGGGTTCTTTTACTTATAATTTTTTAATTATATTTATGTCTAGTTTACTTAAATTTCTCTAATCATAATACTAACTTTACAAGTAAAATAGAAATAAATAGAATAACATATATTTAATATTTTAATGAATAAAAATTATTCAGTGTTAAAATTTTAAGGAATTAGTAATGGAATGTGTTCTTGAGAAATGAAGTCTTCAGTTTTTCTTCAAATGTTAACATTTTGAATTATTATTTCGGTGAGTATTTTATGACACAATAATTATTTATTTATTTGTGATCTCACGCGTTTTTCTATTAGTTTTGAAGTTTTTTAAAGTTAAAAAAGTTTAATTAATTTAATTAAAAAATTATATAACTTTTTAGTATAATTACTTATTTTTTATTTCACATCAAATATCAAATAAATCTATTATAAGATTGATTTGTTTAACATATTTTTTTTTCACAAAATTTTTATATTTTGACAATACGTTATTATATAAATATTTTTTGTTACCTTCCGATTTCAAGACTTTGTCCTGATTAATTTGAATTAACTCGTGTCATACCTAACTTTGATGGATGAATCTCTCGATGATGAGAATATTCTATATATACAAGGTATTTAACTACATTGATTTTCGATTTTCTCGCTTAATTTAATTTTCTTTAATTCAATTAGCTGACTAATCATGTTTAACTGTTTAAGCAACCCAAGATAGACTAAGCAGCTAACCAAAATTGATTTTTTTTTTGAAAGATAAGTAATGAAAATACCTAATTGTTTCTATCAATGAACTATTTATTGCTTTTATAAGTCAAAAAGAAAAGGGTAAATTACATTATTGATCATTTTTATTTAAATTTTGTACATTTTTTTCTTTGAATTCAAAATATATAATATTTGGTCACTTTTTCTTTTTATTTAATTAAGATGTAATATTGTCGGGGCTTTAAGAGATTTTTGGTGTGACACAATGAATATATAAGATTAAAAAAAGGATAAACTACACAAATAATCACTAATATTTGAGTAAATTTTTGTTTTTCCAACTGAAATTTATCCTTGGCAATCTTACCCTTGGTAAGCCCCTTCTTGCTCTTCATCTTCTCCGTTGATCGGAGCAAGGTGTAAACATAATATGGCTCTAGAAAACCAAGCCATTAAACGTCAGAAATTAAATGGAGAAAGACCGAGATAGGCGCTTAAATGCTTCTTCACCTTTGCATGTTTTATCTACTGTTATTTGTAACTTTCTCTAAAGGGTTATCTCTTTGTTGCTTCCCTCTATACCTCATATCCTAAATGTGAAATTTCATAACTTTCTCCAAAAGTTAAAATGTGACCTTACCAGTTGCAGTTCCAACATGAGCTCTTCCACTGCTAAAACTGTTGACAAATTGCATAGAAAGATTTGTTTCTTGTGAAATTTTGTTTCTGCTTTCCTTGAGGTCCTATGTTCGAGAACAAGTACATCATTTGTTTCAATGGCAACAATGATATAAAATTTCCAATCATCTAACAGAGATTTTTCACCCCCTCACAGTTCATCAAATATAAAAGAAGAAAATCACTTCATTTTGGCTCCGACAACGATTTGCTTCTTAACACGCCCTTGTTTCCCTTATTCTTTCATAAAATCTTTCTAACTAATCAGATTAATAATGCTGCTACTATCCCGTTGCCACCGCTCAAATTGACAAGGCCTAAAGAGCTTGAATTCGAAACAACACAGAGGATGTGCCCAGTTAGAGTGAAGAGCACCGCAAAGCTTGAGGAAGAAATGATGGCTAAAATTCCGAAGTTCAGAATAAGACCATTGAACAAGAAGGTATTGTTTATATACCGTCTGGTTTATGTGTATTAAACTGATCCCTCTTTGTTCTTTACCGTTTAAGATTTTTCTCCAATAAACTTTCTTTAATTCGTTGTCCATTTTTTCTCCGGTGTAGATTTTTGAAGCTCCACCACCACCTTCAATACCAAAAAAGTACTTCAAAGCCTCCGAAATTTTAGGTAAACTAGGCCAATAAGCTTTCTTTAATTCGTTGTCCATTTGCGCTGCAGTTACGCTTACACCTTGCTCCGATCAACGGGGAAGATGAACAGCAAGAAGGGGTGTACTAAGGGTAAGATTGCAAAGGATAAATTTTAGTAGATAAACAAAAACTTATTAAAATATTAGTGACTATTTATATAGTTTACCTTGTTTAATTTTATATATTCACTTTATCACGTCATCAATCACTTAATAATAATTAACTCTGAATGACCACATATTAATTAAATAAAAATAAAATATTATCAAATATTATATTTTTAAATTTAATAATAAAAAATATATAAAACTTAAACAAAAGTAATTAATCTTGTAGTTTACCAAAAGAAAATTAATTATAAATAGAAATAGTCACGAGTTTATTATATTTAAGCTTGATAACTGAAGGAAAATGAATAATTAAAACAATATAAAATTTTCAAATGTCGAGTATTAATAATTGATTGTGTATAAGTAATAGAGTTAATTGCATCATATTCCTTAAAGTATGACCCTTATTTTAAATTGGTCCCTAAACCTTTAAATATTTCAATTTCATCCTAAAACTTGACCATCATTTTAAATTAGTTCTTAAACTTTTAAATATTTTAATTTGATCCCAAACTATATGTATATACTAATCACATCTCTTGTTAATAAAATCATTAGACCAAGTTATATAACTATATATTTAAAAAAACAAAATTTAGGTTAAATTATGGTTGAAAACTAATTACATATTTGGATGAATTTGGGGATGAAATTAGAATATTCAAAAGTTTGAGGATTAATTTATAAAGAGGGTCATAATTTAGGGATGAAATTAGAATGTTTAAAAGTTTAAGATCTAATTTATAATCAGAGTCATAGTTTTAAGATGAAATTTTAATATTCAAAAGTTTAAGAACTAATTTAAATGAGGGTTATAGTTTGTGTACATATGCAATTAACTCTAATAATAATAATAATAGAATAGAGTTTTCTTTTTCATTTTGTCCAAACGGTTCGTTTTGGTTGAACTTTTTCATGTTGGTTTTCAGCCCAATCACATGGTATTACAATGGGCCCTTAAACCACACTTAAAGACTTTTTTCTCACCTCATATAGGAAAGCCCATAATTTTTGGCTGCACCTGTGTGCGGCGCAATACGCACTTGGCGCACTTTAAACACCTCCGATTAAACTCACACTTATATTCGCGTTTTCTGTGATTAGGGTTCGCCATATGTGAGATCCCATCCTCCTGACCTGTTTGAAGGTACTCTCCTTGTATTTTTTTCTAGTGTTATTATCTTTTGTGTGGATGAATCTATTTTAATCAACCGATCATCATCAATTATTCACTTAAATTGTTCTTACTGATCTGTAAATCTAGGATTTTGTATTGAGAATGTTTAATATTTTCCTTATTTTTTTTTCAAATGAGATTTTTTTTTAAATTTTCAATATTTAGTTTTCTGTTTAGGTTTTTGGATGTCTACTGGATTGCTGACCTTCAGCTTAAGATTTTATTGACTCCGTTATTTATTTGTATGCTAGTTAGGCGATCTCCAAAATTCTCTTTTCTGCTAAGTATTCGACTTCATTTGCAATGTAAGTGTATCGTTTCTCATCCATTTTAAGCATATCTTGTTTCCTATTCCTTATTTTTTCTATCTGTAAAAAATAGTGTATTCAAATACAATGTCTTTATTTCAATTATTTATCTTTTAAAATTATTTTAGGGCGGACGTGGAACCTGCTAACCCGAGGAAGTATCTTGAAGACGGTTGCAAGCCTAAGTGTGTGAGACAACTTCGTTCATATGAGGTTCTTAATAAGCTTAGATGTTTCTGAAATTGGAGCTAGATTTACTGAAATCCTTTTATCATTCTTTCGGTGATATGAGTTTGATAATTGCTGTTAGAAGTATAAACTCATGAGGTGGTGTTTTCTACTTCTAGTAATGGGATTTTGGTTGTGCATTGCTGATTTGTTGTCTGTCCTCTTTCTGCTGACTGTTAAATTTCCTGTTGTATTAGTTATTGTGTACTTGTTAGAGGAGCCCTTAGCATTTTTAGTCACTTTTTCAAAGTTGCATTGCACTTCATTGAATTGTTTTCTTATGATTATGCCTGAGTTTTGAGTTGATTGGTAGAGCCTTGTAGTAAGTACTTCAGGGATTATTTTTAGTTTGGAGAATAAAGTTTTATTTTCTTTCATGGATATGTGTGAAGTTTTTGTGATGCAAGTTGTTTTCTTCCATTGAGCCAGGCCCAACTCTATATTTCTCTAAAATCCATACTAAAGCAAAAGCCTGTCAACATAAATTATTTGATGAAAATGATAGATCTAACTCTGACATGCACATGTATTTACTATACTCAAAGTGGTATGCCAGTGTGTGACTAAACCATTCGTTCACATATCTTTTCTTGAAGCTTATTAATGATTCTAGAATGCTTAAATAGTTAAATTTATTTATGGACTTGACCTGTTGTGAAATTCTGTTTCTTCTGTTAACTCTTGGTCAGAACATTTTCTGTAACGGTGAATTGATTGGCAATTTATTGATTACTGCTTTCCAACAGGCATGTATTAAGAGAATCCAAGGTGATGAAAGTGGGAACAAGCACTGTACTGGTCAATTTTTTGACTATTGGTCTTGTGTTGATAAATGTGTAAGTACACTTTTATTTGCTTTGTCTCCATTTGGCTCCTATCATGCTCATTGTCCTGATGTCAACTTGGTGGAATGTAGGTTGCACCAACATTATTCTCGAAACTGAAATGATAAGGACCGTGTTGTGTGAGCATTAGCATTGAGGTCATGTTTGGTGATTTTTTTATATCAGCTGATTCCATAAACTTGAGAAGCCTGCTCGAGTTATCTGAGAATTTATAACTTCTTTTGTGTTACCTTGGAAACTCTTAATAAATTTGGATCCAGGGGTTGGCAACAGGATGAGAAGTGTCATTACAGATTGACTGTGATAGTTTGAATATAAATTGTGTTGGCGACCACAGGTAAACGAGTTTCAGAAAATGTGTATGTATTTTTTTTAAAATTGGCTCTTGATGTAGCTCATTACTTGCTTGCTTAATTCCATGCCCGAGTCGCTCTGGTTGACATCGTCTGTGTTCGAAATTGCTTTAATACTAGTTAAACTTAAATACTATTTGTTCCTTATTATACCTGTCAATACAAAGGTAACATGGATACAACAATTTTAGTTAACACAAATTATTTAATAATGCCGTCAGTTAAACACGAGTTGCACGTCTACTAATTGTATCCGGTTCACATTTTTAGACAGCTGACATAAGGCAGATCCACTTTTCTTCGACAGGATTAAATTGGCATGAAACTGACGAGCCTAATTAGATGCTTGTGCACAGAATGAAACAAACTATAGCTTTGAAGAGTCCGTCGTCATTCAAGATTCGCCTTTTATAAATCAATCTTTCTCGATATGCTGGGACATTTTGAAAGATGCAACGGTTGATTCTAGGCTAATACTCACCCTAGATTTCGTACCGTTTGAACTGTAACTTCCTCTTCTTTTCCTCTAAAGCCATCGAGTCATGACTCGCTCAAATTACCTTCTCCACCCGTATCATCAATCTCTCAGATCGATTAAAAGCTCTAACTCTTGGAATATTAGAAAAATGCGAATAAATCTCTTCCCCCTTTCGAATACTGCCGTATTTCTTTCTTTATTTGGGGTACTGGGATTGTACGTGAACTTTAAAATGTTAAAAAATAGAGGAAATCTTTTAAAAGTTAGTTAGATAATTTGTTTCTTTTAAAATACTGCATATAATGAGTGCCAAAATGTATGACCTGTATATTCATAAAAGAAAATAAACGGCTATTAGATTTTATGTCGAAAACTTTTGTAGGTAATGGTTCCCAAGCATTAGCCACGCTTGATTTCATTCATGCAATGGCATTGGGCCAAGCTTAGTATGGGAGATGTCTCTTTGAATCTCTCACACCAGCATGTCTTATTGTCATATAGCCGCCGCCTCCCACAATTAAGATTTCATCTCGGCTTTAACCTTTTTATGGTCCCTAATCAGATACCCTTCTCCATTCCTCTCATCACCTCTGCTGCTTTCTCCTAAACTTTCCACACTGCTATATCCTGATTTTCTACGACGTTTCCTTCCCCATGCAACTCCACTATCGCTCAAGCTGCCATCTAAGAGTGGATCATCGGTACCGCAGACTACCCTCCTTGCAGCTGTGGGAATACAACTATCATCCTTAGTCTTTCTTTTGTGTTTCCGATGCCTCTTTATTCTTTCGGAGATCTTATGCAGTTTATTGTTGAACTTCGTGATCCCCTTCTCAACAGGCACAACTGCTTGATTTACTGTAAATTTTACGTCGTTTACAATCTGCACCAGGAAAGAGTAGATTCATTCAGCAATCATAATGTCACCATACTAAAGAAAAAGGAAAGAAAAAGGAATTTTTATTGGCATATTACATGTTCGAAAAAAAGCCCCCAACTAACGTAGTGGAAGAACATGTACAAAATTCTGGTTTTCATTATATAGTGGATGCTAGTTAGCAACTTAATCAATTCCCGTCAACTTGAACTCCTGAAGAGAAACTATTTTGGAGAACCAATAACAACGATTATTATTTTCCGACTATTTTTTAAACCACTCATCTCCACAAGCACCGTATTATCTAAAATAATACTATTAGTATAACCGGAAGACTTACATATTCACCACCACCAATAAATACGTCCTTCACACTTTCTTTGATGGTCATTCCACTTCGGGCATTCATGTCAGGCTGAGGTAAGCCTTGCGTAGTGGGTTGCACACCCTCTGTAACCTCATTAGGAACCAGAGGGCAATTAACAGATTCATAGTCCCCAAGGATTGCAACATTTCTGGGAATGGGATCTTCCATTAACTCATAAGGTTTGGAAGGGAAAACGTATAGGTGAACTATAGAAGCAATGCCCATCTGTACTGGAGGAATGTCGCAACATGCCAAACTGTCATATTAGAAAAAGACTAGTAGAATTTGCTAGGCTTTTACCAAAATGTCATATTAGAAAACGTATAGGTGAACTATAGAGTTCGCATGGGCATTGGTACACAGGAATACTACCAAGAAGAAATGGAGACAACTACCTCTATACAAATGATAAAATTCTGGACACTTGACTTAAGCTGCAAGCCTTCTGCAATTGGGCTTCTGAACAGACCAAGAGAATAAAAAAGGGCGATTGCCACACCTTGCCACCAAGTTAGAAATACGATAGTTTTAAAAGTCAAAAACTTGGCCAATGGATTTATGTGTGCCAGCTCATCCTTTGTGACAGTATAAAATTGAAGTAAACAGTATAAAGCCCATGATTGACTGAAATTGAGAACCACTGCCATATAAGGATACCTGAAAATCAGGAAATAATGCCAAGATAATGAGAAATTTCTTAACAGGGTCATTTACAAAAATTCTATTTCACTATTTAATGTTCACCTTAAATGAAACAACAAAATCCTTGAATATTTTCAGCAAACACTTGTGCTCACAAGTAAAACAACATACTATATTCTTATTTCAGGAGGATTGTTACTTAGCAGGTGAAGCTCTAAAAGAGACATCAATACAAATCACAATCATTCAATATTACTTATTTTTTCTACTGATAACTTGCACAAATCCATACTATCATACTCAACATTCTACATTAAGAACATCTTACCCACATCCCCATTTGAATTCTCCTTCACAATATACATCAAAAGCTTCAAGAATAACTGCTAAAAGAGCAGTCAACGACTTGATCAGCATCTGCCAACAAAGCATACAGCTCTGTTAAATAGGGAACAACAACAGAAACAAAATATTCCATTTTCTTAAAACCCAAGGCCACTTACGTATTGGACAATGCCAAACTTAACAACTTGGTAAAACCCTTGACCAAGTTTCCATGGTCTTAGGATATAATTCATGGGAAAAGGGTGCTTAACAGTTCCTTGTTCATAATTGAGGTCCAATAGCGGAGTTTTAGAACTTGCACTTCCTAGTTTTTCATGAGTTGAATAGTCCTCTCTTCACCACCTTAAAAGCAGATATTTAAAGAAGATTGCAGTGAAGAACAGAAAAATTCTCAACATTAGCCATAAAAGTAAACAGAAGCCTGACTCTGAAAAATGAACTGTTAAAAAACTGTAACAGAGAAGAAAATTGCAAAATCAATAATTTAATAAAAGCCAATGCTGTCAGAGCTAAAATACTAGTGTTGCACTTTGACATTTATGCTATATGACGGACCTCTGAAACGTCCATAAACCAGAAATGCATATGTCATGCAAAGGAACTAGTCTTCCAAATATTTTGATAGAAATTATTGCCAGAATTTTAGGACCATAATGTCAAATGCATGAAAAATAGCATATATAAACTCAGTTTGACACAACTGTCCAATCTTATTCTGATCACCTTTAAAGGAAATATATATCATACATAGTACCTTTTTCCTTTGTGTATGTTCATGTCTGTGTGTTTTGTTTCATGTGGGTGTTATGTCAATAACTCAATGCATGACATTCTTAGCAGCAGACAATTTTACAACATAACTACCCATTGGCAGGTAACTGGAAATAGCCTACAGCCACCATGAAGAATGTGGACTGTTGACCATTCATAGTTTCTCATCAATGCTAGTGGTAAGGGCCTGCAAATAATCACATTCTGGACCTTTCTTGAGTAAACCAAAAGAGTATAGCATATTTTCTTTTAGCATTAAAGTAGAATGAATCAGGGGCATTGCATGTTAGACATCAGAAGAATCTAGACAAAACAAATAGGATGCCATTCCAGAAACTGCAAGCCAGAATTACAAAATAAAATCTTTAGTTGAACTTCGAGGCTCTAGAAATGGACATACCCAAGCAAGCTACGAGGTATCTTTCAAAGCAATACATGGCAAATGATTCGTAGCAATCGCGTAGTATCGAACAATCAACACTAATTGATGGATCCACCAAAGATACAAACTGTTAAAAGTCATTGGGTAAGCAAGAAAGAAGATAACAAAAAGCATACCATTGAACTAGATACATGCTGCCAAAATATCATGCTGAAGTACTGTGTCTGAATATAAATCAAATTTTCATATGAACACACCAGTTAAAAAATTAAGTGAAAAAGCCAACAAACGTCACCTTCAACGCATGTTAGCAATACCAAATCACAAAAAGATCCAGCCAATTATTTTATACAATTTCTCAAGGCATATTCAACAATCTCAAACACCACATTTTTGCTTTAAAATTTGAAAAGTCGGCCATGGCATTTCAATTTCAGGAGTCTTAAGAACAAAAATTTACCACTGCAAGCATTCTCAGAAACAAAAGGTTTCCAGCGTTGACCAGAAAACATTTATGCTAATGATTTCACTAAGATGTACATACCATATACACCAGAAGACCAAATTCCACCTAACAGGAGAGAATTTTGAGCATTCTTTTAAGAAATTTATCTGACCTCTAGATACATCCTAATGATATTAATCTTACGGTACAAAAAATACATGTTTTGATCAAACAACTTAGAACACAGTTCAATTAAACAACTAGCTTCATGATTCAAAGTTTCCACTCAACTGACAAAAAAAAAGCCAAAATCTGACAAAAGAACTCACCGATTCTACAGAATAACATGGAACCATAAGAACAACTCCGATCAAAAACTTTTGCTCCTGCCGATCCAAAAGCAAGATCACGAAACAGTATAAAGTAAGGGGGAAAGCCTAAAGTTTCTAATAAAACGAAGAGCTTACCTCAGGATTCTTGTAAGAATATAGATGCTCGAGGACAAGATACATTGAAAGCGAAAGCGTGACGACTACAAAAACTCCAGCTATCAAAGTCGCCCAAATAGGAGGCGAATAGCCCAATAGGTAATCTGTAATCTTCATCAACGATGAGCCACTACACTTTTGGCGGTAATCGGTAATAACTGAATTTCCGCTTCCAGGAAATAAGAAGGTTAAAAAAAATCAACGGATGATCATCGATAATGCTTGATTCAAAACAAAAGGTTTTTTATTTGAACATGAACAGAAGATTTGAAATCCCTAGAAAAAGATTTGATAGACTGAAATGTAGGCAAAAGCCAAAGCCAAAAGGTGGTCGAGAGTGGATACTCGAATGAAAACATGAAGCCCAGGCACGGACGCTGCACGTGGATCCGTTTTATCTGTTACCCTTTGACTACTATAATCCCCTTCTAGCGTTTTCTCAAAGGTTTAATACCCAATTTAGGGGGGAAGTTCTACAATACCATACTCTTAATATATAATTAAAAATATATTATTGATTTTGTTATTATTTAAATAAGAAAATCGGTAAAAAATTAATTAAAACATTATTATTTTTATCTAAAACATTAATGTTTTTATCATTTTATGTAAAGTGTTCAACAATAGCAAAATTAGTAGAAAAAATAATAAAACAGGTAAAATACTCAATAATAACAAAACCGTTAGAAATAATAATGTTTCTGATAATTTTTTACTGATTTTGTTAATTAAATAATAACAAAACGATAACGTCTTTTTTTAGCCGTATATTAAAGCTGCCGCATGTGATCACTTTCCCAATTTAGGCCCTCAGGCGTACTAACTAGAAACGCAACATCATGGATGATATGAGAAAAATAAATAAACACATGGCACGTTGTCATTGGCTAGTTGAAGTGAGCAAAAAAACCAAAATTTTGTTTGTCATCAAAACACGTTTGTGAGAAAATAAGTATAATTTAAGAGAAAAATTATGAATAAAATCAGGAAACTATTTAAAATATGTAATGTATATACATAGTATCATCAAATCTTTTGTCTGTACTGGGGAATACTTAATTAACTCTGTCCAAAGTTGAGATTAGATTGTGACTAAAACACTGAATAAATGTGCATGAGGTTCACATGGTTGATTCCAAAAAAAAAAAGTTCAAACTTGAAGAAGTGGGCTGCCAGGTTTTGTTTGTAGGAATATAATTCAGATTCACAGTTTTTGGCAGCTTTCACCCACAGGAAGGTACGAAATTGCATAAAATTTTGGTAGCGAGACCAAAGAGAACAGTTCAACCTGCACGTTCAAATCATGATTTTTTGTTGCAGAACAAGACAACCCATTCGTGCACATAATTTCATGTCAATCTTTTATGTTGAAAATATTTTTTTTGAATGCATGATTTGATATGGGAATCAAACTTATTTAAAGCACTTTGATGCAGTGATACGATCCTGATCCGACAGCAAAGGCTACTGCTGCAACTGTCCCGCCATTTAAGTTGGATCCAAATTCAAGCTTGACAGTCCATGTTGAATATGAATCTCAGAATCTGAGTTTAATGCACGAAGATGAGGAGCAATAATGTTCTTTTTACCAATTATGATGGCATGCTTGCCTCTTTGCGTTCGACGACTGGAATACCTTATGGTTTATTGTCCTTGATAAAATGAAGCAATGTTTATAACATGATGCAGTGGGAATACAGATTCGAGATGGATTCTCGGGTGCCGTTGAAACATTTTCAAAACCAAATATTTCAAGTCTTCATCGTTCTACACGCAGAGGACAGAGGGTTCATATTAATTGATGGAATTGTAGAGTAGGAGGGTCCTCGTTTCAAAGGATTCCGAATGGCTAGTCTCTTTTAACTATTCTTGATCATGAGTTTCAATTTTTAAGTTACAGAGTCATTAAATTACGAGTAATAAATCAACAACGTTGATTTATGTAGTAAATAATTTAATATCGTCTAAACATATTTCGAGTTCTAATCCTTGAAATAGCTTCAAAATAAGTTTTTTTAAACCATTTAATAAAAAAGGATTTCAAATAGTTGATCATAGGCTAGACTCAATGTTGCGGTTCATTTTCAGTTTTATTCTAATTTAGAACGAAAATTCTTGAGTAATAGATAAATAGATCATCCGAACTTGCAAAATAAATATATTTATTTATTTATATTTTAGAAAATAACAAATTTATAATATTTATATCTACGTCAAATGATTTAAGAGAAAGAGATGCATAAGTTGATAGCATCTTTTGATTATTGCATATACTTTAGCATCTTTAAAATGCTCCCATTATTCAAGTTGTATTATGCTTCGTTTACTTTTAATCGGATTTATTGTTATATAGTGTAATTTTTGGACGGTGAAAGACATTTTGTCAATTTAATATTATTATAAAATAGAAATTTAAGATAAATTATATAAATAATCATTATGCATTTTTAATTTATCTTATTTTGATAATTAATTTTAAAAATTATATTTTTATCATAGAAATCATCTGTTTATTATGTTTTGATTATTGAATCGTTAAATTTCTCCTAATTTATTAATGGTGTAACATATTAATGAAAAAATATTAATTTTAAATTTAAAAACTTTTAAAATGTTAGAAACAACAAACCTTGAATCTCAAATTGAGTGGCGAGAGAGTAGAGGATATTAAAAAAAGAATATAATTTAATTAAAGATTCCTTATATGATTAACCACAATAATTAAGCATTTTAGATCTTAGTTTGGGGATATAACTTTATAGATTTTGAGGTTTGTTCTCTAAAGATTAAATTTTACATTGAAAAAAGAATTATTGTGTGACTATCATCAATTAGAAGAAGTGATTGGGGTACAATGACTTGAGGGTTTTCTTTTTATTTTGGGGGATCTTTGATCTATGAAGAAAAAGAAGAGAATAAGATTTTTTTTTAGTGCCTAAACAACGATAAAATGAGATTAACGTGATGGATGATTATAACGATCAATGATTGAACTTTGAATAAAAAGATAAAAAATGAATAAAAAATATTTTAATGTAAATTTGATTTTTTTAATTACATCATTTTAATTTAATAGTTAAAATATTAAAGAACAACAACAACAACAAAACCTTATTCTCATATGCAATGGGGTAAGGGGAAGGTAGGGTAGTAGGCTGCCCTCAACGCCATGTTGAGAGCAGCTTCTGTAGAAGACATCCGACAGTCAGAAAATTAAAAATAAAGATAAAATGCAATGCATGTATAAATAAATAAATACATAGTTGAACAGTCTTCATAATACAGTCTTTATTAATGGGAAGTAATCCCTGCAAATAAATCCATGCGTAAAAATCTCTGCATATAGACAGAAACGTAAAACCCGACTAAATTTAAAAAGAGAAAACCTGAAGAGAATAATACACAGAAGTCAACGATAGAAAGTTACGAGAATGAATAAAGTCAAATGGGTTAAAACATAAACTAATGCAACACTACTTCGCTACCCTAGTTTTAATTATTCATAAATTCCAATGACAGAAACGTATAAAAAGTAGAAGTCATGGAAATTACTACAAAGGCATTAAAAAGAAGACAAAGATGTTTCGCCCTATGGTTGTGACCCGCACTACTCGGCTACCCTGGTCTTAATTCTCTATACTTTCCTATCAGAGGTCATGTCTTCGGTAAGGGCTAAATCCTTCAAATCAGATCTCAAGCAGTCTTCCCACTTCCGCCTTGGTCGTCATCTCCTTCTGGCATCGCCGACTGTAATCGACTCTACCCTCCTGACCGCATCCGACAGTTGTCGCCTAAGGACATGCCCAAACCACCGTAGTCTTCTCTCCCTCAATTTTTCGGATACAAACACCACCTCCAATGACATCCTAATAGCAGAGTTTGGTGTCATGTCCTACAGAGTCCTATCACATGCCCATAGAAGCATTCTTATTTTTGTGGCCTCCATCCTCCTTACGTGATCCTTCTTGATTGCCCAACATTCTGATCCATACAGCAACGCTGGTCTTATTGACATTCTATAAAAATTTTCCTTAAGTTTTAGAGGCACATTCTTATCCCACAAAACTTCATTTTAGTGATAAAATTAAAAGTTTTTAAAATTTATTAATCAAATTAGGATTGGGAATAAAATTGGGTGTGGAATTTTATAGTTTATCGAATCAGTACCAAAATAAAACCCCCTACTTCCTTCTCCAAGCTCTCCCTCTCATCTCACTCACCCCGCCGTTCAACTCAGTCCTCTCTCTCAGTCGCTCACGGCTCCCACCTGACTCAGTCTTTGTCAGCCATTCACCCCGTTCCTTTTGTAATATCTCAATGTTACTCACTCCGCAGGCAGCCAGCTCTCAGCTTCCCATCGTCGACGTCGCAAGAAGAAACCTCTCAGCCTCCCAACGTCGGCGTCTCACTCGGCAAGCACCAATCATCTTTTCTTTGTATTCTAAAAATGGGTTAGTATTTTTTTAAGCAATCATATGTTCATTGTATTCTAAAATGGTTACTCTTCTTTCTTTTTTTTTTTAAATAAAAAAAACTTTGGTGCTAATATAGAATGGGATTGAGGAGATTTTGATATTTGTTTTGTGAAATTGTTAATAGCTGCTGTTTTTTTTAACTCTGTTTATACAATAAATTGATATTGCTAATATGGATTGAATTGGTTTCGTTGTATTCTATTTAAAAAAAATTGCCTTGCTTTGGGAAAAATTTAAGCTTTTGTTTTTTTTCTTTCTTTCAAGTCATTAGCCATAAAGGGAAATGATCAATGGTGATTGTTTCAAATGCATTTTTTTTTACTAAAGCTAATGTATTCTATGATATGGTCTGGTTTGCGTTGCTTTTTAATGGGTAAGATATTATTGCTCTAGTGACTTTTTGACGCTTCCTATATGCATGAGTAAATGATTAATTCAATTGATTGACAGATCTAATGTGCTAAAGAGAAAACATCCTTTTTCTTACAGGACTCAGATTCATTTCCCCTCGAAGTTCTTCCTCTGCAGAGCAAAGTTTGGTAAGCAATGTCTTTGGAGACTCAATACTGCGAACATCAACTAAGGACCTTTGGATATGATGTGGAACCCTGCCACAATGAATCCAAAGGAACCCTTGGAGATGTTACTTGCTTTTCAACCTCTCTTCCTCTATGGGGCACCAATGCTGACTTTTGTATAACGACAGCTGATTCCGAGTTAGATGGATCTTTCAGCTCAAGAGTGGTGCCTCCAACCCTGATAGCAGCAGAAAAAGAAGAAGCTAAGGCTGTTTTAACCTTGTTCTTCAAGAAGCAGGGTCTGAGCAATGCAGTTGCTGCGAGGATCATCAATAAATCAGACCTTTTCATTGACCACCTTGTGTCAAGGCTTCATTCTGTTCATAAATCTCGGTATCTCGTAGGTTCGATTGCAATGTTTTATTGTCTCTTTAACCGTCATCATTGTCAATTCTAATGGATTTATACTCCTGCTAATTTCTACTTGACATTTCAGGAAGAGAACTCACAACTCTTGAGATCAGGGATGCTCTTATTCCTTACCTTGAGTCTCTCCTTGAAGAGCATGGAAATATTCTGGCGGATGTGGTCGAAAATTTTCCAGATCCGCCTATTAAAGATAAACCTATAACACTGGAATCCCCGCCTGATTCCAAGAAGGTAAAAGCTGTATCTCGGGTTAGTGAGACGGGTCCTGCAGGGGAGCTCCGTCCTCAAGTCATCTACCTCATGGAGCTTGGCATGGATCTTGAGAAGATTAAGTTAATTACACGCAGATTCCCAGCTTTTGCCTACTACAGTCTGGAGGGGAAAATCAAACCTGTTGTTGAGTTCCTTCTTGAACTTGGCGTACCAAAGTCTGACATTCCCATCATTCTAGGTAAGAGGCCTCAACTTTGTGGAATCAGTCTCTCCGAAAATCTTATACCCACCATGACATTCTTAGAAAATTTGGGTGTTGACAAGAAACAGTGGGCAAAAGTAATATACCGGTTTCCTGCACTTCTCACTTATAGCAGGCAAAAATTTAATACAACTGTGGATTTCCTCTATGAAATGGGCCTTTCACCAGAGGATGTTGGTAAGATTCTAACACGCTCTCCAACCATAATAAGTTACAGTGTTGAGGACAAGCTACGCCCTACAGCTAAGTATTTCCGGTCATTGGGTGCTGATGTTGCTCTTCTTCTTTTACGTTGTCCACAGACATTTGGTCTTAGTATTGAGGCAAATCTGAAGCCGGTAACAGAATTTTTTATTGATAAAGGATATACTGTGAAGGAAATTGGGACTATGATTTCTAGATATGGAGCATTATATACTTTTAGCTTGGCAGACAACCTGATACCAAAATGGGATTTTTTTTTAACCATGGATTATTCAAAGTCGGAGCTTGTTAAATTTCCTCAATATTTTGGCTACAGCTTGGAGGAGAGAATTAAACCAAGGATTGCAGCTGTAAAGGAGTCTGGTGTAAAATTGCTGCTCAATCAGGTTTTGTCATTGTCGAGTCATGACTTTGAGAAGGCCTTAAAGAAGAAAATGAAGAAGCAGCTTACCGATCAAGTTTGACCAATCCATACAGAGAGTGTTGATGATACCGTGTGATTGCATTTTATCAAGAATGAGGCTTTTGCAGGTATTTTAAGAGTTCATTTTCTGACATCGATGGAGAAAAGCACAACAAGAAGGAAGAAAAGGTGTGCTTTTATCAGACTATATCCAACTTGAGATGCAACTCACGATTTGCTAAAAAAACTGTGGCTACAGCATCCACTTTCTTAGGAGTTGAACTTTTTTATTTATAACCTTGTCATATGTTTCTGTTCATGTTCTTGGTGCATTTCAACTCTCCCGGATATATTCCATTGTATGATGAAATGACATTTTGAGGTTTGGATATGATGTTAAGAGGAGCCATCATTACTTTCCATTCATGTTCTTAACATACATTTTGGTACTTATATATATATATATATATTGCATTGATCGGATCTTGTTGCAACCAAATGCAAAAAATTATGATTGATAAGAACCTAATTAAAGCTTATATACAACATCAGATCCTAGACTTAGAAATTCAGGATATTGGCAGCATAGGGTGTCAGATTTTGGAACCAAGGGCTATTTAGCTGAGTCCAAAACTGATCCTGGGTCCAGTCACTGAGCACTTTGGGTAGTTGAAGCTCTGCCAATTTTTCTTCGCCTAATGGTAATTGCAGAGATGCTGAAGAAACTTTGCTCTCCTTTGCTGATCTTTTCTCATCCACCATTGATTCTTCTTCAGTTTCTTTCCTGAAGACCACTTGGGGTACCAAATTTTGTTTTGGGGTGCAGAAAGAAATGGCCTCCATGGATGATAATGGTGATGATGAAGTAGATGTGCTGTTCATTGCTTTCAACTCTTCTTCCTTTGCTGCCCTTTGCTCCAGGACTTTTAAGGAAGTTGCTTTCCTATATATTTTGCACAATACTATGTCCTGCAAACATCAGATTCAGATACACTTGATAAACATGTCAGATAAAATGAGAATGACAACATCATTAATGACAAGTTTTTCAAACAAACAAGGTTTAATACAGTTGTTTCATACAACACATCTGGGAGACGATGTAAGTATTTAACACATAATGTCGGGAAATGGAAAAGATACATATACCTTGGGAAAGGAGCAAGCATCTGGGAGACGATACTCGTTCATGATCCAATCAGTCTTGCATCCTCGTAGGGCTCTCCCTTTGTAGAAAACAAGAGTCTTTTTTAGGCCAATGAGCCGCTTCGGATCCGATAAGCTCACAATATTCCGGTCGGAACCCGTGGCTTTCCAGAACCCATTTTTAGTTGTCCTATTAGGCCTCCTTCCATTACCATGCTTCCTGTCTATAGGCACAAAAAAATACCATTCCCTCTCTCCAGTCCTTGACAACCCTATCAAATAAACAAAAACATAAAATTTCCAATAATCGTTACTCAAAATAAATGAAAAATCATATGTATACCAGGCAAGTCCCAAGGATCATGGTGATAGATGTTGAGAAATCCAATTATATCATAACTCAACTTCTTGCCATAGATCATGTTTCTGAGGTAAAAATCCAGTAGTTCTTCCTCTGTTGGATGGAATCTGAAGCCAGGAAGTTGAAGCTCTGGGGTCATATCATCCATATTGAAATGGTAGCTCATAGTGATTACTGGTTGGTAACTTAGTATGACTAAACTATAACACTTGTATGGTTAATTATTTTCAGCTTGAAAGAAGCTATGTTTATATATGCATGCAAAAGACGGAGCCTTGGGGGATATTTATAAGGCTGTTGCTGGGCTGGACAGTGAGTGTATTGATCAAAAGACCAAGTCATCGCTGCAAGAAAGGGAAATTCAGATGGAACCCACACGTTAAAACACAATAAAGTCACCACTGACTAATCTTGTGAGAGGTTCATTTTCTGTCTTCTTGCTTCACTCACCCTCTTTTTCTCCTTTTACTTGGAAATTCATAAGCACCATGTTTTTCCAAGTAATTTCTGCCATATGATTAGATTCTTTGAAACAAATGAACTGATATTGCTGCAACGTGAACTGGTCTTTAAGCATACCTTTATTTGAATCGGTCGTAATAACTATTTCTCTATAAAAAAACCATCTTTATTGTTTTCAAAAATTATTACTGATAATTTAATTTAAATGAAATATCAATTTCATCGTTATGAATTTCGTGGTTTTGATGGGAAATGATCACGTGGTATAATCTTAATATATAGTTAAAAAAAGATGTTACTAGTTTTGTTTTTATTTAAATAAAAAAGCTGGTAAAAATTATCGAAAACATTATTTCTACCGGTTTTGTTATTATTAGGCGTTTTATCGGTTTTGTTATTTTTTCTATCGGTTTTATTATTTTTTCTATCGGTTTTGTTATTGTTGGGCACTTTATCGGAAATTTTAAAAAACATTGATGTTTTATGTTGAAATAATAAATATTTTAAGTAATTATTTTACCGATTTTATTATTTAAATAATAACAAAACCGATAACATATTTTTTCAATTGTATATTTAGTGTGTCACATTGTAGAAATTCATCATTTTGATAGACACTTTAACTTAGAAGTCCTTGTTTGGATTAATGATGATAGTAGCAGTACGTCCACGTTCCATCCATCGACTTTAACGAATTTAATACTAGTAAAACTATTCTTTTATAAATTAATAAACCATGAACACTAATGTTAGAATTTTTTTTTAAAATTTAATGTTATACCAAGTTTGTTTTGTATTAAAGATTTAATTAATTAGTAAATTTATTTAAATAAATTATCTATTTTAAATGATTTTTTAATACACAGTGTAGAAACAAACAGAACAACTAGACACTGTGCAAAAATAGTCTTCATCCAAAGTACTACTCTGAAACATAGATGCATTAGTATTGATTATCACAAATAATAATAAATAAATATTGTAACATAATAAAATTATTATATCACGAAAATTATCGTTCTAAAAGTAATTTCGTTTGAATTGATATAATCACAAAAATTAATATTACTTAAATGCCATTATTCATTTTAAAAAATAGATTAAAAAAAGAAAAATAGAAGGAATTTAGCATATCAAATGAAGAACAAAAATCTTCCTCTTATACGAGAAAAAGTAGGGACGGCTGTATAGAGAGAGTGGGAGGGACTCTCAGACCTCTTAAAATTTGTCTAAGAACAGTATGTCTTTATCAGTCTCAATTTTTTAGATTAAATACATCATGAATCTATTGTTTAAGATACTTTATTCCTTCAAATATTTGATCTTAATCACTCTCAAAGTTCTCAACAATTGAATAATGAATCATAAAGTTTGTCGTAAAGGGATCACTCAAATCTCAGGTTATGAACTCATTTATAGCATGTTAATGTCTAACTCAAATGACTGTTACTTTTATTTTAAAAAAAGAACGGGTTTGAAACATAATGAATAGTCAGATAATCATTCTATAACTTTTAATAGTCGAGAGATCAACAAAGCAACTCCCTATAGAGTGACTATTTTGTAACTTTTAATAGTCAAGAAACTCAACAAAACAATCTTATGATCGGAGGACCATTTGTGTATTTATATTATATTTAATTAAAAATGAAACTGTTTGCTTTAAATTTGAAAACCGTCGTTAAACTCTCAAACCATTGAAATCATCGAGTTTGAAACCGACGGTATTTAAAAGTAGGTTGTTCATATCTATAATTATAAATAGTGTATCATGTTTATTTTTAAATTGTTAGTTAAGAGCATTTCATAATTCGGAGGTCTTCTACGGAAGCTGCTCTCAACCTGGTGTTGGGGGCAGCCTACTATCTTACCTCCCCCTTACCCCATTATATATGGGAACAAGGGACAACCATTTATTTAGTTAAGAGTATTATTATAAAAGAAAAGTGTAAAAATAGCGTGATAATATTAATATGTCTGATAATTATTATTTTGTTAATAATTTCGTTAATGTTAATAAAATAACAGTAATGAATATTGTCTCTAAAAATTAATAATTTTTCAAATTCCATGCACTCAAAATAATTATATAAATAGGACTCAAATAACATTTTTAAATTAAAATACATTAACCGTCCTTTAAAAATTTCAACAATTAAATAATTTAAAATTGTTATTGTACTTACATTACTAACAAAACGTTCAGCGTCCTACTGGAATATGAAATAAACAGTTTGACATTTTTCAGACATTGCAGGTTGTTTCACAGGCAATATGAAATGAAAGAATGGTTGTTTCAGAAGTCAAAAGGCTAGCTTAGTAATTCACCATAATCATATATATCACCATGCAGTTGATAAAAAAAAAAGAGTCCCTGGCTGCAATTGAGGTGGAGACAGTAGACTGCAGTAGGAGGGGTATTGCAGTATGAAATTCTCTGATCCCGTCCCAACTAAAAACAAACATTTGTAAAGAGGCCTCATATTGTCCACTAAAACCACAAGTTCCAACTTCAATCAAATGATGGAAATATATATTCACTCACCATGAAAGGAACTAGCTTGTACAACTTCCATCAAAGTAACGCAAGCTCTTGGTTTACAAGATAAAGCTGCTATTCATTAGATTTCTACCTATATATTGTACATGGTTTTAGGGTGGATAGGATACCAAAATACAGCTTAAATGTCCAAATAATGAACTTAGCTTACCTCTTTTAACACCAAACCCACTTCTGTCATCTGTCTTCTTTATCTCCTTGTCATTCAAATCTTACCAAATTGTAAATGGCATGGTAGGTGTACATGACCAGAGTAAAAAGCTAAGACTAAGAGCCTAAAACATCTTTTTCCCCACCTTTTTTTTGGTTTCCTTTTTTGTTTTCGTGTCTTCTCCTTTATAGAGTGATCTCAGTCTCTAAAGTAATAGCAGTGAAAGCCAGCTGTTGCTGCTTCTCAGCGTCCCAACTTGCCCTGGCAACGACTCCATCATGCAGAGGCACGTACTCCTAATCAAAACAAAAACACTCCTAACTTTTACAACCGCATAAGACACAGTAAAAATAAGACACCAATATTATAATAATCTCAGAAAGATTGCTTGTCTAAACCTCCAGATTGTCTATTCCGTATATGAACCTATATATCATTGTTGAGCAAACAAAGCTTTGATGACAATAATGAATCAACCCCAGTTAATGTTACACTGATTCAAAGCATCGAATCCTATATATCTGAAGCAAACCAATACTTTAAAAAGGTAACTTACCGCAAGCTTCTGAACCAGTTCTTTAGCATTTGGTGCAGAGACAAAGATATGGCGTTGGGAAGGTTTGATAAAGCCATCATCCACGGCTTTGTCGATGAAAGTAAGTAAATAGTTATAATAGCCGTCAACATTAAGCAAACCCACCTGTTGGAAAAAAAGAAAAGAAAAAGAGAGACAGGTTAGGTTACAACTTTCAAAACAGAGGCATATCTTCTTCATTTTCTGGATATTGGCAACAAAAATATTAAGCAAATCATTTTGCTTACAGGCTTGTCATGGATACCCAACTGAGCCCAAGTTATGACTTCCAATAACTCCTCCAAAGTTCCATAGCCACCTGAAATCGAAACAATAAAGCAAAACTAGCACTCTATGGATATGTTTTGGAACAAAAGTTGCTTGTTATGCATAAGAGTGAGATGGGACCTGGTAAGGCTATGAAACAATCAGAATGGCTGGCCATTTCTGCCTTCATTAGGCGCACGTCGGCTACTAGCCTCACTTCCCCAACAGTCTCACCACATATCTATGGCTCCACAATCAATGAAACATTCTCAAATCATCATTTAAGAGCCAGAGATTCAAATTCTAAAATAAAATTGAAAAGGTGCAAACTTTAAAATCAAGAGCACTCATAGAAGGAAAGTAATCGATTTGCACCTCTTTGCTCATCAGAGTTCTTGGAATGATACTGTTAAATGGTCCGTACAGTAGGAACACATGATACCCAGAAAAGATAAATAAGCACATTTTTATCAAAACCAAGAAACTGAAGTGAGTTAGTATTGTTTAATGATATAATATTGAATAGTGAGTTGTGAGTATACCCAAGAACATTGCCTCCACCATGGTGAACAGCTTGTAAAACCAAACCCATCAACCCGCTACTCCCTCCTCCATAAACAAGGTCCAACTTTCTTGACACCTTTCATAAACAACCCAAAACCCCATAAACTAAACACTAGAAAAAGCAAAGAACAACAAACTCATATAAAAAGGAGTAGGCTTTAGAGAGTTGTATAGGAAATGTTTTTGAGTGTACCGATTCTTTGGCTAATTCAATAGCAGCATCTCTATAACATTTCCTCTTGCCACTACTGCTCCCGCAAAACACACATACTCTCTTGAATCTTGATTTCACAACTTTCCCTTCCAGTTCCATATCTCCAAAGATTCTAGTCAAGTTTCCCTTATTTGCTTACTCTTATACTAAGGTGGGCTCTAGAGAGTGATAGATGGTGCATTGGTGCAAGCAAGCTCTTTTGCTTCACTTTGGACAAAGTGGCTATGAAACAGGCTACGGCCCCCTATTTATAAATAGACTCCCACCAAAGAAAATTGACTCTTCTTGTCAAAATCTTACTTTTAACTAAATACAAAAAGTTTAATTTAGTGTATACATATTTTAAAATTTATTGCTATGCAAAAAACATATTAATAAAATAAAAACAATACATGCAATAACCATGCTATAGTATCCAACTAACAGCTCAATCATGACGCAAGAAATATGTAAAGTGTAGTAAGTTATATTATCATTGATGCCCTGCATTTTTCCACAGAAAACCATTTTCCACTCTCAATCATAAAATTTACGCGTGATGTTATGACATTTTTTTTATCATTGGTTTCTGATAATTTTGACAACTTCATCCTAGATCATTCCCCAGGGAAGAGCTGTATTTGCAGCTATGGGATCCATTTTTATTCATTGCAAAAGAGCAAAAAAATCTGATTTTGCTGCTAACAGCATTTATTTATTTTCCAGACTAAAAGCAGATGCAAAGCAATCTCTTGCAAGCAAATGCTCTTTCAGGGCATCAGGTATTCCCCTCGAAAGCATCTTCCATTACCCAAGTAATGCAACAGCACGCTTTCAGGATACAATTGCAATCTACAAATTCTTCTTTCACAGAAATTAACTTCTCAACCCCCCCTCCGGCGAACAGTTGAACAGAAAATAGTATAAATAACACTCACTGCATTAAATAGAGTGTAAGGGTTACATAATATCCATAATCATCAGTTTGAAAAATAAAATTTAAAAAAAGCATGGAGATTATATCATCATGCCTTAACTGTAAGTCGTTTGTAAATTGAAATGCAGACTTTTGCTCACTTGAAATCTGTTTTAATTGTCTTGAAATCGCACCAAGGGAAGGGCATTGGTAAGGTTGAAGGAAAGGAAATATATATATGGGAGTTGGCCATAGTTGGGGTTGGGGAAGAATGAGTGGTAAAGTTTTGGTCATTTTCTTTTAGGGACTAGATTGGAGGCTCCTTCCATTGCATTTGCCATTAACCATTAGCTCATTAGCTCTGTTTCTCAGCTCATCTACTACTTTCCTAATTACTGCTTTGTGACATCTTCCTGCAACCTTAATTACAAGATGTTTCCAGCAAAAACATGACATGATATTGAATGTAATTTTCACTTAACTGAAAACATCTCTTTCATTGCCATATAAGTAGAATCTTCCAATAATTGCTTATCTTAATCTTTGAGCTCTTTCAACAGTTTAGACATGCAAATAATATCCATTATAGGACCAATGGCTGACGTCCCATTTTTCAATCAAAACAGTCGTAATTAAGAGAAGGAAATTACAAGACCAAAAATCCAATCGTCTACACTTTGATTTCACAGCCACCGTTTACATCAATCCAAACTCGGCTGCTGGTTCTTGAAAGGCGCCTCGACCTGTCCTGCTTCAAACTCCTTTACCAAATCAGTGTCCACGTTCTCCTCCGGCTCCCAAGTGGCCTCCTCCATATCCACCCATTTCACAAGGTACTCGTTGTTTCCATCGTCCCCCATTCGTTTCCCCAAAACTGCCTCCGCGACTGCATACTCCAGCCCTGCCTCAAAGTCACTCGACAAATCCTCACCCACAAACCTTGCTTTAACCCACTCATTATCGCTACCGTCTTTCCATCTCACCAAATACTCCAAGTTTTCACCTTTCCCTCTCTTCTCCAATATCTCCTCCACCTCTGCATACTCATATATCGACTCTTCTAACACCTTTATCACACTTTCAAGCCCCAATCTTCTCCCAAATTGCATTGGGTTCCCTTTTGGGGTCACCTTCAGAATCTCTTTTGCTAAAGCTAATGGTGTCAAACCCCTGTCGTCTTCCACTTCAGGATCTGCCCCGAGATCCAACAAAAGCTTAGCCACACCAGGCTTTATATACCCTGCTGCCATATGAAGAGCCGTTAACCCGCCAGCATTATCACGATGGTCAATATCAGCTCCGGCTTCAGCTAGGATCTTAACGCAGGGCTCCGAGCCAAGACCGGACACAAAGAGGAGCGCTGTTCTGCCATCTTTGTCTACAGCATCCACGTCGCGCCAATCTTCCTCTGCTGCTAAAAGTTGAGCCAAGGCCTTGTCGTCAGCTTTCTTAGCCGCTGTCCACCATGGGGTCTCGTATTCAGCCACCACATCCTCGGCTATAAAATCTTGTGGAACCCATGAAGGGTCGTGACCGTCTTTCCACTCTATCAAGTATTCCATCCCCTTCCCACCGGGGAGAGCTCTGCTGCCGATGATTTTGCTGACTTCACCGTAGGATTCATCGCCGATGCTTGCTTCAACTGTGTTCCCTGTTTCTTGGTTTTGAACAGCAAATAGAGCAAAATTCTTGTTGGCCTTGGAGAGGATTGTTGGCTTGGGAAAGAAGCAGAGGCTTTGGGGAGTGATAGAATTAGAGAGTGGGAGTTTTGGTTTTGATGAAAGGAGTTGCGTTAGAGTTTGGTTTACATAGAGAGTTTCCATGTTGCCTGAAGAGTTAGAGAAGCAGAAACTGAAGTGGCATCGGTGACATGTTGAGGGAAGGAGAGATATTGGGATAAGAAACGCTATCCATTTTCTTTGATTTGCTGCCTTTGTCGTCCACCAAATTTTCTTTCTTCACCCATGGGTTGCCAAAATATTGCAATTTGGGCTAAATTTTGTCGTTTCGGATTGGGCTTCTTGGATTTCCCTTTTAATTGTTGGATATGGGGGAGGAGGTGTTATTACACAAGATATGCCATGCATTAGTAGATTGTTAGGTCTTTGATACTGTTTTGTACAATGTAGTTTTCAAAAACGATTTTTTTATTTAAAAAAAAGGTGCCTACACTCTCCAATAGCATGTTCCAGATCCTGAATCATACATAAAATAAGACCCAAAACTTCTGACAATCATTGAAAGCCCTTGTACAAAAACACGTGGAATTAAGACATCTAATGAAACTAGAAGAAACGTGTCATTGATTGAATCGGTGGCTACCTTCCGGAAATGCTAAATCCCGTACACAAATGATTTACCACGGGTGTTTTAAATTTTTTTATATGGTACAATGTTGCTTCAATGAATTAAGGCAAGAACCCGTGTTTTGCTCGGAATATGCGGATCTTTAGCTTATATGCCAATAATAGTTCCTATATAGATCATGTAAGCATGAATTATACCAACAGTAACGATATCTCTGAAGAAGCGTCGAACGATGATTAATCAAGTTGTTATACTTGATACTTTGATAGTTTGTCTTTCACGGGTGGCTCCAGAGCAGACATGCATTGGTCCCATACTCCATTCCTAAGCATCTGCAACAACATTTCTCAACCGACTCGGTGAATGAAATATGCTATAACTACTGCAATATAAATCATCAACCAATTCTCAAGTCCCCTTGTTTATTACATGAACAAAAAGGTGAATAGAAAATGAATTTCCAGTCATACGAATGCACTAAACATGTATTAGAGCAAATTGTGTATAACCATGCAAGACCTATGAGGAAACTACCCACCTGTTTATAACCATGCAAGAGCTGGCAAACTTCACTATGCAGTTCTTCTCCCTTTATCTCCTGCAGGCATAGAGCAGTGTCAACTTCAAACTTCAGTTTAACATAAACAACCTTCAAAAACAACTAATAATTGCATCCTTACATGCCAGCTTGCAATAGCTTTGCACACAAAAACAAGTGAACTCAGAGCCCCAGATGGATTCGTCCGGACCTGAAAAAGTTCAGTATCATCAAAGCACGAATTAGATTACTGATTCAACTGTTAATGACAATTATTACAGAACAGATGCATACCATTGCACAGAGACCTCGGAAGGCATCTTCTTTCTCAATATCATCATGTATCCTGCCACAAATTGTTTGTCAGATGATGGACATAAAGACAATGCTAAGAAAGTAATACCATATGTACTAAATGCACCCAACCATGAGAAAGATAAACTAATACTTACATAGACAAAGCAATGCACCATGATTGCATGAAATGCTCCATGTGTGGTGATACAACATCTGGACAGACCCATGCAAGCCTACCTAGTGTAATTGCACTATTTTCAACAAGTGACTTGTTGAGGCCCTGCTAATCATACACAGGAACAAATGGGTAAACACATCGTAATGCTTATATGGGCATGCAAGCCAACAAACTTCACTAACTGAAAGGGAAGATTACCTCCCCATGCTGAAGGATTGGAACCAAACATGAGATCACTGTCATTACAACTGGTGAAATTTCTTGACGAAGCTGAAATTAAAGTCAAAGTCCGTTATAGCATTAAGGTGCCAACTCATGAAGGCAAGTCAACAAAATCATATAACTAATCTAATTTTATTAAACAAAAGAATGAAGAGCTCAAATACCTTAATAGCTAGTTCCCCTATGGCCCAACATGCATTGTTAGCTACTGCAATTGTTTCCTTTAACTTGGGAGTGTTCTGCATGGACATATTCTATGTAAAACTATAAAGACGGCAAACTGATATTTGGAATTCCAAAATGAGACCTTACCAATTGGTTAACTGCAACTTCAAGAAACTCAGACAACCGAGGATGCAAATGAACTGGACAAACCTAATAAATTTCAACATATGAATAAAGTGGATCAGCTGGGACCATGTTAGAGGCTTATATATTAAGAGCTTTACAAGCTTAATGTCACAAGTATCCCCCTTATCATGGCAAAAGAGGAAAGGATGAAATTATAAATCAGCCTAGAGCTCTGAACAATAAAAGCAGGTGGGTTCATTTTTAACTTACTTTTGCAAGGTCCCCAAGAAGAGCAAAGGCACTCTGTCGCACCTCAGAAGCATCATCCATGCAGCATTGAAGAAGCAGGTCCCTCAAATTGCTCTGTGCAACCTGCATATAAGGTCTATGTGAACAACACAAACATACCAGTTCACATTATAATATAGCATGTTTAACTAAACAATAATTCAATGGTTAATGAGAATATCATGTTTGCAGCATCAATATCTGGAAGAAATGGACAAATAATCAAAACCTAGGTATGATAAAAACTAATTCACAAATCCAGAGAGGAGGTAAAAAGATGGGGGGAAAAAAGGTAATAGGGAGTAAGTCAGTTCCTCTAATATTTTTCCAGTCACTGATCAGTCATTCAGCCAACACCCATCAATGGGCTCTGCAATAACCCCATCGATAAACAGTGATAATATCTAGCAATTAGCTTCACATGAATTTCTCATTAAATAGAATCTTCTCACTCAGGATCGTATGTCTTTTCATTGAGAGAAAAGGAGAAAGAAAGTACCAAACTCTCTATTCCACTATGAAGGCCTTCCATAAGTCCAGAGAGCAAATCAAGGGAGCATACAATAAACTCCTTATCATACTGCACCCCAGCTGAAGCAGGATCAACCTGCAACAGAAATTCTCATCAATGTCTTCAAAAAACTATAAATATGTGATATGTCAGGGGAAAAAAGGTTGTTGGAGTATCATTATTATGCAAATAGAAAAGTATGCTGCACAACAGATGATGTGGAGAAGAGTATCACAACAGTAAATTGCTTTAAGGTAAGATTCCAAAGATAGTGATTGTAGTTAACTTTCAGGCTGATTCATCATTGTAGTTAACTTTATGGCTGATTTATCAGATGAACTAGTGATTTTGACAACAGCAATATGAAAAATAAAATCAGCCGCTGGATATATTTGAAATTACGTATACATGCTCTTGATTTCTCTCAATATCTATTCTATCAAAAAAAAAAATTCTCTCAATATCTACAGTATCCTTACAGTTAATGCAAATACGGTAGAAATAGCACAAGTTGAAAGAGTTGTACTTAATATGCAATAAAAATGTAATTTTACATGTATTGACTAAACATCTACACATCAAAAACTAACACACGGCACCTATCACTGATAAAATTAGCCAGATGATGGAAGAGAAACAAGTCACTCTATAAAGAAGGCACCAGTCAATATGCTTCTTAATTGAAGAGATCAATCACATTGAGTACAAAATATAGAGAAGTATTTGCCAACCATGAAGGATAGAGAGCAGAAATTAAAAATAAAATAAAATTGAAAAACAAAGTCAACATATTGTTGATTTGTAGAGAATTAACAGTCAGTGTATAAAAACCTTGGCCAACTGTTGAGTCTGGATAATATTTATGCACCTCTGGAATACAGGCTGAGCAAATTGAGAGAATCCAGGACCCAATGCCTGAAAAACTAAATACATTAATCCTAATGGTAAATCTAAAACTTCAGTACAGACATCATCTTGTTTAAAAATATAGCAAATTTATTAACCAAGGGATTACAAGAAAAAGTAGAAGGCCACAATATAACTGCTAATATCAGTATATTGATGAATACAACTTAGATATGCATATAACTAAAGTAATATATCCTAATAATAATTTTTAAAAAAAATTAAGGTTCTCAGCTGCATGCACTTTCATTTTAAAAGAATTAAGCACACTGATTGTTTGTACACACTTCCAATTTTTAGTAACCCATCTTCCAAATTGTGATATGAAGAAGAACAAATGAGTAGATACATTATGAAGGAGGTGATTCTCAGCAATAACTACATTATGAAGGGAGACCTGGTTCAGATGCTCAATGAGTAGATAACACAACCTACAGATGAGGCTAGGAAATAACAGACATCTATTTTTGAGAATCACCTCCAGCAGCCCATAAACATATTCAGAATCACGTGTTTGCAATTTTATAAAGCTTATAATGTGGAAGTGTCAAGTTTAGTGCTCTTCAGTATCATATTCTACAGGCCCCCAAAATCGAGATTACTATCACTTTTTCCACTTGTAGATGCAGTTTGTTTTTACTGCAGTATGTATTAAAACTCTTAGCAGAAGAAACAGTGGCTTGGCATAGCCGGGACAATTTGAATACAACCATCTCCATAGCAGCCTGGAGTCTCTTTACTAAAGATCACTAGATGTATTCAGTAACATCAGAGCAAGAAAAAACATGAAAAACTAAAAACAGATTACAATATCAAGGTTAAAGGATTAGTCCACCACATCTCCCCTCCCAAAAGAAATAAATAAATAAAAAGGTGACAGAACACTTAACTGACCTGTGCTATGGACGTGAAGCACTCAAGCAGTGGAAAGAGATCTTTGTCAGAATTTGAAACCTGCTGCCACTTTGCAATGAGTGGTGGCATCAGAATTTCAAGATAAACAGGCTGTAAAGGATAAAGCCAGTCAATGGAGAGCATCATCTAACCACAAACAAATATACCCACCAAAAAATGCAATAGCTTTTAGGCAAAACAAGACACTAATACACATTATAAGGAAGAGATAAAAAAAGTGTGATGAACATTGCTATCATCTATGCAATAGCATACCAATATACCTTATTCAATTTCTCTCCAACAGCATCTGCTAGAGTTCCAATAGCATCATAAACAATTCTGAGATTCCGTCTCTGTAACAGTAATGCACATGTAAATAAGCAAGAAATTTTGTTCAATGGTGAAGCATATGACAAGAGTAAAGAAACCAACAGTGTCAGGTGTCATAAGTCATAATTGCAACACAAAAGATATTATTATAATGTAGAGGTCTAGAAAGTTGCCAACAATTATTAATTTTATTTCAATTAGAAGTTTAATTTATTTTAGGAGATAAAGTTTAATTTATTTATATTGTATGATTAGGACTAAGTTTCTAAAGAGATAAGATAAAGTTTAAGAGATAAAAGTTAGGAAGAAAAGAAACCTAGTAGGACTCTTAACTTTTAATCTATGGCCTATAATAACAAGGTATGTTTACTATTTACTCTTTTTTCAATGAGAATTTTGATTAGAAAATTTCTTTTTCTTCTCTCAATTTCTTCTTCCTTTTTTATTCTCTAAATTTCTCACAAGAGATAAACAAACAACCTGATACTTGCCAAAAGCGCACATAAGATGCTGTAAAATCACTTCCAACCTTGGTGCCATCTCTTCGGCAGCCTCCTGCAAAATAAATAAAACAATGTTAATATCAATAATAATTTAAATCCTGAAATCAACAAATCTTGCAGCAAGTTCATAACAACCTCTTCAAGTGTTGCAAAAGCAGAGCAAGCAGCCTCTTGCACCGCTTGTTAGTATCCAATATTCTTCGCAGGAGACCCATAAGAACTGCATCAAATTGCTCAACACCATTCTGAAATAAATGAAATACTGGAGTCTCAAATACATAATCCAATCAAGTTCTATGTGCCAAGAACAATAAATGAGAGGAATAAGAACTAAAACAATAAACTATTTTGTTGGCTATGGTACGTTGGCGGCTAATAGTGTGGAGGAGAAACAACTGATGGATCAGATTTCATCCGTTACCTGAACAATGTATTTGCCAAATCGAGAAAGTGTCCAACAAGAAATGCTCCTTATGAGTGCAAACTTATCATCTAAAAGGGGAATTAGCAATGCCACAATCTGCACATATGAATATGTTTTTCTATCAATGCAACAACAAGCATGACAAACAAGAATAAAGTAAAAGCATTGCTAAAAGCAACAATTATAAATTATGAGCACAAATTGATCTAAGGAAAACAGATAAATCATACATAAGCACCATTATTCTTCACCCTACAATTAAACTCGGAACTTTGTGCATCAGTACAAAACAACAAGTATTACCTGAGATAAATAAGGATAAAGACCATTAATGCAACCTTCAGCAATTGCACCAAGAACCAAAACAGCAGCTTCTCTATCTTTCCAGGCTTCATCACCACTAGCAGATAACTTGGCCTGCAGATACTCAAGTAAGAACACGTAATCGAACAGCTCAACACCAAAAGAAATTTTTTGATGCAACTCCTATTAAAAGTCAACTGACTTTCGATATCACTATTTTCTATAATTAAGTTTCATGCGCACATGAAGCAAAATTTTGGCATTCATAGCAGCAACATTTGTGATTCAAGCTAGCATATCAATATCATAGCAAATTACTTGAAGTTTGTAGATTCTTAAGCAAGAAACAACATGATAATATGAAATTCTCAAGTAACAAACTGACTAACTGAATTAACATCTTTTGGCCAAGATGAACACAGAATGCAACATGCCCCTATTGGATGACAGATGACCATACGTGAATAATAGGCATCAAAGTAGGAAGAATTTCATCTCCAAACACATTTGATAGAACATCTAGGGCTGCTGCACTGCATTTCCGTAAGTTCCATATGTTGTACGAGTCATCATCCTGTATCAAATTTATTATGCAGGAAACATATTTCAAAATGAAGATTTTCCTGAAACTAACAAACACCTAGCTTAGAACTTAGCATGTTAGTAGGCTCTGATTGATTGCAAGTGAGAAAAACTTACATCATCTTCTGCATCATCAGAACCATGAAGTCGTGATGTATGAAATCGAGGTTTTAGATCCTAAAGAGGAAATGACATATGAGAAAACATTAGGAACCCCATTCAACAAGACATAATGCAGATATGCGACAAATCAAGAAAACTGAGGGAAGAAAACAAATTATATTAACCTGATCTCTGTCTGGAAGAGACCCATCTTCCTACAGCAATGAATGAATCCAAGTAAATTATCAATTACATTTGCCAATTCTGATAATCTGAAAGCAAAAGATAATAAGACATAACCTCAGCATCTACAAGTGACTCATCATCAGCAGCATAAACCATGTTTGACAACAAAATCTACAAAAATGTATCAGATACATGAAAAGTAAGAACAGAATTATTGTAAATGACTCTGCAAAAAGAAAATGGGAAAATGAAACTGAAAATATGAAACACAGCAAAGTATAGCATACCGGAATTAGATGTGGCAAATATTCTCTCAAATTCTCATATGGTAACTGAGCATCACAATATGCAGACCTGCCAATCACAATCAACATTGAAACATAAACATTTAGCCAGGGGAAAGGGTTAAAGCTAGTAAATTAAATCTATGGCCTTCATTTCTGTCCATGAACAAATTATTGATAACTACATTTCAATTTACAACATAAATAGAACATAGAGGCAGACACACAAGGGTACGCAGACCTCCAACACTTCAACATATTTAACTCACATTATGTGACAAAAACAGGGGGGAGAAAAATGTTTAGAGAAAAAAAAAGAGGTTTGATTTCCAGAGTCATTGCTTCTCAATATGCCAAAGCAATAAAAAAATGGTTTTAGAAGACCTCTTAGTCTACATAGAAGACAGTTAGTCATGGAATGCACAAAGTAGAAAGTTACCAAAATTCATAACAGAAAGGATTAAAAATATGTTGGCTAATGGTTAAATATCCAAATTATTGATAACTACACTTCAATTTACAACATAAATAGAACATAGAGGCAGACACACAAGGGTACGCAGACCTCCAACACTTCAACATATTTAACTCACATTATGTGACAAAAACAGGGGGGAGAAAAATGTTTAGAGAAAAAAAGAGGTTTGATTTCCAGAGTCATTGCTTCTCAATATGCCAAAGCAACAAAAAAAATGGTTTTAGAAGACCTCTTAGTCTACATAGAAGACAGTTAGTCATGGAATGCACAAAGTAGAAAGTTACCAAAATTCACATGCTTCAAGTGCCACTTCATCATCAGTGTCTTTATTGACTTGCAATATATATTCAATTACATTCTTCAAATGTGGCTGAGAAATAGTGAAAATCACATCAGGGAATAGAAAAAATTAGGCAAGAGAACCACATAGACTAACAACAATTAAGAAAGTATTTCAGAAAACTAAACTAATAAACAAAATGTACTGACCTCTAGAAAAGATGGATGGAGTTCAATTAACTGAACAAATGCTCCACAAACCTGATCATTTGCCCCCCCAAAAAAACATATATTTAAATAAGCTCAGGCTTAGAAGAAACAAGACTGCATTCTACGATCATCACTAACAATACTAAAAATTTGCAAATTTCATGCAGAAGAAAATTTAGTTGGAGACAACAATTTTTACACATTTTCTATTTAATACATATGCGCGGTTTTCAGCAAGATTATGATCTCATGAAAACAATAACCTATCACCATGAACATCAAAGACTAGTTTAAAAACATATCGAACTCCAATACTGCTTTTTCTAGGTCAATGGTGACAAAAAATCAGAAAAGATGAATGTAGGCCTTTGCCTGCTTGTTCTGGACAGATACAGGAGTTCTGTTTCAAAGTTACAGTGTAGGCCTTTGCAATGTTGGCTTCCCCCTCCAGTTGATTTTTTAAGATGAATGTGGATGGGGCTGTAAGGTTTGACGGGTTGGCAGGAGGAATCGGAGGTATTTTAAGAGACTGGAGGCCTCATTAAAAACTCTCTTCGTATTCGTTCACATACTAAGAAGTATGTTAACGAACATTGGAAGGAAGAAAAGATTACCTCAAAGTTTATTAATAATAATACCCAATACAAAGATAACACCGGAATATCCTCCTATGGTGATATACACCATTACAACAACACCTTAACCTCATATAACCTCATCCAAAGTCACAATCGAATCACCTTATTTCTAATTACACCTCCATCAATAGGATTAAAACAACGCAAGAGAACATAATATAAATGAGAAGCAACACCTACAACCATATAAACTAAATCAAACCACAATTGGAGAGACGAGATCTAATGAGATTCGTCTTCTTCAGGAGCCCAAGAGTTTGGCTTGAATGAAGGCTCTATCTCATGCACCATGATCTTGAAGGAGTTGCCACCAACCTTCAATTCCTACGTCGCATCAATTCTCACACCAGCCTTTGCGAGACTTGAATTTTTGCCCGATCAAAGGATGATGGTGACTGACAACTTTCATCAATTGCTAGCGACTGACCCCAACTATCAGCAATGTTCTTGAAAGTATCCCAATTCCATGCGTGAAACGGAACACCCTCGCAAACTAACCATACTCGGCGACACTCCATTACTAAACTCTCTGACCAAGCTTCGACTATGGAGAACCACTCTGTGAGAGTCTCTGATTTATCGTTCTTCACACTTCTCAATGAAGCAGAGTCTTCGAAAATCATTAATACCGCATTTCCAGCAGCTCTCATTAAGAAGAAGCCAGTGAGGCCCTTCGCATGCATTTGTCTAGCGAGATGACCGATTTTGATAAAGTCTTTGCACCACCCCACTAGACAATTGCTCAACACCTCAAGTTTTTCTTCATCTATAATGCCTTAAACTTTATAATGATTCTTGCTTGAATCATCTTCCATCCCGGACTTGTGGAGAACACCTGTCGAAGACTTTCTCCAATAGGAATGACGAGGTTTGAATTTAGCGAAAAAAACACCAATTTTGCTGTCGTCGATATAAGAGCCATTCATTTTCGAGGTTGCTTTCCTTGCTTCTTTGATTGAAGCGAAGCGAATGAAACCAAAGCGAACTCCTTTTGAATTTCTTTTATTTGGAATAAAAGCATCAAGTACCCGACCGTGGGAGCAAAATAAAGATCCAAATCTCTTCCAATGGATCTTTTCTGGTAAATTTTCAACTCCTTGGTTCCCTCGAGGACACCATCTAGTGCAGGTTTTCCATCGCAAAACCCAGATTTACTAGACACATGAATACTAGGAGATGCTACAGAAGCTGAATTTGGCATTGGCAGTACTGGAGGAACAAGATCACATCCATACTTGTCTAAACCATCAGAAGCTGTAACTATTCCTCTTTTAACAACAAGATTCTTCCTTGCCATTTCAATGTGCAGAAAAGACTTCAACTTAGCATCAAAAACCATTTTCTGAAAGGCATCCTTGGCAGCAACTGCAAAATCTGCATTTGAGAATAGAGCGAAACCCTTAGGCTTTTCTCCCTTGTAGCTCACTTGCGAAGCTTCAAAACCTGGAAGCCATCTCAGTAGATTCTGCAGCTCTCTCTCTTTGACATCTTCAGGCAGACCCATAATGAAGATCGTACGAACCTCGTCATGATGAGAAGGGTGAGATGACGGAGAAGACGCAGCTGCAGAGGGCGGAGGAGCTTGGACTGGAGGTCTCTGCTGGAGAAAAATTCCAGCACCCGACATGGGATTATTAACTGATTTTTCTGCACCTTCTGGAGAATCTCTCAGGCAACTGGAATTTCGAATGGTTCAATTATTGAATGGGACGTTCCTTGAACTTCCAAAAAAACTTAGGTCTGAATTTTCCTTAAACCAGAATGAGAGTCAAGGTTTACACATCAAAACAGCCATGCTTTAACCAACTCGGTACATGACATAGTCCATGGCGCGCGCCCGACGGTGGTGAATGTAGTGACTGCCGGCGAAGAAGAGAAGGGTGGAGGTGATGAAGAGAGTCCAACAGGTAGAAACTTGAAACTGAGGAAAGATGAAACTACGTAGTTGTCTTTCAACCAAACCCTCAGAAATGGATTAGATCGGGAGAACAACTTGACAGACCCATGGCTTGTTTTGTTTTTGACAAACGATCGAAGACTGATTCACAGAGATTGGCAACGAGTCTGGACGCTCGTATAGAAGGGATTTATCCACATGTACGGCGAGCCCAGTGGTAAACCAGAGAACTGGCGACGGACGGCGACGAAAATCGGTGAAAACCGGTGTTTAGATCTACGCCGATAGACTGACTTTCTCGTAAAACGAACCTCAAAAATGGAATCAGAGTGAGGAGACGAGCATCTTGAGGAAAAAAGGCGGCGAACGGATGACGGAGTATGGCGGCGGACGGCGGTCGGCGGACGGTGATGATTAACGTCGGCGGACGACGATGGTAAAGATGAAATGATGGATGAAAATAAAATCACCTTGAACAAGCTTCTCTCACTAGGTTTGAAATTCTCTAGTGACTTTTTTTGAAAGTGTTGGTCCTGGCCCTCCACCATTAGCTGAATTGAAAGCCATTAAAAAAGGCATCGAGATCTTTCTCTCTTCAGTTTGGGCTCCTGAGGGTAGACTGATTGTAGAAAGTGACTGCAAATCTGCAGTGGAGTTGATTCAATCACCTTCTACTGCTCCTACTTTCTTTAGTACTCTAGTAAAGGATATTGAGTCCCTTGTATCAGCTAAGGCGTCTATAGTTAGGTTGATTCCAAGGGGTTGTAACTGGGAGGCTGATAAATTAGCAAATGAGGGGATTGGGTGATTGTAAGGGTACTTTTATAAGATGTTCTTTGTGTTTTTTTAGATCTGATGTATTCGCTGTATTAATTAAGTCTTATGTATTCTGTTTTATTAATAAATTGAGGTACTCTTTTCCTCCTTCCGCTAGTCGTTTCTTTCCTTCGGGAAAGGGACTACTATGAGGGAGGTTTTTTAATGAGGCCTCCTATTTTTATCAAAAAAAAAAGAAAAGCGATTCATACCAATATCTTATACACATAGGAAACTTGAGAACATTAAGAAATACTTGCAGCAGATTATGCGTTCCATTCAAAAGACAAAATTATAACTTCAAATAAGAATACAAGAGGAAAAATAGAATATTTACCAATTTCCGCACTTCTGCAGCAGGGTCATTAGCAAGGACAAACAAACCCTGAAGGTATTTATCCATAGATGTATATAAGGCCTGCAAAGATATTAATGTATAATATCAGGTATTGCCCCAAAAGCATCAGAATGATTTCACTACGATTAAGAATGCAAATTTTCAAGTAAACTTACAGAAGGCATCAACATAATGTATTCGTTTACAGAACCCAATGAAAACTTTCTCAGAGAAGCATGTGGAGACTGAAAAAACTGCTCATAGAAAAGGAGGAAAAAAACACATAATTAGCAACAACAAAAGAGAATTAATGTATGTATGATGGGATTTTAATGTAAGGAACTGCCTTTCACCTGAAAAAATCGAGGAAGAAATAAGTTGATAGGCCTTTCAGCTAATCCAGGAACATCTGAATCCAGCACTTGTGGTGTATCCTCGCAGATCTGTGTTAGAAAACAATGGTTGATTAATTACTTGTAATTAGCATGGTAAAGACTTAGTATCATCAAAATGTGTATTTTCAAAGGGAAGATTTTTCAGCTAGATTAGAAGTTTGATCCTAGGACTGCAGTCAGACCACTGACAATGCTTGTTTATATGCAAGGGAATCTAGTTCTAAAAGGCCAAACAATCATCTGCTAGATGCTACAGATTTTAAGGCATACAATCTTCAGGTGATAATGCTGAATGTTTTCTCATAACTCATGGAATAAATTACAGTCGCATGTTTTATTAATTTAATTTACTCATCCAAAATTTTATGGTTTAGACTGTAAAAGTATTACAAAACCATTATTTTGCATTGGATGAAGTAAAAGGAAGCTTCTCAATAGTAACACATGACAACTTCCATTCTACATGACAGAAATCATAAGATTACTCATTGCAAACCTTTGACAATGCATCCATAGCACCTTCCATGTGATTTAGGTCGCCACTATCCAAGCAATTGACTAGTGCTTGCAACAGCTCAGGCCACCCCAAAATTCCCTCTAGTTGAACAACCACGGCTACAATAGTTCCAACTGTGGACCTAATATGTTTATCTGCTGCTCCTAAACAGGGTAACAATTCTGACTTTATATATTGCTGGTGTGCAGGGCTTATTAACTTATATGCAATTTTGAGATTATTTTTCAGCAGTAGACCAGCTGCTTGTCGAATCTCTCCTGATTTTCCCTGCAAAAAAAATTCAAGAATGAAAAAGCGTCTCCATTAGCACATGAAAGTAAACATGTGTTTGTAATATATCCAAAGGCAAGGACATCAATTTATTGAACTAGACACCAATATATGGGCAAAACTACATCATACTTGATAGGTTTGATCAAGAAACATAAATCCAATCAGTATCCATAATCCAGTTCCTCAAGAAACACGAAAATCTAAACAGGAAAGAAAATTATACTAAAGTAGTTGAAGCAAACCTCGGCTCGAGCAAGGATAAAAACGAGATAGTTGTTGAAATCAGGGAACTGAGAGTAGTGCTGAAGCTTTTGCCAAATCTGAGACTTATCAGAAGAAGAATAAGGAGATATTTGTTGCTCCAGTAGTCCACAGATCTCCTTCAGCCCTTCTTCTTGTGGCTGCCACGAGACACTCCCAGCCGCCGCCATTCTGTTAATCGGATAATTCAAATAGAATTTAAACTCTTTTATATCAGTTCCTATCGATAAATTTTCAAAGACAACGAACTTTATGTACAAGCAGCACTTCAGGGAATTTCCCAAGTACTTCGGACAAGTTGACAGAAGAAAAGAGGAGACGAAGACCAGGGAAGTTTGCTTATATAGCAGCACAAGAATAATAAATACTGTAGAAACAATATTTGGGACTCATTGTCTTGCAAAATCTCAAGTTTTTGGGTTTCCTCTGGTTTTCCCCTTGGGCCCAAGGGTCTGCAATATTATAGAAAACCCAAAGTAGGCGTTAGCATTTCACTCGCACTTTGTTGGGCTTAAATGTAGCAAGTTTTAGTGACAAAGGCGGAGACGATCAACAAGTTACATCGGAAGTGAAATCAAAGGCGAACCTTTGTTTCCAGTCATCTCGGTTATGGTGAAATGTAAGCCCGTAGAACTTTTACTTGTTAGCCAACCGTGAAGACCTCACTACAACAAAATAGAGTTTTAGCGGCGTTTTTTAAATCTTTATAGCGGCGTTTTTAAGCACCGCTAAAAACACTTGCGGCGATAGGAAAAACGCCGCAATAAACGCCACTAAAACCAGCGCCGCTAAAGTTAGCGGCGTTTGAGAACCAAAAACGCCGCCATAGGTCAATATCTATAGCGGCGTTTTTGTAACAAACGCCGCAAAAGATCGAGATCTATAATGGCGTTTTTGGAATAAACGCCGCAAAAGGTCATATCTATAGTGTCATTTTTGGAATAAACACCGTAAAATGTCGAGATCTATAACGGCGTTTTTGGAATAAACGCCGCAAAAGGTCGAGATCTATAGCGGCGTTTGTATCCAAAAACGTCGCTAATTACCTTTATTTGGCTAAGATTTTTTGATTTTGCATATTTCATTTCTGCTCTACATCACCTAAATTTAATATCATGTAGTTTTATCTAATTAACAACCATACATTTTAATTAAGACACAAATTATGCAGAAAAATACTTAAGAACAAAATAACTTAAAATTTATAAACATTCAAATTAAATGTAATGTAGTTTGACATTGTTCTCTATGATTTAGTCTATGTTCTTTCACTTTCAATTAAAAAAATATTGTTCACTAGAATTTAGTCTTCATTGCTCTTTCAGTTAAATCCACTAGCTCCGTTTCACTATCTACTTTAACAGAAAGAGAAGATGTTGTGCCAAAAATGGCCTCATCATGAGCTGCTTTCAGTTGCTCCTCCCTCCTTGCCTACATATAAACACAACACCCGTTATGCTTGAACAACCAAACTAATTGTCTCCCCACAAAACACAAATAACAACATACAACATAACAGGTATGCATGAACATCAATTGGAATTTGAAACAAGGATAAATGAAAAGGAATGATGCATCACCTCTATGACATAAAACTGAAAGCTCCGGCTAATATGCTTCATTAATGATGCATCATCTTCAGCAACTGCCAACAATGAGGCACATGAAGTAAGTTCTAGTACACCTTTGTTCATTCCAGGATTACAAATATTTCAAGCTAAAGGTTGCAAAGTGAACTCGAATATAAATTTATAAGTAAAGTACATATTCAATGATAATCATTGATTATTATAAACCAATAGATTCCCCTAAATCAAATGGGTACAGAAAAACATAAGAAATAAGTTTTTCAAAGAAATAAGAGGAAGGGGGAGATGAAATACCTCTTCATCACCATCACAATCATCTTCATCAGCATCCTGCATTAAGTTACTAAAAAATTAATAAGGGAAGCAAAAGATGATCGTTATGTAAATGGTATGAAACAAACCAGGGGAAGTTACAGTGTTGAAATATGCTAGGGGATTGGGCCATAATCCTCCTTGATAATCTCTGCTACCTGTAGTTTTATCAAGTGAATGATTAGACCAGCTCTTTACCCAAATAAGAAAAAAATGAAGGACAACTACATACATGCAGCACATGCATATAGAGTTTACGTCATCATAAATCTCATCCATGTAATCTTTCTGCTGAGCATCAGTAAACCAGGTAAAGAAACTGCATTCATGTGTATTAATTTTCGTACAATATTATAGATGATTTGCAAGTGACTGAGTGAAAGAAGATAAATCAAATACAAGAAATCCAAACTTCACAGAACAACAAATTCTTAGCATGCTAGAAGTTAACAAGAAACTAAAATTAATGTATAAATACATACATTAAGTCATTAATTGTAATAAATTTCAATAAATAAAACTTTATTATACAATATGTAATGCATGTGTAATCTTAATTTGTCTGCACTAAAAAAGGAAACTCGATCTGCCAAGGTTTGGCTCTATATAACTAAAAATAAAGATGACTTGGATTGTACAAAATCAAGGGAAAGTAAGGGGAAATAAGATCTTTTCCCTTGTCTGGATAATTTCTTTTATATAAAAAAGGGAAAGGAAAGATTTATCTAGTGTATAATATTCTAATAAGATGCTAGACTGAAGTTCAATAAATTTATTGAGAAAATAAAAATGAAGTCACTGCATTTCACAACAGATAAACTAAGCCCAAGTTTTATGTGACTTAAGTCCTCAGACTGAGAAAACATTTATTGATGGATAATTGGATATGATAAACAAACATTTCTTCAGCAAACTGCCGCTTGTTTCCTTTCTTCTCATGATCAACTCCATTTGGCAAGCCCTTAACATTTAAAAAACTAATGTAATATAATAACCAAGGGAAACAAAATAACAAGAAGACGTGTAGACATGATAAGAGAAGAAACCCTCACCATGTCTTCTTTCCACTTGATTTTAGTGGCAATAATCTTGGTTCCTTCATCAAGAAAGGTAAAGGTCTTTGTAAGCTTCGTATCTTCAAAGTATGGATTGGAATCGAAGTTCTGAAAAGGCATAATAATAGTTGCCAAAAACTCATGATGACTAATTAGACCATGATTAAATGTTTCTTATACCAGACGTTTAATGCAATAAAAAAATTAAGTGCAACTTCAGTTTCTTACAGAATTAAGATAAGAAAAGGAAAATATATGAACTTACAAACGTAATGGAGTAGCCAGATTTCATATTTTTAAAATCCTCCACTTCGAGTGAGCTAAATATACTTGAATATCTATCAAGAAACAAAAGGTTGAAAATAAGAAGAATGAATAAATAAGAAAACAATTAACTAGAATATATCAGGCAAATCTAGAACACCTCTTAATAAATGAATAAATAAATAAATGGAGCTAAAAATAAATTTTGCAAAGTAATAAAACTATATAAGTGAATAACCAATTTAAGTTTTGGAAAGAAGTGATATTAAACCTTCCGATCCTCTTCATTCAGAAGTTCACCAAGAGCAGGATTGTAACACCCCCAACCCATACCCGACCCGGATATGAGTCAGAGATACTACATTGACTTTAAAACACAACTCTTAATAAATAATAGTAAAATATTTGAACTTATATTAAGAAAATACAATAATATACATACTGTAATATAAGTTTACCAAAATATTCAGAGCATACACAACTTAACCCTTTAATTACATGCCAACTGCTATTTACATAACAAAATGACCTACTGATTAAGTTGCTTCTGATCTGATGATTGCAGGAGTAATACTGTCAAGCTGCTTCACCTGTCTCGTCTATTTCCTCGGATCCTACGTGTGAAACACTCACACGCTAAGTCATCGACTTAGTGAGGCAATATTAATAAGGCAATTGTAATGAAAATGTCATGATCATATGAGATGAAATGCAAACATGTACTTAATCAATGTAGTATACATCATCAATACCCATACCTGTAAGCGTATGACTGTAACATTTATGAATCTGTATTAATAAGTTTATTGGCCCATGATAGCATATTGAGAACCTAAGGTATTTGAGTAATGTGAGGTTGTGCACTATGCTGTCACCACAGCTCGTATAAATGCACCGAAGTGCCCCGTAGAATTGCACCGAAGTGCCCCATAGAATTGCACCGTAGTGCCATATAATGATGTCCATAAGGACCACATAGAATTCCTTAAGAATCATATAAATATACTATGGATCAAGTATGTGTCTTTCAAGACTTCACACAGGTTCCAAAGGATATACATATGTCCTAAAGAACCGAGTATACCCTCTACCCTTGGCATGCCAACTATACCTATAGTTCTCATCTACATAACATGGGCTTTTACATTTCAAGTAGTCTATATCGCGTAGACATGTAAATTCTTACCTTTTCACACAGCTCATAACTTTTCCCACATAGTCATGTCATATAATGCATTTTATATGAATTCATGTCATGTCTCATAATACCGACTATGCTCATGTACCAAGATATGAAATCTAGACTTATCACAAGTCTAGAATGGAGTATATTTCTATAATCATGCTATGCATATGCACTCACCTATACTTCTTTGCCTTTTCCTCGATCGATCCTACTGGTAGATTGTTCCCGAACTTGTGTAGGCTCGGTATCTACATAAACATAATTTTCAAGATGATCATCAAATGTCTATGTCTTGCAATTAAGCTTTAATAGATTATTAATTTAAGAAATTAATAGCTTAGTCTTTCTTTCTTTTCTTCTCTTTTTTTTTCTCATGGGGGAATCGGTTCCCCCCCTGGGGTATCGGTTCCCCTCTAGCATTCTGGAATTTCATATCCGTTGAGGGGGTATCGGTTCCCCCCTGGGGGTATCGATTCCCCTCTAGCATTCTGGAAATCATATTCGTTGAGGGGGTATCGGTTCCCCTTGAATGGGTACCGATTCCCCTAGCCCGAAAATCCTAATTTGAGCTCGGAAATCATCCCATTTCAGCTCAAACATACATATTTCACTCTCTTTACTACTATTAGCTTTCATACACTTACTTTAACTAATTATTATCCATTAAATACCTCTAAAACTTAGAAATCTAATTCTCCATGTAGAATTTAAGAATCCAACCCAAATTCCAATATGTTCTAATTTGAATTCTAACACCTCATACTTCTTAGTTAGCTTCTTGACAAGTCAAAAATCTTATTCAAACTTCAAAAACTCATTCCTATCAAAATTTCATCTAAAAATTCATTTTCCAAATCTATCTCTAAAAACACTTATCTTGTTGTTTTAATGTCATATAAGCTTTCCTTTAGCTTATATAACATCCAAACTTTCATTTCCAATCTTAAAAATCAAAGAAACTACCAAGGTTCAGATTCTTACCTTTACTTGCAAGCTTCACGTTGAGAGAAGGAAGAGAAGAAAATAAGAAAGAAGGAAGAAGAAATGGGAGGGTTCCGGAAACCTAATGTCACACGTGGGTTCTCATATAACCCCATAACATTTTATTTTAATTAAAAATTCCTTACAAATGACCATTTGGTCCTTACCTCCATCTCATATTTACTAACCATACTTTTTAAACTATATAATTATTCTACTTTAATCACCAAATGTTGAAACTTTGCAAATTAATCACTCACCCGACATGGAGGATGTTACAAATCTCTCCCCCTTAAGAAAAATTCGTCCTCGAATTTTCATTGCACGAACAAATGAGGGTATTGATGTCGCATATCTTCTTTACGCTCCCATGTTGCTTCTTCTACTTTGTGATTTCTCCACAACACTTTGACCAAAGGAATAATCTTGTTCCTCAATTGCTTAACTTCATGTGCTAAAATTTGAATCGGTTCTTCCTCATAAGTCAAGTCAGGACGAACCTCAATCTCTTCTGGTGTCACGATATGAGAAGGGTCAGATCTATATCTTCGAAGCATTGAAACGTGAAAAACATCATGTATCTTTTCCATCTCAGGTGGTAAAGCTAGTTGATATGCTACAGGTCCTACTCTCCTTACAATCTCATATGGTCCAATAAACCGAGGACTCAATTTTCCTTTCCGACCAAATCTCAACACCTTCTTCCATGGAGACACTTTTAAAAACACTTTATCTCCAACTTGAAATTCAATTTCTTTCCTTTTAAGATCAGAATAGGACTTTTGCCGATCAGAGGCCACTTTGAGGTTATACTGAATTTCTCGAACTTTCTGTTCTACATCTTGAATTAAATCCGGACCAAGAACACTTCGGTCTTTGAGTTCATACCAATTTAATGGAGTACGACATTTTCTTCCATATAATGCTTCATAGGGGGCCATCTTTATACTAGACTGATAACTATTGTTGTAAGCGAACTCTGCCAGCGGTAAATACTTTTCCCATGATCCTTTAAATTCCATTACGCACGCTCTCAACATATCTTCCAATATCTGAATAGTTCTCTCTGATTGCCCATCAGTCTGAGGATGAAAAGCCGTACTAAAGTTTAAACGAGTCCCCAACGCTCCATGCAAAGATTTCCAGAATCTAGAAGTGAATCGAGGGTCTCTATCAGAGACTATGGAAACAGGTACTCCATGCAATCTAATAACTTCTCTAATATACAACTCTGCATATCTTTCCATAGAGAAATCTGTTCTAACCGGAAGAAAATACGCAGACTTAGTTAATCGATCAACAATTACCCAGATTGATTCTCTTTTGTTCGGGGTCAAGGGTAACCCCGAAACAAAATCCATCGTAACATTTTCCCATTTCCATTGAGGAATGAAAAGCGGTTGCAATAATCCTGATGGAACTTGATGCTCGGCTTTGACTTGTTGACATATCAAACACTTAGACACAAATTCTGTGATGCTTCGCTTCATTCCTGACCACCAAAATCGATCCTTCAAATCCATATACATCTTGGTTCCACCCGGGTGCATCGTTAACGGACTGCAATGAGCCTCTGTTAATATCTCCTTCTTCAAGTCGTCATTGTCGGGTATTACAATTCTTCCTTTACAATATAGATTTCCATCTGACTTAATCTCAAAGTCTTTAATCTCTTTGTTCTTTACTTGCTCAATTCTTTTCAAACACACTTCATCTTTACATTGCAATTCTCCTATTCGTTCCAACCATGTTGGTTTAAGGGTTAATTCTGCACAAAGACCACCGTCTCCCGTTAAAGATAATCTTGCATCCATAGCTCGTAAAGCTGCAAACGTCTTTCTACTCAGAGCATCTGCTACCACATTAGCCTTCCCGGGATGATAGTCAATTATCACATCATAATCCTTTAAGAACTCTACCCATCTACGTTGCCTCAAATTCAATTCTTTTTGAGTCATCAGGTACTTCAGGCTCTTATGATCCGTATATAAGTAACAACGCTCCCCATAAAGATAATGACGCCAAATCCTGAGAGCGAATACTACAGCAGCCATTTCTAGATCATGAGTGGGGTAATTCCTTTCATGTGGTTTCAACTGTCTCGATGCGTACGCTACCACTTTTCCTTCTTGCATTAATACACACCTCAACCCGTTATGGGATGCGTCACTGTATACTACAAAATTCTTGCCAGATTCTGGTTGAACCAATATCGGAGTTTCCGTCAGAATTCTCTTTAAAGCTTCGAAACTTTCTTGACATTCAGAAGTCCAAACAAATGGTACATTCTTTCTCATTAGCTTTGTTAGAGGCAGCACAATCATCGAAAAATTCTTAACGAATCTTCGATAGTAACCGGCAAGTCCCAGAAAACTCCGAACTTCAGACACATTCTTAGGAACTCCCCAATCCATTATAGCTTTAACCTTTTGAGGGTCTACTCTAATCCCAACTGCCGAGATCACATGCCCCAAGAAAATTACTTCCTTTAACCAGAACTCACATTTGGACAATTTGGCATACAACTTCTTATCTCTTAAAATTTGCAAGATGATCCTCAGATGTGTGCTATGCTCTTCATGGGATTTCGAGTACACCAGTATGTCATCAATAAAGACAACAACAAACTGGTCCAAGTAGGGCTGAAAAATCCTGTTCATAAGATCCATGAAAGCAGCAGGTGCATTCGTTACTCCGAATGGCATTACGATGAATTCATAATGACCATATATCGTTCTGAAAGCCGTCTTCGGAATATCTTTTTCCTGGATCTTCAATTGATGATAACTCGAACGTAGATCGATCTTCGAAAATACCGAAGCTCCTTTTAGTTGATCAAACAAATCATCAATGCGCGGAAGAGGATACTTGTTCTTGATGGTCACCTTATTGAGCTGTCGATAGTCAATGCAAAGGCGCATTGATCCATCCTTCTTTTTAACAAATAACACCGGAGCTCCCCAAGGCGATACACTTGGTTGGATAAATCCCTTCTCTAGCAATTCTTGTAATTGATTCTTTAACTCTTGCAATTCTTTCGGAGCCATTCGATAAGGTGCCATTGCAATCGGAGCTGTTCCCGGCATTATTTCAATTTGGAATTCTACCTCTCTATCCGGAGGTAATCCTGGCAATTCAGCAGGAAAAACATCAGGGAACTCTCGAACTATTGGAATTTCCTCTAACCTTTTCTCTTGAGCTCTTGAATCAATCACATTTGCAAGAAAACCCTGACATCCTTGTAGCAATAATTTCTTGGCAGACATTACTGATATTACATTTGCTAAAGGATTAAACTTTTCACTGCTCACACTTATCTCTGTTCCTTCTGGACTTTTCAGAGTTACATTTTCCAATCTGCAACTAACATCTCCATAATAACGGAACAACCAATCCATTCCGAGAATCACTTCAAACTCGTCGAAGGGTAATTCCATCAGATTAGCAGGGAATTCAATTCCCTGAACCTTTATGGGACACCCCTTACAGACTTTATTCACCCGGGCACTATGGCCTAACGGAGTTGTTACTATAATCTCATTACTCGTAGCTTCTAAGGGAATCCCCAACTCCTTTACTAACTTACTTGTAATATAAGAATAATTATAACCCAGATCAATCAGTACCCGGATCAATCAGTACCAATACTAATTTATCATACAACTGAAAAGTACCTGCTATAATATCAGGGTCATCACGGTCTTCACTTGTCTTTAGGTTGTATACTCGAGCAGTGGATCGAACTTCAGGTTGAGCAGAGAATTCAGATGGGTTCCTTCCTCTGCCTCTTCCTCGTCCTCTTTGTGAGAAAGAACCAGCTCTTCCAGATGGTGCCGGCTCACCAACAATCAAGGGACAATCCCGGACAAAATGTCCGGCATCTCCGCATCGAAAACAAGTCCCAGCAGCCATACGAAAAGCCCCATAATGGTTTTTCCCACAGTGCTCACACTGTTTCCCTTGACCCGGAGTAGATCTCCCAGCACCGGATTCCACTGACTGCGTCTGTCTAGTTCTTGCCTGACTTGCTCCCCTAGCAGACGATGCAACTGATTCTGATCTAGTTTGTGATCGAAATCCCGAGTCTCTTCCCCTTTTTGTTGGTGTTGAACCAGAATAAGTAGTCGTCCTCTTTGATGTCTGAACTCTTGAGTCCCCAAATCTTTCATTCTGAGCCCTTTCAAGAGCTTTTGCACGATTGATCACCTCCTGAAACGAGGACAAGTTTAATACTATCAACATTTCTTTAAGTCTAGGGCGCAAGCCTTCCACGAACCACTCGCAAGCATCTTTTTCAGTAGGCACAAGCTCAGCTGCAAACCTGCTCAGCTTATTAAACTCACATTCGTACTCATACACAGAGCGGCTCATCTGCTTCAAATTCATAAATTCCTGCTTCATTTGGCGGATAAACTGATCTCCAATATACTTGTTTTTAAATTCTTTTAAAAACAAAGACCAAGTCAACTGGTCGGTTGACATTCTCATGGTGACGTTCGTCCACCATATCCTCGCCTGACCCCTCAATAAAGATACAGCTCCATCTAATTTCTCCACTTCGGAACAGTGGAGACCATCTAACATGATTTTCAAATCATTCAACCAAAGATCCGCTGACACTAGACCTTCCTCAGCTTCTCCCTTAAATTCGGGAGCTCCTAAACTTCTCAACTCTTTTGCTACATTAATTCTTTGAGTTAGTGGAGCAGAAGGTTGAAGACGCGTCAGAATAGCGTCTAACGTTCTGAAGAACGTATCTTGATCTTGCACAGGCACTCCTTGAGATGCCTGTTTTTTACCTTGCCTGGCCAGGGCAGGTGAATTACTGCTTTCATCATGCCTATCTTCTCCCGCTTCACTTCGGGAGCTATTATGTCCGGACATCTAATAAGAATAAACACATTGTTCTATTAGCAAAACAACATACTCATACTATACCAGATCAGAAGTTCTCACTATTTGTTGGCATGTATTCCATTTAAAGACTCTATAGACTCTGGTTTATGCCTAGAATCGGCTAAACCATAACTCTGATACCATTAAATGTAACACCCCCAACCCATACCCGACCCGGATATGAGTCAGAGATACTACATTGACTTTAAAACACAACTCTTAATAAATAATAGTAAAATATTTGAACTTATATTAAGAAAATACAATAATATACATACTGTAATATAAGTTTACCAAAATATTCAGAGCATACACAGCTTAACCCTTTAATTACATGCCAACTGCTATTTACATAACAAAATGACCTACTGATTAAGTTGCTTCTGATCTGATGATTGCAGGAGTAATACTGTCAAGCTGCTTCACCTGTCTCGTCTATTTCCTCGGATCCTACGTGTGAAACACTCACACGCTAAGTCATCGACTTAGTGAGGCAATAATAATAAGGCAATTGTAATGAAAATGTCATGATCATATGAGATGAAATGCAAACATGTACTTAATCAATGTAGTATACATCATCAATACCCATACCTGTAAGCGTATGACTGTAACATTTATGAATCTGTATTAATAAGTTTATTGGCCCATGATAGCATATTGAGAACCTAAGGTATTTGAGTAATGTGAGGTTGTGCACTATGCTGTCACCACAGCTCGTATAAATGCACCGAAGTACCCCGTAGAATTGTACCGAAGTGCCCCGTAGAATTGCACCGTAGTGCCATATAATGATGTCCATAAGGACCACATAGAATTCCTTAAGAATCATATACATATACTATGGATCAAGTATGTGTCTTTCAAGACTTCACACAGGTTCCAAAGGATATACATATGTCCTAAAGAACCGAGTATACCCTCTACCCTTGGCATGCCAACTATACCTATAGTTCTCATCTACATAACATGGGCTTTTACATTTCAAGTAGTCTATATCGCGTAGACATGTAAATTCTTACCTTTTCACATAGCTCATAACTTTTCCCACATAGTCATGTCATATAATGCATTTTATATGAATTCATGTCATGTCTCATAATACCGACTATGCTCATGTACCAAGATATGAAATCTAGACTTATCACAAGTCTAGAATGGAGTATATTTCTATAATCATGCTATGCATATGCACTCACCTATACTTCTTTGCCTTTTCCTCGATCGATCCTACTGGTAGATTGTTCCCGAACTTGTGTAGGCTCGGTATCTACATAAACATAATTTTCAAGATGATCATCAGATGTCTATGTCTTGCAATTAAGCTTTAATAGCTTATTAATTTAAGAAATTAATAGCTTAGTCTTTCTTTCTTTTCTTCTCTTTTTTTTTCCTCATGGGGGAATCGGTTCCCCCCCTGGGGTATCGGTTCCCCTCTAGCATTCTGGAATTTCATATCCGTTGAGGGGGTATCGGTTCCCCCTGGGGGTATCGATTCCCCTCTAGCATTCTGGAAATCATATTCGTTGAGGGGGCATCGGTTCCCCTTGAATGGGTACCGATTCCCCTAGCCCGAAAATCCTAATTTGAGCTCGGAAATCATCCCATTTCAGATCAAACATACATATTTCACTCTCTTTACTACTCTTAGCTTTCATACACTTACTTTAACTAATTATTATCCATTAAATACCTCTAAACTTAGAAATCTAATTCTCCATGTAGAATTTAAGAATCCACCCAAATTCCAATATGTTCTAATTTGAATTCTAACACCTCATACTTCTTAGTTAGCTTCTTGACAAGTCAAAAATCTTATTCAAACTTCAAAAACTCATTCCTATCAAAATTTCATCTAAAAATTCATTTTCCAAATCTATCTCTAAAACACTTATCTTGTTGTTTTAATGTCATATAAGCTTTCCTTTAGCTTATATAACATCCAAACTTTCATTTCCAATCTTAAAAATCAAAGAAACTACCAAGGTTCAGATTTTTACCTTTACTTGCAAGCTTCACGTTGAGAGAAGGAAGAGAAGAAAATAAGGAAGAAGGAAGAAGAAATGGGAGGGTTCTGGAAACCTAATGTCACACGTGGGTTCTCATATAACCCCATAACATTTTATTTTAATTAAAAATTCCTTACAAATGACCATTTGGTCCTTACCTCCATCTCATATTTACTAACCATACTTTTTAAACTATATAATTATTCTACTTTAATCACCAAATGTTGAAACTTTGCAAATTAATCACTCACCCGACATGGAGGATGTTACAAGGATGACTCAAGAACTGTTCATAAAGAACACAAGTAAACCAAAACCCTTCTCCTCAACATGGAGACAACTTCAAAGAAAAAATATATAAATTTATAGGAAAGATTGGAACCGCTTACATCTGTTAACCAAAAATCAAGAATTGACTTAATCTTCTCATTCTGCTTATCATAAATCGGCTTGCGTATTTCATTGTACTTCTGCTCCACTTCCAAAACTTTCTCACTCGCCTCCTCATTGATCTAAAAAATACCAATAAGAAACAACAAAAGTTTAAAAATAGAAACACCATGTATAACCATTTACCAGCTATAAATAAGGTCAAAGAAAACATATCCAACTTAAATCACCTCTGCAATAAGACATAAGATCCTAAAGTAACCACCTACAACAATGTGTTGAACGACTCTTTACATCATGTGGAAGAGAACAATTAAGAGACTAAAGCTTTTTGCAATGACGCGATGCAGAACATAAAAATGACTACGAAAGCTGATCAGGTACAGAAATTAACAATCCGGTTTTACCACACAACCCCCCCGGGTGTGGCAATAAGACACAAATGTAAAGGAACTCTCCCCCCCGGCGGGCAATAAGACACAAACGTAAAGGAACTTCCCCACCTTATCTAAGCGAGGGAGGCACTTAACACGTGGAAGAGAATAATCAAGGGACTCGAGCTTCCTAAAAAATGCAGAACATAAAAACGACATAGGAAGACTGGATACAGAAATTAACAATCCCATTAACGCCTTCTCCGCAATAAGACATGATACTCAAAAGTGACCTCTCAAAAACTCGTGTTTAAGACAACAAGTGGACACTTAAACGCGTAGAAGGAAATAATTAAGCTCGTCCATATAATTCAGACAGATCCAACATACAAAGTTGATCAGGTACGGTAATTACTAATCAAAGAAACAAAATTATAAACATTAATTTCATTGACGCAAAATTGTTGTTACAGAAAATTCAATACTCACACACTTAAAATATTCCCAGATAAACACGAGAAAATCCAAAATTTCCCTGCAGTATTCCTCAAAATTTCTGATAAACCATATACAAAGAGCGGAAAAACATGAACGGATATATAACTGAAAGTGAAATGAGAATGAGAAATTTGGACCTTTTCTTGGATCTCTTGAAGCTTCTCGATGGAAAGAATGAGGTCTCCGTCGATTTGTTTAGATTTATCTTCTTCTCCATTCTCTGCTACTTTCATATTCTTTCCTTTGTCTGCCACCATTTTGTTTTATTTCTTACAGCCAAACGATGAAAAATCAAAACCCTAACCTAAATAATTGCCTATTTCTCTCTCTTTTTTCTAAAACCCTAATATTATTTCCCTCTCATTGGATAGCGACGAGTGATAAAGATGCTTTGTTTAGGGGTTTATGTTTAACTTCGGCGGGAATAAAAATTATGTGAAGTAGGAAAAGTGAAAAGGGGTTAAAGGTTGGTGGATTTAAAAAATTGTAAACTTGTGGCGTTTGCATAAAAACGCCACTGAAACACGAGTCTTTAGCGGCGTTTTTATAAGAAAATGCCACTAAAACAAGAGTCTATAGCGGCGTTTATATAAAAACGCCACTAAAGTACGAGTCTTTAATGGCGTTTATATAAAAATGCTACTAAAACATCAGTCTTCAGCGGCGTTTGTATAAAAACGCCAGTAAAACACGAGTTTTTAGCGGCGTTTGTATAAGAACGCCGCTAAAGTACGAGTCTTTTACGACGTTTATATAGAAACGCCACTAAAACAATAGTCTATAGCGGCGTTTATATAAAAACGTCACTAAAGTACTAGTCTTTAGCGACATTTGTATAAAAATGCCACTAACGTATGAGTCTATAGCGGCGTTTAAAAAACGCCACTAACGTATAAGTCTATAGCAACATTTGTACCAAAGCGTCACTAAAATACGAGTCTATAGCGGCGTTTTTATAAAAACACCGCTAAAGTACTACTTTGTCGCGGCGTTTTGTATAAAAACGCCGCTAAAGTTACTATTTTGTGGCGTTTGGAATGTAAACGCCGCTATATGTTTAAAGTTAGTGCCGTTTACTCTTAAAACGCCGCTAAAAACGCCGCGGTAGAACAGTTTTGCTGTAGTGCCCGCAACATATTGTGTAAAGCATGCACACCAGTTTTGAAGCGAAAGTGTGAGAATCACTGCATAAATTCATAATTGTAATTTGGATCCATTGCAAACCAATGAATCCTTTTTCACTTTCGAGATGAATGGAACATGTCCATATCCACCACATCAACCACCTTATATATACGATATCGTCCAAGAAAAGAATCCTACCGTGTTGCTGTTGCATGTTTTTTTCTAAATTACGTTCAAACGTACAATATTTTTAAAAATATATATATTTTAGACTATTCAAATCTCATTCCAATTCTATTAAGATAGTGCTTAAACCCAGCTCACTAAGAGGGGATAAATCTCTTTAAATTGTTGAAATCATCCAATAAATTCTATAATTAGGGTCGGAATATAACTCAGAAGTAAATAATAAAATTTTAAAAATAAAAATTATGACTCATTAGATGAGTAAAAATAAACGAATGAAATTAACGGTAGGAGATGAAAATATATTCATTAGAAAAAAATAATAAAATAATTTAAGTCATCTATTTTCTTTAATCCAATAATTTAAATATAAGTAAAATAAAAAAAATTACATTGCATAAGTAAATTATAACTCATATAATAATAACTAATATATAATAATTATAATATTATTAAACGATAATATAGATATATAATAAAAATGATTTTTTGGCATATATGATATTTTATTCAAAAACTAAACTCAGCTGAGTTAACCTAAACGATCTAAAATATTTTAAAATTTATGGCCAAACCGAATCCATCTCGGCCTATGAACAGGCAACCTCTTTCTCGTTAACCCAAATCCATGAATAACTAAGCTTATATTTATATACGCGAAACCAAAAAAGCACCCGCCTGTTTTACTGCAGTCAGCCCTAGTATTGGATTTGGCGCTACATTGCAACTCTTGATAAATCTCCAGCCACACCTTCTCGCGTTGAATAATTTGAATTGGCTTTCTTCTCCAGAGGTAATTTCACGAGTTCTGTTTTCACTATCATTGCGTTTCTCACTGCTTAATTACGACAAACGAGAAAGTAAATCTTGAATTTAAAGTAAATCTTGAATTTAAATTTTGTTTGACTTATTGTTGATTTTACAATTTATTATTATTTTTCTTCACTCACTGTCTGTCAAATAAAACTGAGCATTAATTGCAAATAAGAGCAGGTTTTTGGTTAATCCAGTGAAACTAGTGTTGTTTATTTGTTTGATTAAAATTATTTTTTCTTTTTCGTATATGTGATGAGCTTGGTTATTGAGTTTTTTTTACGCCAATTGCAGATCAGAAGTGACTGAATATGGATTTTGATGAATATGAGTATTTAGAAAAAGCAGTTGAGAATCTTGAGCCTCAAAAGTCGAAAAATGAAGATGGAAATGACAGCTTTAATGCTGTCAAATCGGAGAGAAGTCGGAATAGGAGTTCTAAGCATAAGAGGGAGGAGCGAGCTGATGATTCTGATGATTATAATCATCTTTCCAAGCACTCAAAGTCAAAAGAGGATTCATGGCAAGATCATGACAGGCACAAGGAACGAGGCTTATCTCACAGACAGTCACAGTCTAGAGACGGGAGAAGGATAGGCACCAAAGTAGTCGAGAACACAGAGCCAAGGACCCCAAGGATAGGGAAGAGAGAAATGGGAGGGAAAGAGAGAAGGAACGTTTTAGGAAAGACCGTGATCGTGAAAGTGAGAGGGACGGACAAAGGGAAAGGGAGAGAGAGCGGTCAAGGAGAAGCAGGAGTCGATCAGAAAGAGAACCAGACAAGAGTCATGACAGAGAGTTTAGAGAAAGAGAAAAGGAAAGGGAGCCAAGGGAACAAGACAGAGAAAGCAGGTACCCCTGCATATTTTTGTCACTTTCATTTGTTTAACTTTTGGCTTCTTTGTGCATGCCTTACTTGTCATATTTGCCTTGAGGATTACTTTGATGCATAGTTGCTATTATTAATTTGAGGCAGTGATATCATGCCAGTAATTTTTTCAACATGCACTTTTCCTATTTATTTGCAAGTCTATACAGTATTTATGATTGTTATTGTGATATTTCTCATGTAATTCTGATTTGGATTCTTTTTTAGATTGTGTTTATTCCTAGAGTTGTATATTCTGCGATATGATCTTGTTAGTGATGTGAATTTTAAAGAAATGATTTCTTAGTTCATTTTCTGCAATCTCTGTTGTTCTAGTGACCAAATTCAATGTAGATATTTTCTCCATGTTCTTGTCTTCAGTTTCTCAAAGCTTTCTTAAGGTTGACATTGCTATATGTCAAACCCATTCAACATGGCTCCGCGTTTCACATGTAACCACATAGAAGATCAAGATGATCAACTTTTTCTCTGCCATAGCTAGGCTTTATCAATTATTTCTTCCAAGTGTAATTCTTGCTTGCTTTACAGGTTCTATATGGCTACCTAATTACTTCTTGTTCCTCCTGCTCTTAAGTTTCATATGGTTCTATTTATTTAGTCTTCCAAATTCTGATATTGAACATTAGATCTGGGAACTCGCGTATGTTCTAGAGCTATCTTTAGATGATCTTCTTGGCAATTGGGCCAGGCACTGGATCTCAGGTCATGGGATTTAAGTACTATTGCTACACTATATTTGTAAGCTTGCTTTGCAAGAATGGAGTTTTTTTTTTATAAGATTTGAAGGCCTCATTAAAAACCACCTTCTTAATTAATGGAGTTTATGTGTAAACTCCTTAATCAGCGGAAGACGGAAAAGGGTGCCTTATAACTTTATTAAATAAAGTAGGAATTACAACCTAGAGGAAGAAAACCCAATAACCCTTACAAGTAATCACTCGAAAAACAAAATACATAAAATTCAGCCTATACCCGCTTTTGCTAAGGCATCAGCCTCCATATTAGCTGTCCTTGTAACCCATCTAACAATTCCCCCACAAAACCTAAGTTTTACAACTATATCTTTAGCAATAAAAGCATACACAGTTGGACAAGAATCAGCTTTAATAATCCAGTCCACAATTACCCTGCTGTCACTCTCAACAATCAAACGAAATTTTTTCCACCCTTGGATAGATGCAACGAAAACAAGTCCCCTTTAAATAGCTTTAAGTTCCTTCAATGTTGGAGGACCCGGACCCTCTGACTCCTGAAAAGTTCCTAATATTGCACCAAGATGATCCCTTAAAATGCCTCCCAACCCGCTTTTCTTCCAATCACTACTAGTGGCAGCATCCACATTCAATTTAATGAAGCCTATAGGAGGAGGACACCAGGGAAAAATAGAAGACTTTAGGAACTTGTAGGACGAATGAGAATCCCCTATTGAAGGGTCCGAAATCAACGAGTCTTTAGGAATAGAGATATCCTTATACTTAGCTAGGAACCAAGATGCAAGCCTGACTCTTGCTAAAAAGAATAATTCAATCTGGTCCAACTTCCCCCTTTCAAAAACAATAAAATTCCTGGTTTTCCAAATGGTCCAAATAACAACCCCAGGAATGAATGACCATATAGCAGAATTTGGCTTCAACTCTTCCCAGCCTAATAGAAAAGTTTTAGCATCTTCATGAAGAACAGAACTAAAACTCCACAATTGTAAAAATTTATTCCATAATGCCCACACAACTGAACAAGAAAAGAATAAATGCGAGGAAGACTCATCAACCTTTTTACAAAGAGGACATAAAACATCATCAATTCCTTGAACTCCTCTTATTGCCAATTCTGTTTTAACATCAAGCTTTTGCTGCACAATTTACCACAATAATGTTTCAACTTGTGGTGGTAGTAATCCTCTCCAAACAACCTTCATCTAGAATTAAACCTCTTCGGAACCAGTAACACACTTCTTAACACAAGAACTGACTGTAAACATACCATCCCCACTGCCTTTCTAAATTAAGCCATCACTGGATTCAGTAGTCAGAGAAACAAGAGAAATAGTGCTCATCAAGTTACACCATTGTTCCATCTCGCAATCATTTAAATTTCTTCTAACTTGAACATCCCAAATCCAGCCCGATGGATGAAAATCTCCAAACTCACATAGCTTTCATGATTTATTAGTAGCAATCAAAAACAATCTTGGAAAAATTACCTGTAGCGGATAATCTGTTACCCAAACATCCTGCCAAAATTGAATGTGCTTACCATTGCCAACTTGAAAGCTACATAAGGAACAAAAATTAGAACCAAATGGATCTTGCTTGAAATAATTATTAACCACTGCTCTCCACTGCCAAGAAATACAAGCTGGAAGATTACTGTCAAACAATAACCTAGAGGAATTGAAACTGTATTTAGAACAAATAAATCTTCTCCAAACCGAATTTCTCTCGTTTGCAAATCTCCAGGACCATTTCCCTAGCAAAGCTCTGTTCATGAAATTCAGATTACGTACTCCCAACCCTCCCTCATTCTTAGGTTTACAAACTTCATCCCATTTAACCCAGTGAATTTCCTTTTTACCATTCCCACCTCCCCATATAAAATTAGTCATAATAGAATTGAGAGCCTTCAGGATTGAAGCTGGAACCTTAAACATTGACAAAAAATAAGTGGCCAGTGAGCATAAGACAGATTTAATCAAAACCATTCTTCCAGCTAGTGATAAAGTCGCTGCCTTCCAACCTGCCAATTTTGAGTGAAAATTCTGCACCACCGGTTCCCAAATAACTGAGGAATTCTTTATTGCACCTAGAGGGAGACCTAGATAATTAGAGGAAAAACTACCCACTGCACAACCAATGGAATCTGCCCAAGTTTGAACCTCCTCTAGAGATATGTTTACTCCAAACAGTCTGTTCTTCTTGAGGTTTAGTTGCAGCCCTGACATAACCTCAAACACTCTAAGCACTCTCTTCACATTCATTATCTGCATCTTCGAAGTCCCACAAAAAATGATTACATCAACTGCAAATTGTAAATGTGTAAGATTGAAAGACCCTTTATTAGGATTAGTAAATTCAACAATTCCCCTACTAGATTAAATAATAAGGGAGAGAGTGAATAACCCTGTCTTAGCCCCTTTGCCATTGAAAACTCCTCCGTTGGAACCCCATTAACCAACACCGAAATCGAAGTTGTAGTAACACATCTCCTAATCCAACTAATCCAAGTAGAGCCGAATCCCATTTTTTCCATTACCTTAAACAAAATAGGCCAATCAACAATATCGTAAACCTTCTTGAAATCAACTTTCAAAACACAACCCTTTAGCCCTTTCTTTCTCCAATAATCTATACCCTCGTTTGCAATTAGAGAGCAATCCAAAATCTGTCGACCGGGTATGAAAGCAAATTGAGTCGGGCTTATGATATCTCCTTTACAACTTCTAAGCCTCCTTGAAAGACACTTGGTTAAAATTTTGTAAACTCCTCCCACTAAGCTTATGGGTCTAAAATCGTCAAGGCTCCCATTATTAGACCCTTTAGGAATAAGGGTGATAAACGTATGGTTAATACCATGCTCCCATTCTATCCCCAAAGAGAATTTGTGAAAAAAATCCATAATGTTATCCTTTAGCACAGGCCAAAACCTTTTGAAGAAATCCAAATTCAATCCGTCCGGTCCCGGAGCTTTGTTACTATCACAAGACTTTAGAGTCTCCCACACTTCCTCCTCGAAAAAAACCTTCTCTAAAAGACTACTTTGTTCGAAAGAGATTTTAGGGAAATTCAACCCTATATCTTCAACCTCCAGTGTAGACCTCTCATTGAAAATTTTAAAAAAGTGATCTTTTACAGCAGTTTTAATAACATCTGGGTCTCTTGTAAAATTCCCATTCACCTTTAAAACAATAAATGCATTTTGTTTTCTCCTCACCGATGCACAAGTATGAAAGTATCTTGTGTTTCGATCTCCATCATTCACCCACTTTTGTCTAGAATTTTGATGCCAAATATGCTCCTCAATTCTATGAAGTCTCCACAGTTCTCTTCTACATGCATTTAACTCATCAACAATCTCCTGAATCGAACTGCCATGCCTTTGCTGTGCTACCACCTCAAGCTTTTGAATTTTATTTTCTAAATCAGAAATTGCAGTCCCCGGAAACTTGTTCTTCTTCCATGCCCACTGTTTGATGGCTAATTTAGAGTTCTTCAAAATACCAAGAATTCCTAATTTTCTCTTGCGCTTCTTACAACCTGTAATTGTTTGACAAACCATTTCCTGGAAACCATCTTCCTCCATCACATAATTGTATAGTCTAAAAGGCTTGTTTCCCCAATTAACACCTCCGTTTTGTAACAATACAACATTGTGATCTGAGATGGGCTTAAGAATAAGTGACTGAATAATCTCAGGAAAAGAAGCCAAGAATTGTCCATTCACCAAGAATCTGTCCAATCTAACAAAAGTGGGATCATCTTGGTTATTACTCCAAGTAAATCATTCCCCCTCCATAGGCAGATTAATTAATCCTACCGACTGAATAAAATGAGAGAAAATCCTCATTGAGACTCTATTCTGAGCTCTACCCATCTTCTCATCTTCACACAAGTAAACATTGAAATCTCCTCCAACACAAACCGGCAGATTCTGTCCCGAAATGAATTGACTAAGTTCTTCAAAGAAGCTTTCTTTTTCCTCCTCCACAGAAGGACCATACACATTAATGAGGACGCTTCTGAACTGATTAAATATGAATTTTCCTGTAACCGCAATTAATCTTCTGTTTATGCAATGATCTTCCCTCTCAAACACTTCATCATCCCAGCAACATAATAACCCCCCTGAAGAACCAATAGCTGGCGATTCAACAACCCCTTGAAAACCATTTAACCCGTTTCTTCTTAGAAAAGACCTTTGTATCTTCTCTGCTTTGGTTTCTTGAAGCCAAAGAAAAGAAGGATGAGAGTTTGCAACTAATCTCTGCACCGCTCTTTGTTTTTCCTTTTACCCAAACCCCTTATATTCCATGTAATTATGGCTAAGTTTTCCTTCATGATTAGTAACTGAACAATCCCCAAAACCCCAATATGACTCTCAATTAGCCATATTACAACCTTTCTCTAAGTTAATTATTTTTTCCAAAAAAGCTTCCTTCCCCTGCTTGAAGGAAACCCCCAAAATTTGACTAACTTGCCATGTAGCGACTGCTTCGTCTAAGAGGTTAGAAAAGACTGAAGAAGCTGCTGTAGAAATACTGACTTGATCTATAGCTTATCTAAACAATAATCTTTTAACTCTTCTACTGGTCAATCGGGAATTGGATAGAAAAGGTTGTTTATCCAAATCACATCCTACAGACTCTCCATCTAAACCTCCACCACCAGATTCCAGGACTGAATTTGGAATCTCACAATCTAGTAAATTAAGCCCTACTGTATTAGAAGTCTGCTGAACATATGAGCAAAACTGATCCTTAACCATCTTTGAATTTGAAACAACCTCGTTAACAATATTTCCATTCTGATTATTCCCATGCCAGTAATTCCTCTCCCTACTTCTGTAAACTCTACTATAACATGGCATTCTCCTCTTCTCTAAAGGCACACTCTTGGAGGAATGCGAGCTTCTGTGCACTGTTAACGAACGACCTCTGGAATGATCTTTTAATAACTCTGAATTAGAAACTAACATCAATGACTTAGTTTTTTTAGCTCACTGTCTTCACTGCCAAATGAATCAGAATTCTTACTGGACCCTTTTAACTGTTTCATATCACTGCTCTCCTCTGCTATTCTTCTATTTTTAACCAGTTTACCAAACTTGTTAATTGTGTAAGCTGGCCCAGAAGGAATTAATTTATAAAAATCCAGTCCAGGCAGCTCAAATCATCCGGTTGGGCCTGTGATCCATTAGTCGAAATATTTGAATTCCTTACACCCAAACCTGCAAACTCTCCTCCTCTGTTATTCCCAACGTTCTGTAAACCTGAAAAACTTTTTCTAATACTCTTCCCATGTTTGGTAAATCTTGGAGAATGTGTTTCCCCATCAGTTTCTGCTGAGCCAGAAAAAACTCCCTTCTCTATCCAAAAGTCAACTTTTTGTCTGCATTTCTCTGCTGATTTGACTGGACTTTCCTCAAATTCTGACATATCCCTATCTTCCTCGTCCTCATACCTCAGCTCACCACAATTTTCTCCAACTACTCCGACCACCGGAGAAATTTTGAAAAAAGGCTTTGAATCATCATAAACCGATCCAATCTTGATATTAACTCTGAACGATCTCCCATAGGATCCAAGAATAATAAATTCTGGCACATCAAACGGGCTAACAACTCTCATAAGAATCCTCGCAGAAGTGAGATCTTCCCTGTTCTTGGTGGAGTCATGAATTTCCACCATATTTCCCCATCTCCCAGCTATTCGTTCTAAGAAGGATTCGTTCCAGCATAACAGAGGAATCCCGAATATCTCAACCTGGCAAAAAGCCATAGGAACTCCATCCTCATTCAGTAAAGGAGTCAATCTTTCAAACCACAAGCTTATCACATCTTTCTTCTTTGTCCATGCTTCCATCATATCTTCGTGGGATTTGAAAGAGATAACGCAGGAATTCCTGGCATATCCCCAGCCAACAATCTGAACTTCATAACCTTCATCATCAAAGAACTCCTTAACTGAGTTAAAATCCAAGGAAAGAGATATTGGAGGTTTAGGCCTGAGTGGTGATATCATGTTATGATTTCCATTATCCTCCGACTTTTAAAAAAAAGGCTGCTAATCATATTTCTTCTGTTGCAGAAATGCTATTGAGGGTGTGATGGGCTTTGATTAACTTTGCAGTTCATCTTCATGTTCAGTGGGATACTAGATTGGCCATATTTTTTTCTTTTTACAGTATATAATCATTAAAATATTGTCTTGAAGTTTTAGGTTTTAGGTAACCAGAGTGCTTTCTTTTATTATCTCATGTTTGATTTCACTGCTATGGAGTTGATGCTTGATTTCCCTATATAGACTTGAGGTCTTATGTTGACTTTGTTTAGTTCCCTGCAGGACCATGTAACAGGGGTTTGGCATTTTTATGCATGTTGGAGAGAATTTGATGCAGGATTTTGCACTTCTCTTTTTTGTATTTTTTTGGGCAGTGATTGCATGAAGCATACATTTGAGAGATCTCTTCACTTTCCAGAAGCAAATTTTGTTTTCTAATTTTCTTGCACCCCCACCCTCTCTTAATATTTTATACTTTTGAGCTGTTCAAATTTAAATTATTTTTTAAATAATATAAAAGGCTGTTTTCCCCCCTCTTTTCACAGGAGATATAGAAACAAAAGGAAGATGTGGCAGAGCCTGAGGTTGATCCAGAAAGAGATCAGAGAACTGTCTTTGCTTATCAGGTTAAGATGCATATATAATGTTTGTTCTATTCTGTTTTTGCACGTCTCATGTTTTTCCTCACGAGTGCTGGTGTAAAAATTTGTAAACTATTTTTGACAGATATCCTTGAAGGCTAATGAAAGAGACGTTTATGAATTCTTCACTAGAGCTGGCAAGGTGAGGTCTACTTTTATTTCATGGTTCCACCTCAAGTTTTCTTCTATACAGGTTACATTAGGCAAAAACTCACATAGTTCTTAAAAGTAATCTGCATTATGCTTAAGATCTTATTTGTTTATGTGATAGAACTCATTTTTATTTAGTTACCATTTTATTCTTGCATTAGGGATTTGTTAGTAATTGTGATTTTTTTTTTTTGATAAGAATGTTAGTAATTGTAATCATTATGAAGAACGTATAAATTAATGTAATTTACCAAAACGGTGTGCTGGAGTTCTCTACTGTAATTAGTTTCCAAGGGACTGGATTCATATGCTTTAGTTGTCATAAAATTTAAGCATTCTAATTTGCTTTTGATCCTTTATTTAATCTGGTTTTAAACACTTCAGTGTGTGTTTCTAATTGAAACTTGAAATTACTTTTAAGTTATAGAATGACTTGTTTATTTTGTTTTAAACAAAAAGATGCCTACTACAATGTATAATGTATTACTTGGATTCTTTTAACTGTATATAAAAATCATAACGGATGCAGGCAAATAAAGATCAATATGCAGCCTTTCTTTTGGTTTTGTCTTTGATGGGTGGTGTTGTTTTCTTTCTTACGTTTTTTTTTGGTCCTGATACTTATTAATCACAATTTTCAGGTGCGAGATGTTCGCCTCATAATGGATCGAAATTCAAGACGTTCTAGGGGGGTTGGGTGAGTACTAAAACTCAATGACTATAACTTGCTTTTCTCGGGTGTTATTTGGTTGTTTTTTGCAGGTGAACTTAAAACAACATGCAAAATTTTGTTAAATTTGTAAATTCATTTTTGATGAAGTGGTGTGGGGTGGTTTTGTTATTATGCCTTCATATTTCTATCTGAGTTATTATGGATCTTTATTTAATTTCTTTGTGCAGGTACATTGAGTTCTATGATGTAATGTCAGTCCCCATGGCAATAGCCCTCTCTGGACAGCCTCTTCTTGGTCAACCAGTGATGGTGAAACCGTCTGAAGCTGAGAAGAATCTTGTTCAGTCAACTACATCTGTGGCAGCCGGACAGACTGGTCCATACGCAGCTGGGGGTAGAAGGTTGTATGTTGGTAACCTACATTTCAACATCACGGAAGATCAACTTCGTCAGGTAAGATTGTAGGGACTGATAAACATTCTATGTTTGAATCGGGTCTTGATTATTGGATTTGAATGTTAACTTTTAATCACTCGGTCTTGGATTATAACCGGAAAGCTTTATTATGGAGTCAAGTAGCATCTAAACTGATATTAGAAGAGTTGAATTAAATTTTTAGGGAGGGAAACATCCAAAGATATGAGAGCACAAAACCTAGACATTGCATTCACGATTTCACGTGTCTTTGAACTTCTAATTCATGTGGTGCATTAGATGCCTTGCAATAACATGCAGACTTCAAAAGATTTTGTTCAATAGCTTTGGAAAACAGACTCATAAATATGGTAGTCTTGGCTACAAAATTGACTTGGAGAGAAACTCCCACCACAATGAGACTTCATATAAACTGAACTACTGCCTCTGTTCTTGTATCTTTACCAAGCTGTTCTTTACAATTTTGCCGGTAACAATAATTTGCTCTTCAACTCAAAGTTTTCTCCTTTTCTAATGAGATAATGCGGATTCCATTTTTTATACCAGTTTAACTAAATACTAAAATCATTCACTGGGATTTGAGTAATCAGATATTTTAGTAAGCAATATGAAATAAGCTCTTAAATGTGCTTTTGTTACTTGATTTTTTCATTTAATATTTGCTAGTCCACTTACCCTGGAGATATTTTTAGTATATGGTTGCTCTTAGTCATCTTTTACAATGATTATACATCCCTCATTCTCCTCTCTCTCTCTCTCTCTCTCTCTGTGATTCTCATAATTGGGACATTATCTCTTTATCATATTTCCTTGAGAGCCTTGTACTTTGTTTGGATCCATATCTCTTATTTGTTTAAAATGCTCAGGTTTTCGAATCTTTTGGTTCTGTGGAGTTGGTCCAGTTGCCTCTTGATGAAACCGGTCATTCTAAAGGTTTTGGTTTTGTCCAGGTAATACTTAGTGATGCAACTTGAGAAATTATTGGGATTTTTCTTTAGCAAATCCTTGACCCATATTCTATAGAATCTTTTGCTTTGACATTACATAATTATGTTTTTGCTCTATATTGATAAACTATAATTAACTATTTGTAATCAAACAGGCTTTTTTGGGTATGATACTGTAATTATTCTTGACAGCAGGGATTCTGTTTTGAAAGGATAATGAAATAATTGTTTGTGCAGTTTGCCCGTCTGGAAGATGCAAAGAATGCACTGAATTTGAATGGACAGCTGGAGATTGGGGGTCAAGTAATCAAGGTAATCATGGGTATTGATGTCTTAGTTTTGTATGAGCATATGCATATATTTGTTGATATATGATTTTAGGTTCCTACTGCATTTGAATCTTTAACTACTGAAGTGAATTATCTATAAGTCTACAAACATGTAACCTTCTATACTCTTTTGTCACCAACTTTTCTTTTAGCTGCTGATCTATAGACTATACATCTATCAATTTTCTAGCCACCAGGCAACCTTAACAAAGACGGCTTATATATACATGTATATTATATATTTCTTTTTCCATATGTTTAGGTATCAACTGTTACCGATCAAAGTGCATTGCAAGATGTTGGGACAACTGCAGCTGATCTTGATGATGATGATGGTGCTGGTGGCTTTGTAAGTGTTATACTCCCATTTTCTGTTACTGACCCAAAATTGCGTTATCCTTCTAAAAGTGGTAACATTTTGATAAAAAAATGATTTTTGTTGTTTGACATTGCATTTGAACTCATGACATCATGCTTAGGCCATCAGCAACTGACTATTTTCCCCAAAGGATAGCCAACAAATGAGTAGTTTCATAGAATATGTCCTTGTGGCTGTTTCACATGTCTTTTGTTTTGCTAGCTTTATCAATATTTGATGAATTTGGTTAGTTTCAGCATGCACAATTTTTGACTTTTTAGTAAGCTCACAAAACATTCTTATGAATTTCAGTCTTTGAATTCATCATCTCGAGCACTTCTTATGGCAAAGCTGGATCGCAGTGGCACCGCATCAAGTTTTCCTCTGAATCTTGTAGTGGTTTAATTTATATGTTTTCTTGTTGAAACTGCATTTCCCTCTATTATTTGCAGTATTACTGGCTCGGTAGGCATCCCTGTTAATAATATCACTGGCCTTACTGCTTCAACAGCACCAATTATTGGAGTTGCACCGTTGTTGCCATCCCTTGTTCCTCCTACTATACAGGCCTCTACTTCTACAATTTCTGGACTTCCAGGTGGCCTACAACTCCCTACTAATGGCATCCCTACTATTGACACAATCGGAAGTCCAAGCGAATGCCTATTGTTAAAGAATATGTTTGATCCAACTCTGGAGGTATGTGCCTGCACCCAAATTTTTAGTGGTTTTTTTTCGTGTCTAACCATATTGTATTCTTTCGGCAGATGGAACCTGATTTTGATCTGGATATCAAAGAAGATGTTCAGGAAGAATGTACTAAATTTGGGAAAGTGAAGCATATACATGTAGACAGGTAAAATGTGGATCAGACTCAGTTTGAGTGTCAGAATATGAATATATATCCAAAAAAAACCTGGTTTGATTTTTTTTATATGTTTTCATATATTTGGAGGATCATGCCTTCTTTAACTTATGTTTCTAGAAAAAATTAATTGTACCCGTTAACATAGCTTTTATTCTCTATATCTCCTTTTTTTTTATGACTGTCGTCATGCGACTCATTGATTTGCTTCAACAGGGAAAGTGCTGGTTTTGTCTACTTACGATTTGAGGATGCACAAGGTGCTATCAATGCTCAACGGAACCTACATGGTAGATGGTTTGCTGGAAAAATGATCACCGCAACATTCCTGGTTAAAACCATTTCTTTATTTTATCTTGTATTTTTAAGTTTTTCTCTTCTTTTTTGTATTTTTAAAATAAAAATGTGCGGCTTACAGGTGCCACAAACTTACGAATCAAAGTTTCCAGAAAGCAACAGATAGTTGGATGATGTTTCCAGAAAGAGGTTTAAATCCCCGCATGAACTACAAATCCCTTGGAACTCGTTTGGTAAGGGAAATTTAAGCATATATATTTGGACTTAGATGCAGTATCCCTACTAAGTTCATTTTCCCATGTTTGATATACCCATTTGAAGAAGGTAGGAACCACTTTTTGGTACAACTAGGAATAGTTGTGATGACAATGGAATACTTGTAAGACCTTTCTTTTGTGTGTTTAATATAAAGATTATCATGTCTTATTTTCTAACAACTTAATTTCTTATGGTAATTTTGATTCTGTGGCAAAAAAAAAAAAGAATCTGGGGCACTGCTACTTGGAAAATGGGAAGTTAGATATTCATTTTCGATTGGTAGCATGCCATCTTAATTAGTTACTGTAATGTGGTACTTTACACCCCTGAGATGTCAAAGAGGTATAAATGTTTTAGGCATCCACACATTCATCTTATTGGTTGGATTGGATTCAGATGAACAATAGATTCCATTGTATGTTCATACACTTCAACCCTACGTGTTAAACTTATAGTCTTGATAACAAGACTAAATTACATGTTTAGTACCTAAATTATTATTTTTTTGTGTTTTGCTTAAATTTTATTTAATTTTTTAAATCATACATTATGTTTAATTTAGGTTTTATTTTTGGTACCGTCGTTAAAAAAGTGATGATGTGTTACCATAAGGTAATGTGACATTATCATTGAAAAAATTATCATATCAATAATTCTATTAATTTTTAGCTTAATGAAAAAAATAAGTGTTCAAATTACACCCTAAGTTAACTTTAGATGTCTAAAGAATTTTTTGTTAAAAATGTGTTTATTGCTTCTCCATTACACTTTTAGATGTCTAATGTTTTTTGTCATACTTTTAAGTGTCTATAAAGTAATGGTCATTAAAAAATTTGTTAAGTGATACGTGTCATGTTTTCACTTAACACAAAATTAAGTGTCTAAATTATACCTCAAGTTAACTTTAGGTGTCTAATTTTTTTCCGTTAAGAACAAGTGTTTTATCTTTAGATTATTATATGAGTTTAATATTTGTTTGAGGTTTGATTAGTGTTTTATTTTGTTGGTCAAATTTTGAATGAATCTAAAATTTTATTATTGTGCGCACCTATTTAATGTTATGATCCATTTAACATGATTTTATGACGGTAAATTTTAAGTGAATCATGAATCGAGTATTATTGTTTGATTTAAGTAAGTAAATTTAGCTGAGGTTAGATTCATGGAAGAAAAAAATTTCAAGATGATTATCATAATTTACGTAGAAATAATAGATTTCAATTAGTTTAACTAACTTAATTATAGGTTTGTTAAAAATTATTTATTTATTATACTAAAAAAATATATTAAGTAGAATATCGTTATAAACATATTAGATAAATTATGATAAAATATTATATAAAATAGTGACGTAATCTGATATAATAATAATTTCAATCTTTAAAAAGTAATAAAACTCATCAATTTAAAAGTAATATGACATAATTTAATAAATTAAATATTTATATTTAAATTTTTTATTATTTAACTCAAATAAAATATTAAATGTTAATCAATAACTAATTGATCTAATATGATAAAACATTAAATTTTGTAGGCACTTAAAATTAATTTAGGGTATAGTTTTAATACTTATTTTTGCACCAAACCTTAACTTTTTAAGGTTCAAATATCCAATTGATATCTAAATTTAACATTAGATAATATTTTGAGGGGGAAAAAGTTTAGATGCCAAAGAATGTAGCAGATGTTAGAACAAATGAACAATCCGCAACAACAATTTTTGTAGCAGATCATCGAACAATCCTAGTTTGCATCTCATTTTATCAACAACAGTAATATATCTAAATCGACCATCTAAGTACATTATTATTGCAGAATCGTTGTCCCATTTCCAGTTTAAATACAAAAAGTGTAGCTCTCGACAACCATCACTCTTCTTCTCCAAAAGAACCATTCAAATGGAATATAGATAATTTCAAAAAGAAAAAGGAATTCATACAGTATTCTTAAATCTTAATGATCCTCCTCCGAGCCAAAAACCTAGCAATGGGAGGCGTGAGCGCGACGGTGATCGGAACACGAACAGGGAACAACGCCTTGTTACAAATCACAGCCAATGCAAGGGCTCCGCCAGTGGAAGCAGCAAGCTCAGCCGTCCGATTCCTTTGCTTCTCCTCGACCGCCACCACCCTTGATTCCTCCATCGGTTCTTCCATCAAAAACCCATCTGATTGTGGAGACGGGTTTTGGTTCTTTTGGTCGTTCGAGAAGTCCGGGAGATGTAACTTGTCGAACAACGATTCGACGTCGACGTTGTTCTTGATTGCCACGTAAAGGCCGGTTATGGAAGCGGCAGAAACTGAGAAGTGGACGCCAAGTGCCACTTTCCCGTATTTCTTGACGAACTCTTTGAATCGGCTTCCACTGAAAGCAGCAGCCATTTCTTGAAGCTTTGTGGTTGATGCGTTTAGGGTTTTAGGGTTTAGCCAAATCAAGTGTTGAGTGCGCGAATTTCACTTGGGAGCTTCGGCTTCGCCCACGGGGCCTTTGGCTTTAAGTTACTAGTTTTTAGCTATGGAGATTGGAGAACATTGGGCCTACTTGCTAGGCTTTATGCTTTCCTTAGAGAATCCACTTTATCTCATCTAATGTGCCTAAGAAACTTGCCCTTTTGTTCAGTATACCCTGGACCACGTTTTGTTCGAGGAAAAAATTATTATTAAGGGAATAATTTTTTCAAATTACATTCTCATGTTTGATTTATGAAAATATCATTATTAGATAATAATTTATAACTAATAGTAGCAGTTTTAGGTTAAAATAGTGGGAATGCACCCCTAAAATAATGTATTATTTTTACATGAATCATTCTCAATTTTATTCTTGTTTTACTCAAAAGTACAAATATAATAACATATAAAAAGTTTGATTTAGTAAAATATTAATAAATTTGAGTAGTTAAAATTATTTTATATTTTAATGTTTAATATATTAATTATTTATAATTTTATGAGGTGAAAAATAACATTATTGTAAAATATGTAATTATTTAAAATAATATTTAACTTTGAGTTGTTGAAAAATATATCTTATACATTGAAAAATAATAGTTTTGTCCACTCGATACTATAATTTTATTTTTTTCTTCATATTATATTATATTTTATATTAAATAAATATGATAGTTATGAAAATTATTTAAAAATATAAGTTTAATATATTAATTATATTAATTGTATGCTCAATGTATTTTTTTTCAAAAATTAGATAATGTAACAATTACAATATTTCTGTGAATTTTCATTCAAATTTATAATTTAATATTAAAGTTTAGCATGTTGGAAAAAATATATATCACACGGATAATTTAGTAAAATATGTATCCAAGTAATCTTATACTCCTCTAATCAAATATTATAATCTTACATTCCTGCTAAACAAATCAAATAAGATAATACAATATTCTCGAAGCAATGTTACAATCTAATAATTTAATTCCCAAAAATAATCTTACACTCCGTGAATTAAACTGCCCTTAAATTATTTTTACTAACCTATGTTTAAGGATTTTCTTTCAATTCCAACTATCGTTATTTTTGTTACTTGTGAAGAATGAATACCTTTCATCGTAGAATTCTTTAATTATTAATCTTCTAATCAATTAAATAATATATGTATTGTTTCGATTTTAAAATCTTTCATCCCAATCCACCTTCTATTTTAGGAGAAAAAAATTAGTTTTAGCTTTTTTACAATTTAATTCTGATTTGAGAAAAAGTGAATTTAAAATTAAAATTTAGTTTGAAATTAATAAGAATTTATCTAATAAATACGAAGTTCAATTCACAGTCCAGAAATTAGTGTCACTTGAAAGTTGAATTATTTAATTTTTATACATACCTCTTATATTATAATTACTTTTAATATAAATATAACGTTCTAATATTAAGTTGAGTGGTTAATAAAGAAGAATCCAATTAAGCTTAGTGGGTGATAAAGTTAAAGGAATCCCAATTAGATGAAAAGGTAAAGCACTTGAAATAATTAATAATATCAGTGGCATAGAAAGAAAATTATAAATTATAAACGAAGGGAGGTTTGAATCCATATCATAGTAACCATCCATACTCTTAATACAAACACAAGAGATCGCAAATAAACATGAATTAAGATAGTATGGTTTTGGATGTTTAATTGCTGCGGAAAGATCCCAATGACTTGATAGCCGCAGCTCTGAGGATGTACTGATGGTATGCCGACGCTGCAAGAGCTCCCACAAATGGCCCAACCCAGAAAATCCACTGTTCATCAACCACACTAACTTCACAAATAAATAAACAAACACAGTAATTTGGTTTAAAAAGAAGGCAACTTACATGGTCATCCCAGGCCTTGTCACTGTTGTAAATAACAGCAGCGCCGAAGCTTCTAGCAGGATTGATACCAGTACCAGTGATGGGGATGGTAGCCAAGTGAACCATGAACACCGCGAATCCTATAGGTAGGGGAGCCAGCACGGGGACGTGTGAGTCGCGGGCGCTTCTTTTAGGGTCAGTGGCTGAGAAAACAGTGTAAACAAGCACGAATGTCCCAATAATCTCAGCTCCCAAAGCGGTCCCTTTGCTGTAACCAGTAGCCTCTGTGTTAGCACCGCCACCGAGGGAGTTGTACTCACTCTTCATGAACGCCTTCACCAGCCCAACACCACATATAGCACCCAAGCACTGAGCAACCATGTAAGCCACAGCCCCTATCAAAGACACCCTACGAGCCAAAAACAACCCAAATGTCACCGCTGGGTTGATGTGACCACCTGTAATGTAATTGTAAACCCAAAATCAAACAACTCCATATTCCTTTTTTCACATTTAAAAGTGTCTGTATTGTTTTTACCTGAGATACCGGCAGTGCAGTAAACGAGAATAAGGATCATGCCACCGAAAGCCCACGCAATGCCCTAGAGACCAACACCATCACATGCATCGTGTTGTTTTTTGTGGCCGATTAAGGTGGCAACGGTGACGTAGAGGAAAAGGAGGGTGGCGGTGAACTCGGCGATGAGGGCTCTGTGAAAAGACCAGAGTTTGATCTCAGCCATGTCGATGAGTGGTGCCGTTGGAGGATCCACATAGTCCTTTCGGCTCTGCCCTTCTTCGCTCACTTCCTTGGACATTTCTTTCTTCAATAATGGCAAAACAGTATTGTTGGTGTGGAGTGCTGTGTTTTGTGTCCTTTTTATAAACTGGGCAGCTATGTGGTGAATTTATGGATAAGGAAACGCTCCTTCTGGAACTAACTCCTACCACATTAATCAACCACTCTGTTCTTGTCATAATACCAAATTAACAACCAGTTTATGAGAAAATCAATTGAGTTTAATTCAGTCAATATGTTGTTGATACAATATACAAGAGCATATAAGGTTCAAGTCTCCAACATTCTTAAATGTTAACATCTTTCGATTTAAGGATAATGAAGGATTTAGACCTAATATAAATATTATAAAATATTATTTCTTTTCGAGGTACAAATTATTAAAAAATTAAATACATATGAATATATAATGAGACTTTAACTTTGTTTTTTAAAATTCACAAATTTCAACTTTATCATTAAGTTAAAACATTATTATATAATTAAAATGAAATATATATATAATTAAAGTTAATAAATTATATTATATAATTTAAGAAATTTCAAGTGTAAATTTATTTGTAATTATTTAAACATAAATAGGCACAAGTGTCAAACATGGTTTCATTCCGTGTCTTTTTCCTTGTACTTTAAGATAAAAGCAGCGGCTACTCCTCACGTTAACTTTAAAATTAAGTAACTGGAAACTTTATTATCGGATTGGAATGACAAATGACAAATGACAAACAAATAAAATAATAACAAAGTACGTAATAGCCAAAATGGCAGAGAAATCCGCAAAATACACAATGTGTTTGCAAATTTTATTTATTTATTTTTCATCAGATTTGGATATATATCCAGTAGTTATGTGTCATTCAAGTTAGGTCCTTAAATAGATAACATATTTCTTTTAGTGTTGTCTTTTCATTTTTCATCCATATATATGGTTCAAATTTCATTAAACATCTTATCATTTGATCTTTTCTTCGTTGTTGTTTTTTCTAGGAAGACTAAGCACACACCTTATCACGAAAAACTTCAAACACAGCCTTAGTTAGTGACTTAGTTAGAACATCAACAAGCTGATGACTTGCAGGGACATAGTTCACACGAAACTGGTTAACAACAACTTTTTCTCGGACAAAATAAACAATCAAATCAACATATTTAGTGTGAGCATGGTGCATAAGATTAGCACTTAGAGTAATAACACTCGTATTATCAAACCAGACGACCGGTGCTTCTCGTTGGAACACTTAGAGTAATAACATGTTTAGAATTTTTTTTTGTCATTGATCTTTTCTTTAATGATATAATGTCATGTTATTTTCAACACCAATTTAGTTTTTATTAAAATAAATTAATTATTTGCAAATCAATTTTTATTATCATTTATAAATCAATTCTTGTACGTACATGTCTAACCTTTCAATTTGAAATTTACAAACCTATTTATATATAATGATTTATAAATAAGGGTGAAATTTCCATAACGAATATATTAGATATTGATTCTCTGCATTATCAACAAAACTCATTATTTCTTTTTCTCAATGAGATTTTCCATTTCCTTTTCACATCACAAATCACAATCGAAAATTGCGTATTATTGTTTTGTAAGGTTAATTCATGTAATAAATTAAAGTTTAACAATGTAATATAATGCAAAATCCTACCACCTTCACTCTTTGTGGACAACATACCTATAAATTTCTCTATAAATTCTAATCGATATATCTTCCACGTTACTGTGAGATCTTCAAACCTCCAGCTAACTCTTTTCTAAATGGTATATCAAAAAAAAATGATTTAAAGTAACTAGGAGGATTTGTTCAAGTGGTAAATACTTTGATATTGCTGAAATATATACTTTTTTATTTTTCAAAAAATTAAAAATAAAATTATAATAATAGTTTACAATCGTAAATGTAAATTAAATTAAATGCATATATAATTAAGATATTTTTTTTATCATTATTGACATGAAATTAGTCATTTAAGTCATATAAGAATTATACAAGGAAATTGTTAAAAATACATCAAAAAAAACTCGAACAAAATAAAGATGTGAATAGATTTGTCTGCATCAGCAAACGAACCACAATAGGTGATCAAGCTATTGAAAGATCACCAATAATCGCAAATCAGAGTCGAGCGTCGTGATAAATTATCTTTGAACACAAATTGCATATCCAAATTCATCCAAGGATCCAAAGCAAGACAAATCAATTGTATAACAAATAAGTTTCATCTTAATTAGTCGATGTGATGTGAAATCCAACCCTAAAAAAATAAACAAAAAAGAACGGCCAAACCACCAATAGAGAATATCAAAGACGTGTAAAAAATGTATAGAAAAAACGTGTCAAAGACATAAAAAATTCTATCATGAAGACATAGTTATTAAAAATAAGGATGCGATATAAAAAATAAAGAATACCGATAATCAATGACCAACGCTAAAATCAATACCGCGAACAAAACTAAAGAGAAAGGCATGACAAGAACACATCCACGCCATTCAAATAAACGCCACCATGGAGACGGACATCACGAGCTCCCTTTCTCAAACAATAATTTTTGGGTTATTAGTTATCGACTTAGTTCTAGATGAATCTAAGATTTGAATTTTGGTAAAAATTATTTTTAATAAATAAAATATAAGAAATTAAGATAGACCGTGCATGAATGGAACAACATTCATAAAGTAAAGGTTGCTCCACTATATAATATCTATAGAACTTGTATTAAGTTTTGTCAAATAATTTATAGTCTTATTTCACTCACACAACATATGAAGTCCAATTTCTTAATCACAATTTATAGTACTCATTCTCCACCCAAACTTGTCGTAACCAATGAACGTGTAAACCATCAAAGATTATCCATACCGTAGAATGTAGGACAAATCAAGAACTAATATCATGAATAAGTTCATCTGACCTTACATGGTCACATACTAAATCACCCATTGCAGCAGTCTCAACAAATATATGAAATATTTCATCAACATTAAACTTAACAAAATTATTTAATGGACACTATCAATTAAATTCTTTTATTGACATCTTAGATGAGAGTCGTTCAAAGTATAAGCGATGAAGATATTAATTATGCTCTATTAATGAAAGATGTCACTGTACTTTATATCGACTATCCATTCCCATGAAGCACAAAATTTTTATGTGGTTAGAATGTCGATTAGATATTATCTCGTTAATATCCTGGTCAGGGCCATACAAAGTAAAAGAGGCGAAGACATTGGCCTCAAACCTAAAATCTTATAAAAAGCCTAATGGTAGACCCTCCTAATCGACATATTCCTATCGTATTTCAACTGTTCGATTTGGACAGTTAAAACCCTAAACCCTTCTCAAACAAAAGCCCAGGCGTCATCTTTCTTTATCGCTTCATATTCCTCAGGAGTGAAATCGTTCTTGATATTGAAGGTTGTTCGAATCTCTTCGGGTGACTTTCCCATGATCATATCTGCCACTTTCTGGCATGTCAAATCCAGCAAGCTCGTTATATTCAAGAAGTTGGAAGCCTGCGAATCAAATAATAATCATTAAAATTTTCAAAAGGGCAAAATACAGTTGCAGAATCGACTTGATAAAAACAAGAAAAAAAGAAACTAACCGTAATGAGGTCATAGAGGGTGTTTTGATCAACATCGACAAAATCAGAATCCCAAGTTTTAAGTTTCTCAAGAGCATCCGAGTTATTTTCCCCATCCACATGCATCTTGCAATACTCGAGGATCTTGCATAATATCTTGCCGGTGACGTTAGGGAGAGGGATTTCTTGGTTGGCGTAACCGTCTTCGATCATGTTTTTGATCATCAGCGACTGAAGTACCACAGCTTCTTCCACTTCAAAACTCTCTCCATCCCAACTCTTCAATGTTACCTTCTTGGAAGTTGACGCCATTACTGAATGCAAAAACTAGGATCCAAAGAGAGAAGGAGATTCTATACTTAAGCCGACTATAATTGTAGGGAAGAAGAGAGGTGTGTCTGATATTTATGGAGGGATTTTCTTTACGGAAAAAATATTATAAAAAAGGCTTATTATTTTATTTGGATTTTCTATCCTTATATGTATATGATTCTAATGCAAACTCTATTCTAAAATTTAGGGTAATTAAACTGATTTCAAAATATTCTAACACGAAGTAAACTTGTACTAATTTTATATATATTTAACTCTTTTATGAAGTCATATATGATTGGTGTAAAAAAACCAATTAAATAGAACTAATCGAAAACTAAATCAATATAATTGAAATACGTTTGTTTATTCAAGTTTTTTTCTTCGAAAAAGTTAATTGATTATACCAATTTTTTTATTAAACTAAATGTGATTACAAAATAATATATGTTCTAAATGTTCTCAATTATTTGAAAATAAGCGTTCAACCACCCTTGCAATTACTAGTGTTCGAACTCGTGATCTCTAAAAATAATAATCATTCTTTTAACCACTGAGATAAGTTAGTTTGTGCAATTTAATAAACAAATATAAAACTTAACTCAACTGAAATTAAAATATAAACTCAAAGTAGTACTTGTAAACTATCACTATATGTATTATTATAATAAACATAAATTTTTATTGATTGATTTGACAAATACTTACAATATTGATTCATGTATCGTAATAATACATAAAACGATCATTTAAATATTCAATTTCATCTATTTCTATTAATGTTAACCTATGTACTTTATTATATGGAATGATAATTTATATATCATATTAGATATTTTGACATTATATATCACATTGAATCTTTTAAAATTAAAAGTACTATATTTTATATTTTTTATCAAATTAAAGTTATTATATTAAAAATTTCACCGATAGATAATTACCAAATTTCACATTTTAAAAGTAGAGGTATCATAATGGATATGTTTTTGAAGTGCAAGTACCAAATGTGATGTTGTCGCCCTTCCCTACGAGCGGGTCCAAGGCAATCCAGCCCACTGTTGCTTCGAACATGGCACTTTGGGCTGTCTGACTGTGTTCTTTCGCGTCACAGCCCTAAACCTCAAACCTTAATATAAAGGAGCTGCACAAATTAGGAACGCAAAACCCTTGCTTTCATTTTTGGCGGGAGGATAGAAAGAAATCCTTGCGAAGAATCCAATCGAATGGCGGAGATGACCCCTGAGCAGGTAGAGGAAGAGTTCAGCGTATGGAAGAAGAACACCCCATTCCTCTACGATCTCATCGTTTCTCACCCGCTCGAGTGGCCTTCTTTGACTGTCCACTGGGTACCTTCTTCTCCCACCCCTTATGGAGCCGACCCTACTTTAAACGTTCACAAGATTGTCCTCGGCACCCACACCAGCGGTGGCGCCACGGATTTCCTCATGATTGCAGACGCAATACTCCCCACCCTTGCCTCTGAATCCAACATCGCCTCTAAAAATGATGACCCAATTATCCCTAAGGTTTGTTATGTTTTTATATTTTCTTTGCTTAACTTTTGGATACGGAGTAATCGAGGAAATTCATTAAGTTTTTTGAACCCTTTATTGGTATCTAACCAATATTCGTATTTACGAGGGAAGTTATCTGCCCACTTAATGTTTAATGAAATTACAAGCTGAAGTTGGTTGGGTTATTATAGGTGGAGATAACACAGAAAATGCGTGTTGATGGGGAAGTCAACAGGGCTAGATGTATGCCGCAAAATCCGGTTATTATCGGTGCAAAGACCAGTGGCTGTGAGGTTTTTGTGTTTGATTACGCCAAGCAGGCAGCAAAGGAGCAAGAGGGTGAATGTGTTGCTGATTTGAGGTTGAGGGGTCATGATAAAGAAGGGTATGGATTATCGTGGAGTCCGTTTAAGGAGGGTTATCTTCTTAGTGGTTCACAAGACCATAAGATATGCCTGTGGGACTTGTCAGCTTGGCCTCAAGATACTGTTCTTGATGCTACGCATGTTTATGAGGTATCTATGGGACTTTGCTCTTTTGTTTTATCGGAAATGCTCAGATTTTCATACTTGAACAATTTTTATCTGATTTGAATACCTTTGTAGGCCCATAAGAGTGTGGTTGAAGATGTATCATGGCATCTGAAGAATGAGAATCTATTTGGTTCGGCCGGTGATGATTGTCAGTTGATGATCTGGGACTTGCGCACTAACCAAACCGAACAACATGTTAAAGCTCATGAGAGAGAGGTTAATTGAGCTTCATGTTACAGTTTTGGTTTGTTTTAATGTTTCCATTTGATCATCTGATAAGGTATATTCATTTTTGTCTCAGATCAATTATTTGTCGTTCAATCCCTATAATGAGTGGGTTCTGGCCACAGCATCTTCTGACTCCTCCATATGTTTGTTTGATATGCGAAAGCTGACTGTTCCTTTGCATGTTTTAAGCAGTCACAGGTTAGTCTGCTTCCTTCCAGATTGATCCTGATATTAATATGCTAAAGCAAATTACACACAAATGTTAATGTGCGGTAATTGATAACAAGGTCTATTAAAATTATACTTCTATCTGCATCTGACTCCATTAGTTAAGGAAATATTTTACTCTTTGTTCAAAGTAATTAGATTCATTTAATTGATAAACTTGTGTAAAGGAATTCCCAATTCTACTTACTGTTTGCTTCAAGTTATACTGGAACATTTGTTATTAATTTTCGTTCCTTTCCATTTGTCACCCCTTGCTTTTAGGTAAGCTGCACAATTTGTATCAGCTACTCCATGATCCATTTACTCAAAATGGTGCTTGAAAATCATTGAAATAGGACTTATCACCTTGTATTTGTCTTTTACAGTGGAGAAGTCTTCCAGGTAGAATGGGATCCTAATCATGAGACGGTGCTGGCATCTTCTGGTGATGATAGAAGATTGATGATTTGGGACCTTAACAGGTAGTTCAGATTTGGATCGATATTAGAAATCTGTTCAATGCTTTTGTTCTACATGTCGTCTATCTCAGATTATGCCTTCACTTCTCTTTCTTTGCTTTCAAGCTTTATGTGACCATACACCATGTTAGATTATATATATCATATAATAAAAATTCTTTCCTCCGATATGATTCTATGAACTATTCTGAAGTTGGTGGGTGCAACATGATCAATTTGACCATTTCACAGCCCAAACTGCTGAATTCCTTTGTTCTTATGGTTTTGATCATCTTTGGGCTTGCCTAAGACTATTAATCCACTTAACCACCACTAACATTGTTTCATTCATATAAACATTCTAAACTGCTCATGCTGTCCCTCACGACCTATTATTGGTTTATTATTGATTCGCAGGATTGGAGAAGAGCAATTAGAAATCGAGTTAGATGCAGATGATGGCCCTCCTGAGCTTCTTTTTGCTCATGGGGGCCATAAAGCTAAAATTTCGGATTTCTCATGGAACAAAAATGAGCCATGGGTGATTTCGAGTGTAGCCGAGGATAATACTCTTCAGGTGTGGCAATTGGCAGAGAGTATATATCGAGACGACGATGACATTCAAACCGCCGAGGAGTGAGGACTATCACATAGTTCATAGATATTGGTTTTAGAGTCTTAAGAAGGACCCTTCAAGTGAGTGAACGCTAGGTATTATCATATTTTCTAAGTGAGCAACTTTAGGAGTGTTGAACATGTAATTTAATATTCAAACCTTCCGTCTGCTATAATTAGCTTATTTAAGGTTGATTTACTGTTGAACTAAAGTTTCTGTAAAATTTAACCTGAAATTGGAGACTTGATGTTTGTTTTAACGCTCCCATAGTCTTACAACTACAAGTTTTCATCGAACATTCGTTGATCAAAACCTCGGTTAAAAGATGGCACTTGAGTAGCCGTCTCTGGCCTTCCTAAACAGTAATTACTGATGGATCTCATACATTGTGAGATAATTTATTAGCTCGGTAACTGTTAAGAAACCAGATGGTAGGAGCTATAAACCATAAGTTTCCACTTTACAAGCCTGTTGTCTTTAAACCATAAACTAATTGCAGTTATTTACTTCCATTAAAAGGTTGAAGGAGTTGATGGCATCATGGGTGCTAGTGCGCTGCCCAATGTCAGTTTGTGACCTACTTTGTTCGGCAATGTAATCAACAAGGCTGCACATTACTAAATATTTTGTGCTGCTCATTATAACGGTAAGAACGAATTGCCTCTATGTATGTAAAAGAATTGCCATTCATTGAATGAACTTAGGAAGATATGCAGGATGGAGTGCTGACAGATAATCAAGAAACAATGGATGCTTTGGTTAGGGCATTTCATCTTCCTTTATCCATTCTTATAGTTGGAGTGGGGACTGTAGACTTTAAACAAATGCAATTTTATTCTAGAACAATCTTTTCAAGTGTCACCTTTTGCATTAGCAGCGTGCTATAGTTGTAATTTTTCTAGGATGATAAGAAAATGTTTTTGGTTCTGTGAAAAGGCTCTATTTGATTATGGCTCATAAGGACTTGGACTCTCCATATCTTTATACATTGTTCAGTAATACGAATAAAGTTTGGATGAATCATATATACATTAAATTATGACAATCAACTCCTAAAGTTTACCTTTCCTTCTTTTTGTGCCAGAAGGTTTGCCATTAGGCCCTGCACTTCCAACCCCACGCTCCTTGGCTCCAGAGTTGTGAATTTCCAAACACTGAATATCATCAGTTTCACGCCCATCAAATCCATGTCCGTCCAGTGCTGCAGCTGCTTCGACCCCCGGGTGAAGGCAATACATCTGGTCATTGCATTGCACTTTGCAGGGATTCATCACATAAGCACCAGGCAAATTCATCGGCTCAACATTAGTTGTAGGTTTCTGATAAGGAAACAATCCAATCTCCCCTTCAATTCTTCCTCGAACATCCACTAGCAAACACTTTAGCCTTGCAACCTCGGCCTCCAATGCAGCCTGCCCATGCAACCTCTTCAACAGCTGCTGGTTCAACGTCCTCAACCGAACAACTTCATCTTCCAACGAGGCTGCTCGTTCCTTAAGCTTTTGCCTATACTTCCTAACAGCTTCTCGATTCCCCAAAGGCCGTTTCTTCGATTTCTTCTCCCTAGACCCCTCGTATCATCGGCAGCAGCCTTATCTTCAGTCAGGGAAGGCACAATTTTGGTATGAACATGGAAACAGGTATGTGTATGAGAGTTATCAGGGCCAGGTGGATTGCAAGTGTGTGTATGAGTACATGCATGAGAATCATCGAGTATTTGGTCGAAAAAACTGTCCATGGAGCAACTGCTTGGAATATCACCCGTGTTATTGCCACCAGAAAACACTTCTTGGTTCGAAAAATCAAGCTCTCCATCGTCCATTACAAGTAGAAATCCCCAGAAAAATCAGAGGGAAACACTTGAATATATTTAAGGAAATATAAATTTATGATTTTGAAACTGATCCAGAAAACAAAAAATGCCCAATTAGAAAATGAAAATACCATATATATATATATATATATATATATATATGCTTTTTATATTAAAAAAATCCTAATAATTCCTATATACATGTTATTCAAAGCAAGTATTACAAGATTAAGATGGGGGGGGGGGAAACAGAAATTTCATCTCAAAATGAAAATCACCAATTATAATCAGCAAAAAATAAGTAGACAAGAGAGAGCCTTAGTAAGCCAATAAAGAAAACAGCAAGCTGAACAACATGGGATGATCCGAATAATTGGATACAATTAAGGTTCAACAAGAAACCAAACGAACAACGAATCGAAGGAAGAGCATCGTTATCAAAGATTCGACAAATCGAAACCCTAGAAAAATAATCATAGCATTTTGAAGATTCCTAAAATAGACGTACCGCAAACAAGGGAGGAAACCGGAGAGCTTAAGTTGCAGAGATTCCACTGTCCTGTTTTTTTCTTGGTCGGAAATCGTGGAGTCCTTGTTGCTTTCAATTTATAGGTACTTGAGGGACTTTGTTATAAATTTAGAAAAGAATTATATGCGGTGGTACTATGGTGTAATGATGTTTATGAATTGAAAGATGTAACTTAAAGGTTGCACCGTTCGATGTCTAAAATTACCACGTGGTTGGATTATGATTATATGGATCAATAATTTGATGTGACTTATGGTACGAAAATTCAAAGGAGTGGTGGGAAAGTCATGTAATTTGGTCCCATTATTTATTTCATCATCTTTACTTGACATTTAAAATTTATTTTATGAAAAATTATAATCATAAAATAATGAGGTTGAAACAATAACTTCCGTGATTGATGTGGAATAGAAAGTCAAGTTGCGGCACTTGAGCAGTTGAGCTAAACTTTGTGGGGAAGCAGCGTATAAGGTAGACACGGCAATCCGTATATTCATCCATCGTGTATTCATTTAGTTAAAGTTATCATGTTGTGTTTGTGTGGTGGTGGGATTCAATCATATCAATGTTTGACAAGTATATATAAACAAATGGCTGCTTTGCATTTTACTCCAATGGGATTGTCTAGGAAATACGATTAATATACGGTTAATATATGGTATTATCAGATATATTAAAAGATATTTAATAAATTCGGTTTAGCGCTACCTATTATGTTGACAGACTAATAATATTTTAGGTAGAAAATATGAAAAAACTATTAAAAATTTTGGTAACCGATAAACTTTGATTATCGGTAAATATCGATACATATATATAAGTGTCTATGCTTATTTTACTGTGGAAAATATTAATTTAAGATTATGTTTTAGTGAGTTTTAAGATATTAATTTAGTAATTATACACGTCTAATGATTTATTTTTATGTTACGGTATAAATTATTATTAAATTAAAAATAATAAACATAGATATTACATATTATTATTATCTTTGGTTAAAATTGTTAAATTTAAATTCTAGATAATATTTTATAAAATATCAAAACAATCAAATAATTTTTTTGTGTAAATGAAATTATTAAATTAATATTGTATGTGGAAAACATGAAGCACTATTAAAAATTTTTGAAACATAAATTACATAATTTTCAACAAAGTATCGATACATTTTTATAAAAAAATATCTATACTTTCAACATATCAGGTAAATTTTATCGGTTTTATCATAATGTTACCTGATATGTTGAAAGTATCGATCCTTTTTTATAAAAAGGATTGATACTTTACAATATAACAGGTAAAAATATGATGTAATAGGTAGCGCTTATATAATGTAATAGGTAGCGCTTATATAATGTAATATGTAGCGCTTATATAATAAAATATATTAATTACTGTAAACATTATCAAATATAATAACATATTAGGTACCGCTTATATAATGTAATAAGTAGCGCTTATATAATGTAATAAGTAGCACTTATATAATGTAATAGGTAGCGTTTACATAATAAAATAGGTTAATTACTGAAAACATTATCAAACACAATAACATATTATGTACAACTTATATAATGTAATAGGTAGCGCTTATATAATAAAATAGGTTAATTATTGGAAAATTATTAAGGACAATAACATATTAGGTAGTGCTTATATAACGTAATAGGTAGTGCTTATATAATAAAATAGGTTAATTATTTAATTTGTTATTATAATATATTAGGTAAACGCCTAAAATATTACCAATGATAACATAACCGGTTATTTACAGGAAATATTATCAAGTATAATAATGTAAACGGTAAAAAAAATAGGCGCTACCTATTACATTAAACTACCTACCGGATATGTTGAAAGTATCGATTCCATTTAAATAAGTATCGACACTTTTGGAATTTAAAAGAAAATCAGTAATAGTTCCTATAAACATCAAATACAATAAAATAATATTATTTATTAATAAAATAATATTATTATTTTTAAAATACTAGAATAATTTATTTAATATTATTTATGTAAATATTATTATTAAAATATTATATCTATAATTTTATAGATAAAAAATTATGATTATTATATTTTATTAAAATAAAATTATTATAAATTATATTTTTTATTTTTTATAATAAGAATAATATATCATTAATTATATTATAATGAGAGAATAATTAAGTATATGTGTCGATACATTTTCTAAAAGTATCGACACATATGTTATAATTATAATGTAATAGGTAAATTTACAATGTAACTGATATACAACAATAACAAAACAGGTAAAAATTACCGAAAATATCATTATTTTAACAAAACATGTAAAATGCTATCGATTTTGTATTTTTTTTATCGATTTTGTTATTGTTGGGCATTTTATCTGAAATGTTAAAAAACATTGATATTTTAGGTAAAAATAATAATGTTTTAGGTAATTTTTACCGATTTTGTTATGCCCAACAATAACAAAATCGATAAAAATAGAATTTTTAATGAAAAAAAGAGTAAACACAAATTATACAAATTAATTTTAATTTTTTTAGTTTGTAAGTTGCCACAAAATAACTAATGAAAAAAAAGACACGGTATTTCTATTTCGATATTAACTTTCAAATAATATATATATATATATATATATATATATATATATATATATATATATATATATATAATTACAATATAATTTTAAAAAATAATCATAAAGAAGTGACGAAAAATAATCATAATTACATTATAATTATAAACATCAAATTCAATAAAATAATATTATTTATTAACAAAATAATAATATTATTTTTAAAATATTAGAATAATTTATTTAATATAATTTATGTCAATATTATTATTAAAATATTATATCTATAATTTTATAAATAAAAAATTATGATTATTATATTTTATTAAAATAAAATTATTATAAATTATATTTATTATTTATTATAATAAGAATAATATATCATTAATTATATTATAATGAGAGAATAGTTAAACATATGTGTCGATACATTTTCTAAAAGTATCGACACATATGTTACATCGAAACCGATAATTATAATGTAATAGATAAATTTACAATGTTACCAGTATAAATATACCGATTTTATGAGAGAATATGTCTACATAATGTATCGACACAAATTTAAAAAGTGTCGATACATTTTGTTCAGAATGAATGCCAAACGAGGTGCACACATAAAGTGTCGATATATTTATTAAAAGTATCGATCACAAAAACATCGAAACCGATAATTACAATGTAATATGTAAATTTACAATGTATTTAGTAGAAATATATCGGTTTTATGAGAAAATAAGTCTACATAATGTATCGACACATTTTAAGTTTGTGTCTATAATTTTTTTCCAGAATTAATGTCCAACGAGGTGCACACATAAAGTGTCGATACATTTATTAAAAGTATCGATCTTAAAAAATCAAAACCGATAATTATAATGTAATAGGTAATTTACAATGTACCCGGTAGAAATATACCGGTTTTATGAGAAAATAGGTCTACATAATGTATCGACACGTTTTAAGTTTGTGTCGATACTTTTTTCCAGAATGAATGCCCAACGAGGTGCACGCATAAAGTGTCGATACATTTAAAATTGTATTGATCCCAAAAACATCGAAACCGATAATTATAATGTAATAGGTAAATTTGTAATGTTACTGATATAAATATACCGATTTTATGATAGAATAAGTCAATATAAACGCTACCTATTACATTATATAAGCGCTACCTAATATATTATTATACTTGATAATATTTTCAGTAATTAACCTATTTTATTATATAAGCACTACCTATTACATTATATAAACGTTATCTAATATGTTATTGTGTTTGATAATATTTCCAGTAATTAACATATTTTATTATATAAACAATATCTATTACATTATATAAGCGCTACCTAATTTATTATTTTAATAATATTTTCAGTTAAATCATATATCATAATCGTCGAAATTTTAACAGTTAATTTTTAGTTGTTTTTTAACCGGTGCACAGCATAAATACCCAACTGTTCATGTTTTTAGACATTCCCAAAACTGGGTTTTCCACAAGCTGTCAGCTTTTAGTTCTTGACATGGCAGTAATGTAATTGAAACTCGCTCGCCTCCATCTTTCTTTTAAATATTCCTCCATGGAAATGAATCATCGAGCATCAAGAAGACTTAAATGTAACTCTGCCTTGGAATTCGGATAAACTTCATCATCATTTTGATCTTGGTCTTTTTGTTGGTCTGCTATTTTGCGAGCAACAGTTGTTTCCCCTCTTAAGAGCTCCAGTATCTGTATCCAGAATATGTAAATGAAGATTCATTTCACAATGTTGATAGAAAAGCTTGATAATAGCTACCTCACTCATCTTCGGCCGGAGTCGAGCCGATTGAGTTATGCACAGGGTTGCTGCTCCAACCAGTATATGCATCCGAGTCTCGTCCACGTTTCCATTCAAGTCGGGGTCCAGTAGCCGCTTCATATCCTTGCTCTCTATTATTTTCTTTGCCTAAAATCAATTCATTAATGGTCATATACCATACATATTCAGAGATTGTTTGAGACAAGATTCTTACCCACATGACCAAGCTCTGCTGGCCCTCGGGGTTCTCAAAGTTTATTGGTCTTTTCCCGGACAGCAGTTCAAGTAGAATAACACCAAAAGCATACACATCCACCTTGTCACAAAGTTTACCATACATGAAATATTCTGGAGCTAAATACCCAAATGTTCCAACAACATCAGTTTGTGTGAAAAATGATGAACCAGTTGGTCCCCATATTGCTAGCCCAAAGTCGGATAACTGTCACATAGAAAATAGATGGCCGTGTTATCGGTTTTCGACATTATTTTGATTAGTTACCATTTCTCAGTTACCTTTGGTTCAAGCTTATCTGAAAGAAGAATGTTTGAAGACTTGACATCACGATGAATAACAGGTTGAGGAGACTGGTTGTGTAGGTAATTTAGGCCTTCAGCAATCCCAACAGCAATCTTATATCTCACTTCCAATGTCAACCCATGTTTTTCTTTATTCTTTCCTGCAATATACATTAGCTTGCATCTGTAAGGTCTTATCCGAGTCCAATTAAGAAACATAGATCTCATGGAAAGGCATACCGTGCACAACTTCTTCCAAGCTTCCCTTGGATGATAAGTCATAGACAAATAATAGCTCGTGATCGCTAATGCACACACCGATTAGAGGCATGACGTGCTTATGATTCAGCGACATGATTATTTCAATTTCATTGGCGAAACTTTTGCAGGCCTCTTTTGATGACTTGAGAATCTTAACAGCAACAGCCTTGTCATCCGGGAGGATACCCTTGTAAACAAGGTTGCTGGGGCCTTTTCCGATCAGATTCTCTGCCATGAAACAGAATTTTAGCCAAAGAAAACATAATAGAAAACACATAATTTGCAAGGCTCGTTAGAGACGCAAAACCTGGGGAGAATTGGGATGTTGCAGCTTTGAGGACATTATAAGTGAACCACTTGCAATTAGATGAGTTCGTTTTCAAGAGTTTCTCCAAGTGTTTCCGCAATTCAGATGACATATTCTCATCTTCACTGCCACGGAATTCAACTTCCAATGGCTCTTCTTTGATGGTAGAACATCTAGGACTACGATAAGGCGAACGACTCGGTAAATTCATTACCCAGTTAACAACTGAGATACTCCTGGCTAGCTTTGCTTGCGGTGTTGCTGGACAAGCAGTCCTCAGGAGGAGGGGCCAGCCAGGCTTACAGTCTATATATTTACCTTCAGGAACCCAAATGGACTGGGATATCTTCGGATCTTCACTACTGGTTCTTGATTCATCTTTCAAGCTTTGAATCCCTTCAAAACTCGATATCTCTGACCCTACATCGGAATCACCATATTCTGATTCCCATTCTCTAGCAACACTGTTTTCAATCAAACAAAGACTTGGTCTTGGATCACCGGTAAAACCTGACATAGTTAAAATTTATCTCTATAACTTCTGAAGACAAAATTAGAAACTAGAAGCCTGTTTCATTTATATTCCTAGGACAGTTAAAACCAAACCTGGCAGTTGATTATTGTTGGACCTACTGAAGACAAATTTCCCATTGTAGATAGCGACAACATCAGTCGTTGCCGGCAACCTTCTTGCGCAATATTGAGCAGTGGAAGTCCAACCCCTGAAAACGATATATGTTTTGAGAGTAATCAATCAGACAAAGAGTCAAACCAGTTTAAACAACCAAAACAAAGATTGAATCTCTAAATTGTTTCCTTTACCCGAGTGCACAATGTTTGCCTGTGCCGAGAACTAAAGCTACAGCAGCATAGTTGTTTGCTTCTCGAATCAAAACATTTCGAGTTGAATTTCCTTTGAAAATCTGGCCTTTAAGACCTATCTGAAATCAAATTATGCAAAATCAGATTATGAAATCAATTCATTTATCTAAAATGCCTACATTGATAACGAACGTACCTTCTTCATAGAGCATAGGTCTTCATATGCTTCTAAATAAGCCTCTAACAACAAATTCTCTCCCAAAGCATTATCTTCATAGAAAACTTCAAATTAGAAACATGGAAGAACTACATATTACTTTACTAATGAACCTAGGAAAGCTATGTTGCTCCGGCTCTTGATTTTTCTTAAAAGTTCCCACGGGTATTGAGCTGTACATGAAAAACATACGAAAATTGAATACAATCATATCCGACTAGAGAGTTACCAAAACTGGGGGAGACATGAAGTGCAACAACACAATCACCAGGTTCTGCAACTTTTACAAGAGCCCAACTAAGCAAATCCCTGCTTTGCCCGTCTAATCGAATCCCAACCACCACATTTCTCTTCTCAGGGGGCATCTTTTCTTAACTTCACCCTCACTAATTATCTTAAAACCAAAGCATACCTTCTTATGAATTTCCGAGGACAAAATTACAAACATTTCAATCTCAGAAGCTCCATCTCCACAGTCGAGTTGTCCCAAAAAAGTAGCCCAGAAAACTAGTTAACACTGTGCGATTATAAATGAAACACCATTAACATATTTTCATTTGAAAACCAAGTGAAGATAACCAACAACTCTGTGAATCATGGAACAAAGACAAACAAAACAAGACAAAATCATTTGTATCAATTCATTCTTTGTATTAAAAGGAAGAGAAAAAAAAACGTTTTAAAAAGGTTATATTGCTGCCAAATGACATCACCCCTTTACCTGCTGAAAATCAAATTTCCAAGTTTGACCTCGATTTAATTAAAAATATTAAATATGCATTTTACTACTGTAATATAAAATGACTAAAAAATTATAAATATTTTAATTGTGAATTCAATTACGCAGTTGAACTTCATTAAGAGATCAGTGGATCCATTATAAGTAATTCTTAGTGCTCATTTTTTTTCCTTTCCTAATACGCACGGCATGAACTCATTACTTCATCATCACGATCTTCATGCAAATCCCTAGCTACTTATCTACTGCAATTTTTCTCTTTTATTTTAATTTAAAAAAAAAACAAGTGGTTTGCCCCAAGTCAATTGTCATTTTCTTGATTAATTTTTCAAAACATGGTCCCAATTTTTAACCCATAGTTCCTAATCGTTGAGCTCGGTCAATGACGTAACTAGCAAGTTATTAATTAAGTACGTGATCAATTATAATATTAGAAGGATGATTATTTGGTGTCAAATATTTTTACTTAGTAGAGTAAAAAATTGACAAATATTATTTAATATGCTATTAATGAAATATTTACAAATAACAGTTTTTAATTTCACTTTTATTAAAGAATAAAAGTGTATTCTTTTAAAAGTACATCAACGAACAAAAATGATATAAATGTTACGTAAACCCTTTTATTTTTCCTTCTAATGGAACAAAAGTAAAGATATATTGAATTTATTCATTTTCCTTCCACTATTTACATAATATAATATATTCATATATAATTTCTACTTATGTACAAATTTCTTGCAGCTGCATGCGACAGTGCTTCACAAAATACTCTCTGAGAAAGTCATTTGTGCTTGTGTTGTAGTCGCATTCACCTATCACAGATTAAACAAAAAATGCTCACAAATGAGAAATATAGCCCAGGGCTTTTAGGGATTTGAGTCCGAGTATAAACAAGACACATGAATCTACAACTCACTCCGGCTCGGTTATTATCTAATCGAGCTTGAATTATCAAATGAAGTTGAACTCAAGTATCTTCACGCTTGACTCGAGCAACACAAACTTGATAGACCTTTTTTTCCCCAATTCGAGCTCGATCTAAAACACAAACAATCAAGCTAGAAGTCAAGTATGAGATTTTCTATTAAAGTAAACGAGCTCAACCGAACGAACTTCAAGTCTCAAGTTTTCAGTCAAGCAGCTTCTTACAGTTTGAGCTCAAGTCAGCTTGATTACATTCCTAACTATGAGGCACGAGCACGAATTATGAACGGATGGTCCACCATTATATTTGTAACTAGCCTTGGGAATACAACAAAATCTGGAAGTGACGTGACCGGAAACCGTCGTTGGAGCAAAAAATAATGCGCCATCTCAAAACATCAAACAATCTCAGGTGAGAAAATTGACCCAGATTATCATACACAGGTCTCTGTTTTGGTTACCCATACGACATCATGATAAATCGAATGATCCATGCCCTTCACTGATTGCATATATCAATTTCTTGTACATAATCTCCTGTTCAGATAGCAGCAGCAGGGAATGATGAATAAATGAGAACGATAAGAATAATCAAAGGATCAATCAAGGTTCTAACTAATCATGCCTTGGTAGAATATGGAGGAAGCTTCAAGAAATTAGCACAAGTCATGACACTGGACAAGTAATCATCGGCTGATTCCAAGGCTCCAGTTCCAGCAGCACTTGCAGAATGCTGCATTCAGAACACATAAGCGTTAGAACCATAAACATTAAAAAAGATAATGATAATAAAAGGAGATCCCAAAGCAGCTGAATGAAATATATTTACAATTAGGCTTAGAAATGATTAGACCAACACCGTTGAAGAAAATCCATTACTTTCAAGTAAGTGAGAACATTGATAGAAACTTTTTCAATCTAACCCCAGTTACCTTCCTAACAATCGTCAGTTTAGGATTCAGTGCTGCCAGACCGCCAGGTGGAAGTTTGGCTGCACCAGTAACAAATTGGCAGAAGGCCCGTTGCTGCTTTGGTGTAAATTCTCCCATAATTTCAAGTAACTACAAAATCATCATTATGCATCAAATAGAGTTTAAACCAGTAACTAGATATCAAAACAATTAAGATTGTAATGAAAACAAACATAACAATTGCAGGGCTCTTTGCCGTATATCCATGATCAAATTTTATGTGATCAACAAGTGTCTCAATCTGCATATATAGAAGTTGGAATTGTTAAATCAATGTGGCCAACCAGTTCTAATCAAAGATACCTCCCACAACTCCCTGCGACCACACAGCAAATACTCAAGCTCTTGGGGAGTAAAGATTTGTAATGAAACAATATCAAAAACCTGCTTATTAACGAATATATTAGCATGGCAATGAAATCACCGACATAGATCCATCATACATGCAAAGAATTAAAAAGGAAATCCAGAATGAACATCAACAAATGGTTAATCAAGAAAACTCGGAACTAAGGCAACCCTGACCTGATTAAATCCAGCCCTAAATGACTCCATTTGCTGCATAATTCCAGTCTTGACAGTCGCATCAATAACCAGAGATATGTATTCCTCCAAGTTTTTGATATCCACCTGTTCTATGTAATGGAAGCTCAGAATAATCCGCTGGCAAGGAGAAAGAAAAAAGAAAAAACCAGTGAGGGAATAGAATTAGAATTTGAAAGCATACAGTTTCATCTCCTGGCTTCAATACGTAGTCTGGATAACCCGGGAGTGAAAAATCCAAACAAAGATCTTCTATCTGCACTCCACGGAAGCGTAAATCACCAATTGCATCACCATTGTCACCACAAATTGATTTCAAATATTGCTTTCGACAAACAAGAAGATGCAATTCTAGCAAAATTTTCCCAAGCTCGGAATCCAAAGACAATATTGTGCAAATCAAGTTCCTGCAATGGATTAGAAATCAACACCTTCAGCCAAAAATGTAGAAAGACCATTGAGGCAACACTAGGAATTTTATAGATATTCAAATATGTAATCTGATTCTGCTTACTTCACCGAGCAAAAGTTTATAAAATGATGTTGACAGAGGCAGGTCTAAAAGCCGTCCATCTTGAAGAGCTTTTGCCATTACACTCCCCAGCAGCAGCAAATTTTCAAGTACTTTAGAAAACTGGGTACCTTCAGAAGCATTAGCATTTGGCGGCCAAGGTCGAGGGAACAATCCCAAAGGAGCTTGGATCATATCTCCATTAGTAGTAGAAGCAGTAGTTTCTCCTTTTTTTCTTTTCATCTCCATCAATTTCCATTAATGACTTATTCGACGTAGAATTTGATCTCCACATTCCAAGTTCAAACTTTTGCAAGTCATGGCTTAAAAGTGTATAGAACTCCAAAGTTGGACCCAATCCAGTGCCAACTTCTCAAAAATATTCAACTTCAAGCACAGCTTTTTGAACAGAATAAAACTTCATTAATTTTGCAGCAGAATCCAAAATACGGTCCCGTGAGAGACGAACTTTTTGTCGCTGTAATCTCCCGACCCTCACCTCTCGTTCATTAGTTGTCCCTTGGTCATCAGAACTCTGTTGTTGCTGAAGGCGGTATATGTCACGGTTGGGAGAGAGGAAGAGAAGCACGAAGCGATGGGCATTGGGGATTTAGAAAATGAATTAGGGATTGAGCACGTAGTGAATTGGGGAATTTTGATGAAGAGGAATTAAAAGGGGAGCATGTGACTCACATGGGAAAACTAACATGAAGAAAAGGAAGGGAAACAAGGGTCTTAGGATAAGCCCAAGCCAAAATAGGAGGAAACCTAGTGATTGTGATTAAATAACATGTACTGCATAATATAGTTTTCATGTGTGAAAAGAATTAACTTTTTCTTCTCTTGAATCTATATTCTCTCGTCTATTTTCTCATCTTTTCTTCTCTTCTTCGTCTATTATCTTCTCTATTTCTTGAGGGTCATAACAGTATAATGCACGAGACAACCCGTAGGCAGTTGAATAAAAGTACTTCCTTCGTGTCTCAAAAGGAAATAAAAAGGGGCATGCCTTTGTCAAATGGAAACACCAGCATGGAAGGTTTCCACTGCAAAGAGTAAGGCCATCCTGTATTTGCCGAGCCAGTTTTGGAGTTAGCTTACCATTAATAAATTCCTCCGAAGGAACTCTAGAACCAGTGATACTCAACTCATCCAGATTTAAAAATTTTCCCTCAGCAAAATTGTCAGAAAATATCAGAAATATTAAACGAGGTGCAAGTTGATTCAAACCCTCTAACACACGCAACAGTGCCAATATAGTATAGGTAGGATTAGATCTTTCTAGATCACAAGGAAGCTCCCCTTGCAAGATGCTATCTAAAAGTGATATTCTATGAGTTTGGGGATCGGAGATGTAGCTGGAAGAACCATAGCAGAACTTGATCCCGCCACAGATGTTCGGTCAGCTTGGCTATCCGCCCTCTGATATGTTATTGTGTAGATATCATTCCACAGTCTGCTTCCCTCAGTGGAAATAAAACCACTAGCAGCACAACTTTCATCATCATCCTCATCCAACACAAGCTGTCCTTGAATCGCCTGAGAGATTGTGAAATGCCTTTTGAGCTGCTTACCACCAGTAGTGAATATCAATTTTGGAGGCTCATTAGAACTACTAAATGAATGCCACCCTTCTAGATCTCTAGCTCCCCTAATACCACTACTATTGACAGTTCCAGGCCCAGCCATGGAAACAGCTGAAACCAAAGTAGCACCCTTTGAACCATAAGAACTCCTAAAATCAGCAGAGTCTGAACACTTAACGGCAGTATCTCTGCTGCTAGATCTTGAAGCTTCATTTATTTGGCTATCACTAATGCCCAGGGCACATGTTCCATCTTCAGCTGAATCACCCAATTTAACATCATGAACTTTGTCTGGCATGCAAACAGGAAGAGAATCATCGCTGAGCACCTGGAACAACAGTTCCATCAAGCAATAGTAAAATCTAAATGAAGTTTCCCGTCAACAAGAAGGTACAGGCACAAGATCACTTACATCTTCATCATCGGATATATCATCATCTCCACAGGAGACGTATGCAATTCTTCATCCTACAAAAAAAGGGGACAAAATGATATCACTGAACAGGAAACAAATGAAAAAAAAGGCAGAGTGTCATGCAAACAACAGAGAAGAAGCACAATTCAATTATCTGGAGTCTAATTTGGATATTAACAAATGAACAAACCAACTTCAGCATGTGAACTTATGGAATACAAATTGGCCCAGACATATAATGGTGTTCATATCTAAGGATCATAAAGCGTACCTCAGAAGTGGAGCCACCATTTATAAGTTTAATTGGAGAATCTTTATCCAGAGCAGCATTTCTTGTGTGAGTTCCTCTCAACTCCTCTTGAACAGTCTCCAAAACAACCTTACCTTTGCCCTTTGACGAGTTTTTGCTTTTCTTCTGTGATGATGGTTCTTTTCTGGCCGCATCTCCTATATTAACAGATGATCTGGACCTTGACAAATAATGACGAGTGATTGAAGCAGGATTTGAGATAGATGGAGAAGCAGCAGCCTCACTAGGTGGGTTCCCAGATTCAGAATTTCCTACTAAAATAGAGGGTTTCTGAGCAGCCTCAATTTGTTGAACTCGTGGCCAAAGAAATTCTTCTACAGCTGCTAGATTTGCTAATGGGTCAATCAACACATTGTTTGATGAATAATCACGAAGAGATTTCCCTCCTTGGGCTCGACAGAGACGCAACTTACAAGGCTGAGATAATGCACTAAATCCAAAAGAGAGGCGTGCATTCCCACCAGAAGACCTAGGAGAATGGCTAAGAACAACAGGGAAACGCTCTAGTGATGATAAAGCGTTTTGAAGCTTCTGAACTAGGACAGTCATTGGAGTAATACTTCCTTTGTCTACATTTGAAGGAAGTGCAACATCAATAAATAATTTGAATCTTTTAAGGGCTTGATGGCAAAGTTTGGGCAGGTTTACATCTGAAATTATCTCCTTAGAGAAGTACCCGAAAGACAAAAAGTTTAGCAAGGCTGCAACAACAGCACTACCAATAAACTCAAAAGTGGATACACCATCCCCCTTGCTCAGTTCTACTAGAATTTCAGAGATCACGCCAATCAAATATATTTCCTTGGAAGCAGAAAAATCATCCAATTGAGAGCCAGAATCTTTAGATTTCCCTTTTGCCTTAGTCTTTTGATCATCAACACCAGCATTCAATTTCATGCAAAGATTTTTTAGGTGTAGAAGCTCTTCTGTTATACCAACTTCAATGGCCCCAGGATAAGATGGGAAATACTTATCTTTAAATTCTTTAGCGCGCACACTAACAATGGTACGGAGATTGAAATTTGCTGCAGGGATTTCGACTGAACTACCAGAAGGGCCAATATTTAAAAATGCTGGATTCTTGGACCCCTCCTCTGAACTTCCTTCAGGATTTGAGTTACCACTGCATCATCTGTAATGCCAAGAAAGAGATGACATTCCAGATACAGGGTCATTATCCTTCTCAACAGATGATGCCAAAGCAGGAGTGTTATTTTGATTACCAATTAATACAAGCTGATCCACAACATGAACCACACCCTCTCTGATAAACATTTTGGAGAATGTTGCAGGAAGCTTTTCCATGAGAATCTCAGCAATCTTTAGGGAAGGAACCAAGACGTGTGGATCTTTTGATGCTAAAACACCAGCCAAAAAACTACAAGTTCAAACAATAAAGTAAGTTTCTATAACCAAACATTACATTAAGTTTTAAAAAGGTTTGAACTGGTATGTTTTACATAAGGTCGATACCTTGATATGTTCGTCAAACTCAATAGACTCTGAATCATCTCTACACTGCTGAAATACACAAGTTTTCCAATAACTGAGAGACATTTGTAGCAAACAGGGGTATTGAGACTGGAACCATAGATCTGCTTGACAAAAAGATGAGACTGTAAGACCCAACAAACCAAAACAAAACCTTCGTAGAGAAAGGAGACATAAGGTACCAGCAAGCCAAGAAAAAAACAAAGAACAGTCATCTGCTAAAGCTTACCTGTATTAGAATAGGAAGTAGATCCATGCCAAATTGCTGAAGAAGTACAGGTTGATGATGCAACAATTGCTCTTGGGCTGAAACTTCAGAAGCATTTTCATCGGTGTTGTCTAGCTTCTCAGAGTTGCTACCAGGAGACTTCACAATAGATACTTTGGAAAATATATTAGAGCAGGCAGTGAAGGAGATGGCTCGTGGAAATGGAGGAAGAAGCTCATTTGCCATATTGGCAATCTCGAAAACCTATGTAGTAGGAAGAGAATTACAAGACAATCAACAAACAGAAGTTATCAGATTGACAATCTCAAAAATCAAGACATATGAAAGGTATTATATAGAAACAAAAAGCAACTAAAACTACCATCTCTTCGTGTTGAATTAAAAATATTACCTGATCAGCTGATCTGTTTATCGCTGGCGGAACAGATGAGTTAGCAGAAACGCCAGAACCTATCAGAATATCTTTAAGGATGCTACTGATCCCAATCTGAAGGAAAGTTTTTCCTCGCAGAGGAGACCCACTTGCACACGTTGAAAGAAGCCGGATTAAGCCCTGATTCAAAAACCCAAGTGTCATGATATTGCACAGAAAAGAATTGGCTGTATAATTAAAATACCAGGAGCAACATATATTCACCGTATATGTTGGTGGGCTCAAAGATGCCTGACCACTGCCAGAATTACTTGTGCAAATGAGAGATGCAACTTGAGTAACCAATCCATGATTGCATACCTCATCTAATTTCTCTGGGGAAGATGCAGAGGCTTCAGAAATGCGGGTCAAACAAACAGAAGCGTGCTCCGACACCTACAAACATGACAAAATGTAGAAAATGAAGAAGAAATACAAGTTTACAATGAACGAATATGACGTTCAAGTTACCTTTGAATCATGATACTGCAAAAGATTTGTTAATAGTGGCACAGCATCCATTACGTAATCAGCTGCATCTGAAGGGAGATTCCTGCACATATTTGCAGCAGTAGATAGTGCTGCTCGCTGTAACATGGGATTAAATAGAAACAAAGTCATTAAGAATATACAGAAAGAAAACTTTCTTCAGTCTATATATCATTAAGCTAAAACGTTTTGGACAAGTTTATTACCTGAACTCCAGTGGAGAAGAAATCCAGGTATGAAAGCACTACCATGAGACCACCAGCTTGCAAACGGGCAGTTGGGTGATCTTGAGATATCTTCTTCAAAGCTTGCAGACACTGTTTCCAGCATTTCAATCAGAAATATAAGAACCCAAACATACCATTTTTTAACTTTCTAATTCAAGTTTACAGTTATGAACAATGTCATATACCCCTTTGGTTTGAGTAAATAACACAATAGTGAATCTTTTATGGTTAGAAACAAGCAAATTTACTTATCGCAGGTAGTCAGTAAATAGATTTATCAACTATCCCAAATTGATCTCCATTCACGTTGAATTGACCTAATGTTTAGTTTACTTAGCAAGACGCGCTCTACTTTATAACACAATGCAGGATACCATTAAATCAATCTATATTACTCAAAACAGAGCATAAGCGTCGAGAAAGGGTATACCTCTGTTACAAGTATGCTCATTTTCCCCCCCAAGATTTTCCACTTTTTTAGAGTATCTTTGTCCTCGGAGATTCATGTCATACCCATCTTTGTCGGACATGTGTGTTTGACCTGGTCATAGGAATCAACATATATGTCTCAATACAGGTACTTCCACAAAAATAAAGAGTTGGAGCAAACATCGGAATCAACTGGAGGAAGTTAATGCTGAATCACATATTCAATTATTATCATTTTCTAAAATCAATTATTTAGAACAGAACCAAAATAAAAACCAACCTGTTCAGCCACGTCCATAAACTCTATTGTAAGCAACTTCGCGCAAAACGATGAAACTGCACCATAATGCACCACAGCAGTACAGGAAGAAGGCAAGGCATCACACAAATGAGTAAGCGCCCTTGCCGCAAGAATCATAATATCAGGGTTACTCTCATGATTAAGCAATCCAACGAGTAAGGGAACGAACAAATCCACGGAAAATGTGCTCAAGGACTCCTCGGTCCCAATTGAAAGCATTTCGGACAGCTCTGTCAACACCTCTACTTGCTTCCATTCCTCTCCATCACCACTCAACTCAGACAGAATCCTCTTCAGCCTCCCGTTCTGTTGAGACGACGAAGATGGGCCCACTGGCGATGAGGGAAGGAAATCATCAATCCCGGCACCGAGCTTCCTCAACAAGCCTTGAAACGCGCTGCTTGCTGACGTCATATTCTGGTGCAAACTCCCCTCATCGCTTTTGCTGTCATTAACATCATCCTCGTCGCCTCCAGAGGTCTCCATATTTAACCCCGAGCTTCTCTCGGGATGGTTAGAATCGTTATCGTTTTCATCTCTACTATCCCTATCAGTCTGCCTATCTACAATCCTTAGCTCATGCTCCTTTTCTTTGCCTTTATCGGAGGCGTGATTAAGACTTTCACTTCTAATTTGGCTAGCTTTGCTGGAACGGCGACGGCGGCGATAACCGAAGAATATTCCTTTGTTGCGGGGTCCATTAAGGAGGCGACAGCTCGTGAAGCGCAAGCGCGAGTCCTGGCGGTGGCGGCAAAAGCAGAGGAGGACACAAATGAATGCGTTTGTTAGAGCAAGTGGTGGGACCAGAGGGAGAGAATGAAGATGAATGTGAAGGAGCAGCTGAGGATGGCTCCGCCCGCTTCCGGCTCCGTTATTGTTAGGTATGACTCATAAATATATTAGTAATGGGTTACGAATTATGTGGGTTGAGGGTGCGGGGCTGCGATCCCGCGGTACGGTACAGGGTTGATATGTAATTATGTACCAGAGTTTTCTATTATAAATAGAGATGTAACTTATACCTAAAAGATCATTGAATAAAACTTCTAGCGCCGCCTAGACACCGAGGCGTAAGCACATTGCCGAACCTCGTAAAATTTTCGTGTTCTTTTGTTTTCTTTACCCGTTTTCGTCAACAATTGGTATCAGATGTCAGGAGCAAAATTCGAAGTCTCGAAATTCGATGGTCAGGGTAACTTCGGATTATGGCAAACGAGGGTGAATGATCTATTGGCACAGCAAGGGATCTTGAAGGCTTTGCGACCTACAAAGCCGTCGTCGATGGATGAGGAAGATTGGGAAGAATTGCAGCAGCGAGCGGCAGGAACCATACGATTATGCTTGGCGGACGAGGTCATGTATCACGTCATGCATCTATCGTCTCCAGACGAAATTTGGAGGAAGTTAAAAAGTCAGTTTATGTCCAAATCCTTAACAACAAAACTGTATCTGAAGCAGCGCCTGTATGGGATGAAGATGCAGGACGATCACGATTTGACGCAACACGTGAATGTCTTCAATCAAATCGTTTCTGATCTGGCTCGGCTTGATGTGAAAATTGAGGATGAAGACAGAGCGATGATTCTGTTGTGTTCGTTGCCTCCCTCTTATGAACACATGGTGACTACTCTTACATATGGGAAAGAGACTATCAACGTTGAGGAGATTACTGCAGCCTTGTTGGCTCACAACCAGCGGAAGCAGAATGCAGGGGAAAGCTCTCAAGCCGATAGCTTATATGTCAAGGGTAATCGAGATCGTGGACGGAAGCCAGAGAAGGCAGGGTCCGGGAAGCGGAATTCCAGATCCAAATCCAGGGATAAGAAGACAATTCACTGTTACAAGTGCAAGGAGGCGGGACATATGAAGCGAGACTGTCCGAAGTTGAAAAAGCAGACTGATGAGAAGCGTGATGGCTCATCCAAGTCTGTGAACGTGGTCGAGGATGATAATTCTGATTGCAGTGAGGGTGATATGCTTTCTATTTCAACGACACAATTGACGGATGCTTGGATTATTGATTCTGGATGTTCTTATCACATCACGCCAAATAGGGAATGGTTTTCGACATACAGGCCGGTTAATTCTGGTTCGGTTTATTTGGGTGATGATCGATGTTGCAATATTGTTGGTATTGGTGATGTCAGAATTAAGATGCACGATGGTTCCGTTCGGACGTTGAGTGGTGTTCGACATATCCCAGACTTGAAGAAGAATTTGATTTCCTTGGGCACTTTGCACAAGAATGGTTTTATCCCTAAGGCTGACGAGGATAAGGAAACCATTCGGATTGTTAAAGGAGCATTGACTGTGATGAAAGGCAAGATGACTGCAGGGAATATCTACATATTGTTAGGGAGTACCGTTGCAGGTGGAGTTTACTCTGTTGAGTCCTGTGATGATACGACAAAATTGTGGCATATGCGCCTTGCTCATCTTAGTGAACGTGGTATGGCAGAATCACACAAGAGAAACTTGTTGCATGGTGTCTGTTGAGTTAATCGATCTACGGAATCGGCCAAGAGGGGGGTGAATTGGCAATTAAAAATTTCGTGGAAGCTTTTGCAGAAAATTTAAAGTAATTGCACAGCGATTTACAGTCGTTCGACTTTCTCAAACAAAGTCTACGTCCACTACCTTAGCTATCCACACTAAGGATTTTCCAACAAATTCACTAATTTGTTCTTTCTTTTGAGGCCAAAGAGATAACCTTACAAAATCCCTCAAGAGTATACCCCAACTCTTGAGAACACTCTTTTTCCCAAAGAGAAGATTACAAATTTGCAAACTTACAAGAAAACCTCACAAGGTAAGATGTTGCACAATTCTAGAACAAAGAAAAGAACACTCAAGGAAATACAATTGAGTACAAAAGTGTTCTTGAAAGCAAATGAATATTGGATGAAAAATAGGCTTGAAATACTCAAACTTGAGGTTTGATGCTTCTCTTTGATTCTCTCTTGATTCTAGTTGATTGATGTTTCTTGTTGTTGATCAATGGCTCCAGAACTTGTTTAAATACCCCTTGAATCAATTCTGAACGTTGGTGATAATTAGTGGGGATAATAGAGCCGTTTAAGTGTGAAAACAATTAATTTTTCTAGGTGGAGCGTCTCATGCATCGATGCATGATCAAGTATGCATCGGTGCATTCGTGTAAAATTCAAATATTTGACCGTTGGAACACTTGATGCATCGGTGCACCAAGTGTGCATCGATGCATGAAATGCATTCGATGTTTGAAAATAGCCTGATGCATCGATGCATGGCTTGTGCATCGATGCATCAAATGCATTCGATGTTTTGAAAATATTCAGAGTGCATCGATGCATGGAGAGTGCATCGGTGCATGGAATGCATTCGATGTTCAATTAATTCATCGATGCATCGATGCATGGACTGATGCATCGGTTCATGCCTTTGAATATTGATTTAAGGCTGTTTTTGGTTCAAAATACTTTGTGAAAATTGTTTCAAAAATAGTTTAAGTACAAATCACAATTTTACACATTTAGTAAGGATTAAAATTGATCTTGAAAAACTTGGAGTAATATTTTGATATTCGGTTAATTGAATCGAATTTGTAAAATCATTTGTGAAATCTTAAAATTCATTTAACTTAATTTGTTATATCGAAATATCAAAAATGTTTTCAACAATCTCCCCCTTTTTGATATAACAAAACATTTGAATAATTTTAAGATTTGTTTAAGAAATTATTTTGAAATCGATTTTGAAAAACTTACTCCCCTTACTATAGCACATCTATAGCACATCTTAAATTTTCTCCCCCTTTTTGTTAAATCAAAAGACTCTATATAAACGTTTTAAACAAGAATTTTGAAAAACATTAGCCAATTGATTTATTAATAATAAGTTGCTAAGATCACAATCAAAAGAGAGATTAGCCATTAGTTTTCATAAACAATATTCATAATAAAATGTGAAATGGCATAATTGGTCATATATCTAATGATGCAAAATGAATAAAATTCAAACCAAATATATTAAACATTCAAGCATCCAAACATCCAAACAAACATAAACATTCAAATCAAAAAGTTTAACAATCCAAGTTCTTAAAGTTTAAAACCAAATATCATCAAATAACGTTTAATCATCCATAGCGGAATCGGGAGGAGGAGGAGGATAATGAGCTCTAACTTCAAGAGTAAGAGCATCCATACGATCACGCATCTCCCTCTGAAACTCAGAAATCGTAGACTCCATGGAAGCAAAACGCAGATCAAACGACTCTAGAAAAGATTGGAAATAAGGTGGCGTTTGATCATCTTGCCGAGCTGGTACTTCCTCGTCAATATCTCTCATAAGCCTTTGAAGCTCTGGATCATTATCAGCGTCAGGAGCTGGAGGAGGAGGAGGAGCACGAGAAGAACTAGGAGCAGCTCGTGAAGAACTAGCTCCCGGGGTTTGCTTACCGGATCGAAAAGACCATAGTCCGGTGTTCTCATCCAATTTCCAATCCGATTTCTTTAAGGATGTGATATTGATTGGATTTTGGAGCGGAATAGGATTGTCAAGGGAGACATCTAGGCCGAGTTTGATAAACAAATTGCTTAGTAGACAACCATAAGGTAGGGTTTCTACATGCTTTGAGGGAATGATGTTTATGATATCGACAAGCGCGCTAAAGACAATATGTGGAAAATTGATTTTCTTTTTGTTCTTTATACAGTGCATTTACCATAAGTCTGTAGTACGTAGTGTGGAGTACCGACCTGCAGATAGTCTAAACCACCAAGAGATCATTAAGTGAAGAAATCGATCGTGGTGAGACCTAAAGGTACTGACACTAGCATTAGGGAGATATGGTTATTCCACATCTTCCTTCTCATTAAATAAACCCTCGTCATCTAAACCAAAATGAGATGCGATGGATTCAGAAGTAATATTGATATATTATCCTAAAAGATAGGATCTAATCGCTATAGTACCGCACTGAGTTGTGTTCTGAATACAAACCGCATTGGAATAAAATATGCGGACAAGTTGGTGAAAGACGATGGGTTGAAGAGAAAATAGTTTATCAAACTTCCATCGGTGAAGAATTGAGAGGTATTCAAATTCAAGTTTTATCATAGCTTGTAGAGAAGGAATACGCTCTTCCCTAATACGATAGGATTGGAAGGAGTTCATGTACCTAGAGTACAATTCATCCCTACGGTTTTCAGGCATGTTAAAACAAATACTAATGAGGGATGAAGGAATATTGGATGGATTTTGAGGTCTAGGAGCGGGAGGACGGTTTTGGTGAGACCGACTCGAGGATGATCTAGGGCGTTTGGGATTAGACATTGTTAGGGAAATCGGAAAAGAAATATCACCTGCAATTTAAAAACACATGTATGCACAAAATTCAATCCCAAAACTCAAATGAGTCCTCAATAATTCAAGGTTCTCTAACATAATCCTAATGGGCAAAGTTTTGAAAACTATTTAAAATTAATATCATAATACGCATAGTTTTCATGAAAACAACACAATTGAATCAATAATTTTCGAATAATAATAATAATTTTTTTGAATTCGAAATTTCCAAATAATTTTGAAAAATTATGCGTTTTTGATGAAATTCGTTGTAGAAACTAGTTTAGAATCATCATATAGCCAATGCCCGATAATTATTTCAAACTAGAACTAATCTAAACTAGTCCTAAGTTCAAAATTTTAATGAAATAGAGTTTTTGTGAAAATACCTTGAAAAATTTGGATTGAGGGGAATGAGGAGATGTTTTGTGCGATTTAATGAGTGTAGCAGGTTTGTAGGATGAAAAACTTGAAGAATCCGATGTTTTCCCGAAGATTTTGAGCAAAAATAGAGATTTGAGGTGAGAGGGGGACGAACGGCCGAGAGTTTGTGTTTTAGGTTTTGAGAAAAATGAAGAAGATGAAGATTTTAAACCTAAAACCCGACGGATGCATCGGTGCATAGTCTTATGCATCGATGCATATTCAAGGATGCATCGATGCATTGTTAAATGCATCGGTGCATGAAGTGCAAAAATGTCAAAAATCCATTTTAAACACTTAAATGCTAAATAATTTGGCTCTAATGGTAATGGCAACTCATATATATCAAAAATTAATTATGTTCAATCAATCAAATTATCTTCAAACTTTATTTGAACATAAAATTAATTTTTATTAAGAATCATAAACTCCCCCTAACTAATAGCAAGAATACAATCAAAATTATTATTATAAGCATTTTTCAGTATTTATTAAAAGTGCTAAATTATTTTAAACACTAAGTGAAGATAGGTCAGTTAAACCTAATTCTCTTCTAAGTGTCCAAAATCTTTCTTTATCTAAGGGTTTTGTAAAAATATCCGCTAATTGGTGCAAAGTATCAACAAATTCTAGAACTACATATTCCTTAGTGACATGGTCTCTAATGAAGTGATGTCTTATTTCAATGTGTTTAGTTCTAGAGTGTTGGATGGGATTTTTAGTGAGACAAATAGCACTAGTATTGTCACACTTGATAGGAATAGTACCTACTTCAATTCCATAATCAAAAGTTGTTGTTTCATCCATAAAACTTGTGCACAACAACTACCAGCTGAAATGTATTCGGCTTCAGTGGTAGATAATGCAACACAATTTTGTTTCTTTGAAAACCAAGAAATCAGCATATTTCCAAGGAATTGGCAAGTACGGAGGTGCTTTTCCTATCTAATTTGCATCCTCCATAATCCGCATCAGAAAAAGCATGCAAGCTAAAACTAGAGTCTCTAGGATACCAAAGTCCTAAACTAGGAGTGTCCTTAAGGTATCTAAAGATTCTCTTAACAGCTAGTAAATGTGATTCCTTAGGACATGATTGAAATCTAGCACATAAGCAAACACTAAACATAATGTCCGGTCTACTTGCAGTTAGATAAAGCAAAGAGTCAATCATTGACCTATATAATTTAACATCTACACATTTACCTCCTTCATCTAAATCAAGCTTTGTTGAAGAGCTCATTGGAGTGTTATGAGGTTTCCCATTTTCCAGTCCAAACTTCTTGAGCATATCTTTGACGTACTTAGCTTGATTAATGAAGATGCCATCTTTTCTTTGCTTGATTGGAGTCCCAAGAAAAATGAGAGCTCCCCCATCATGCTCATCTCAACTCACTTTGCATTAGCTTAGAAAATTCTTGGCAAAGAACATCATTAGTAGAACCAATATTATATCATCAACATAAATTTGAACTACTAATAAATATTACCTTTTCTCTTTAAAAACAATGTAGTGTCAACCGTTCCTTTTAAAAAACCTTTTCAATTAAAAATTTGACAATCTTTCATACCAAGCTCTAGGAGCTTGTTTTAAACCATAAAGAGCTTTTGTCAATTTTAAAACATGATCCGGAAAATTTGAATCTTCAAAACCTGGAGGTTGTTCCACGTACACTTCTTCTTTTAACATTCTAATTGCTTCCATCCTAGCTACGGGAGCGTATGTTTCATCATAGTCTATGCCTTCTTCTTGAGTATAGCCTTGAGCAACAAGTCTAGCCTTGTTCCTCACTATATTACCACTTTCATCAAGTTTATTTCTAAAAACCCATCTAGTACCTACAGTAGATTTATTACTAGGCCTTTCAACTAATGTCCATACTTTACTTCTCTCAAATTGATTTAATTCTTCTTGCATAGCCATAATCCAATGTTCATCTTTTAATGCTTCTTTGATGTTCTTAGGCTCTATGCATGAAATAAATGCAACATAATTACAGATATTTCTAAGAGAAGATCGAGTAGTTACCCTTTTTGATGGATCACCTATAATTTCACCATCCTTGACATAGTTGTACTCTCTTGGAAAAGATACTTCCCTTTCTTCAATGGTTGTATTCTCGAGGGGATCATGAGTTTCCTCATCTTTTGTTTCTTCCTTTGATGATGATTCTCCAACGTCATGTCTAACGTCATTTGCTTGTACAATACCTACATCATCATTAACAGAAGAATCCTTCCTTGGAAGGGGATTATCATCGAAAACAACATGTATAGACTCTTCTACAACTAAAGTTCTTTTATTAAATACACGATAAGCTTTAGAATTTAAGGAATAACCCAGAAAAATTCCTTCATCACTTTTAGCATCAAATTTGCCAAGATTTTCTTTACCGTTGTTTAAAACAAAACATTTACATCCAAAAGGATGAAAATAGCTAATGTTAGGCTTTTTATTTTTGAGAATTTCATATGGAGTTTTCTTTAAAATTGGCCTAATCATTACTCGATTTACAACATAACAAGCGGTATTTGTGGCTTCCGCCCAAAAATATTTTGGCAAATTATTTTCACAAAGCATGGTTCTAGCCATTTCTTCTAAAGTTCGATTTTTCCTCTCAACAACTCCATTTTGTTGAGGGGTTCTAGGTGCTGAAAAATTATGACTAATACCATTAGAATTACAAAACTCAATAAATCCAAGATTTTCAAATTCAGTTCCATGATCACTTCTAACACTAGTGATAGAGTAAGCTTTTTCATTTTGGATTATTTTTGAAAATGTGATGAAATTTTCTATTGCTTCATCTTTAGTACTTAAGAATAGAACCCAAGTGTATCTAGAATAGTCATCTACCAAGACAATGCATATTGTTTCCTCCCAAGCTAGTAGTTCTAGTTGGCCCAAAAAGATCTAAATGGATCAATTGTAATACTCTACTAGTTGATACATCATTAATAGATTTAAAAGAAACTCGTTTTTGTTTTCCTTTAGCACAAGCATCACAGATTTTATCATTATCAAATTTAAGCTTAGGCAACCCTCTTACTAAGTCTCCTTGAAATAACCGTTGCAAAACACTCATACTAGCATGACCTAGTCTCCTATGCCATAACCAACTATCATGCTCATCCTTAGCAACTAAGCATAAATTAGTCATATCAATAGAATCTAAATGCACCATGTAAATGTTTCATATTCTATGACCAACAAGCATAATCCGATTAGATGCAATGTCTATGACTTTACAACCATTAATTTCAAATAAGACATTGAATCCTTTATCGCATAATTGACTAATACTCAATAGATTATGCTTTAATCCATTCACATATAAAACATTCTTAATTTGTATGGAAGAGGTATTACCTATTGTACCAATACCTTCAATGTGACCTTTTGAATTGTCTCCAAAAGTCACTTCTCCTCCATTTTTGGCGTTAAGCTCAATGAACCGGCTTTTGTCTCCGGTCATATGTCTTGAGCATCCACTATCAAGGTACCATGAATTTGAATTTGTTTCCCGTGCCTTGTAGCAATGCTCCTTTCCCTACAAACATAGATTAATTTTTGATTTTTGGTACCCAAATTCTTTTGGGTCCATATTCATTAGTTTCCAAAATCCTAGTCCCCTTAGGTATCCATTTGTGTAGGATATCTTTATCTTTAGTGGTAATGAGTCCTTTAGGAACCCATATACTTCTAAAGATTTTTCCATTAGAGGTTCTTTGGGGACCTCTATGATTGTAGTTTCTAAAACTTTTTCTAACAAAGTTGGATTTTGAATTTCCACATTTTTCAAAATGTTTTGTTCCAACTTTATCAAAAGAAGTTTTAAGATCATCAATTTTCTTTTGATGATCATCATTGATCTTTGAAAGTAAATTTTGCAAATCTAAATTTTTCTTTTCAAACTCTTCTATTTTGATTTGCAAATCTTTGATTTTACTTTCAAGATCGTTGTTGGTTTTGGATATGAGTTTGTTTTCATTTTTCAATTTTGAAACATCATTTTTATATTTTAAAAACAATTTCTCATAATCCGAAGCCAACCCATTGTACTCCTCAAATAACTCATCATAAGATAAATCATCAAAATCGGATGAGTTAGAGGTTACCTTAGAATCTTCCCCGAATGCCATCAAGCACAAGTTTGCTACTTCTTGTTCCTCTTCATCGGAACCTTCTTCATCGCTCCATATAGCCACATGAGCCTTGTCTTATTCTTTGATTGACCCTTTCTTTTCAATTGTGGGCAATCATATTTGACATGCCCTGGTTTTCTGCATTCATAGCAAATGATCGGGTCCTTCTCTTTTGGTTCATTTTTGAGACCTTCGTTTCGTTTGAATTTTCTTCCTTGGTAAGGTCTCATCATTTTTCTGAATCGTTTGGCAAACAATGTCATTTCCTCGTCATCATCATCATTATTAGAATCACTCTCATCTTGTGTGGATTTGAGAGCAACTCCAATATTTTTCTTCTTCTCCTTTTCCTTTGGTGTCTCTTCAACTTTATCAAGGTCCACCTCATCTTCAAGCATCATCTCATGAGTGAGGAGTGAACCGATAAGTTCTTCAAGAGTTAAGGACGATAGGTCCTTAGACTCGATGATTGCCGTCTTCTTTGATTGCCATGATTTTGGGATGGAGTAGACTAACTTCCTCACAAGCTTTTCATTGAGATGATCTCCATATGATTGAGACCATTGACAATCGTTGAAAATCTATCCGTCATAGCTTTGATGTCTTCATTTGGTTTCATCCTGAAATTTTCATAGCTATGCATTAGAATACTGATTTTTGATTTCTTTACCTCATATGTACCTTCATGTGTGACTTAAAGCTTGTCCCATATTTCTTTGGCGGTTGTACACGATGAAACTCTTCCGTATTCATCTGGTCCAAGAGCACAAAAAATAATATGGATGGCTTTGGAGTTGAGCTGGAACATTCTTGTCTCTCCTTCACTCCACAACCTTGGATGAGTGATAGACTTGATGTATCCTTCTTCTACGGCATTCCATGCTCCCATGTCACTTGCTTGAATGAAGTACATCATTCTATTCTTCCAATAGGCGTAATTAGCTCCATTGAAGAAAGGAGGCTTGTTGACGGGCATCGAATCAAGACCGGAGTCGTAATTTGAAGTGGAGGCCATTGATGACTTGGTAATCGATGTAACTCTTCCCGAATCGACTCAAGAGGCGATAAACCTTCAAATGAGTGAGGCTCTGATACCAATTGTTGAGTTAATCGATCTACGGAATCGGCCAAGAGGGGGTGAATTGGCAATTAAAAATTTCATGGAAGCTTTTGCAGAAAATTTAAAGTAATTGCACAGCGATTTACAGTGGTTCGACTTTCTCAAACAAAGTCTACGTCCACTACCTTAGCTATCCACACTAAGGATTTTCTAACAAATTCACTAATTTGTTCTTTCTTTTGAGGCCAAAGAGATAACCTTACAAAATCCCTCAAGAGTATACCCCAACTCTTGAGAACACTCTTTTTCCCAAAGAGAAGATTACAAATTTGTAAACTTACAAGAAAACCTCACAAGGTAAGATGTTTGCACAATTCTAGAACAAAGAAAAGAACACTCAAGGATAAATACAATTGAGTACAAAAGTGTTCTTGAAAGCAAATGAATATTGGATGAAAATAGGCTTGAAATACTCAAACTTGAGGTTTGATGCTTTCTCTTTGATTCTCTCTTGATTCTAGTTGATTGATGTTTCTTGTTGTTGATCAATAGCTCCAGAACTTGTTTAAATACCCCTTGAATCAATTCTGAACGTTGGTGATAATTAGTGGGGATAATAGAGCCGTTTAAGTGTGAAAATAATTAATTTTTCTAGGTGGAGCGTCTCATGCATCGATGCATGATCAAGTATGCATCGGTGCATTCGTGTAAAATTCAAATATTTTGACCGTTGGAACACTTGATGCATCGGTGCACCAAGTGTGCATCGATGCATGAAATGCATTCGATGTTTGAAAAATAGCCTGATGCATCGATACATGGCTTGTGCATCGATGCATCAAATGCATTCGATGTTTTGAAAATATTCAGAGTGCATCGATGCATGGAGAGTGCATCGGTGCATGGAATGCATTCGATGTTCAATTAATTCATCGATGCATCGATGCATGGACTGATGCATCGGTGCATGCCTTTGAATAATTGATTTAAGGCTTGTTTTTGGTTCAAAATACTTTGTGAAAATTGTTTCATAAATAGTTTAAGTACAAATCACAATTTTACACATTTAGTAAGGATTAAAATTGATCTTGAAAAACTTGGAGTAATAATTTGATATTCGGTTAATTGAATCGAATTTGTAAAATCATTTGTGAAATCTTAAAATTCATTTAACTTAATTTGTTATATCGAAATATCAAAAATGTTTTCAACAGTGTCAAAAGCTGTAAGCTCGATTTTTGCAAGTATTGTGTTCTTGGTAAACAGACTAAAGTCCGTTTTAAGACTGCGAAGCACACAACTCAAGGGATTATTGATTATGTGCATTCTGATGTATGGGGGCCTTCCACGACATCGTCTTTGGGTGGATCTAGGTACTATGTTACTTTTATTGATGATTTTTCACGGATAGTTTGGGTGTATTTTTTGAAACAGAAATCTGAAGTTTTTGAGAAGTTCAAGCTGTGGAAAGCTGAGGTAGAAAACAAAACATGACGAAAAATCAAGTGTTTGCAGTCTGACAATGGTACGGAGTACACAGATTCATAGTTCCTACAATTCTGTAAGGAGCATGGGATTCAGAGGCATTTTACAGTGCGCAAGACACCACAACAGAATGGTGTTGCGGAACGAATGAACAGGTCGTTGAATAAAAGAGCCAGATGTTTACGGTTGAATGCGGGGCTTCCCAAACACTTCTGGGCTGAGGCTGTTAACATGGCGTGTTACCTTATCAACAGATCGCCAAGGGCATCGCTGGCTGGGAAAGTTGCAGAAGAGGTATGGACTGGTCATGATGTTAGTTTTGATAACATATGAATTTTTGGTTGTCCTTCTTATGTGCATGTACCTGCTGATGAGAGATCCAAACTTGATGCAAAATCGAAGGAGTGCATTTTTCTGGGTTACAAGAAAGGTGTCAAAGGATTCATGTTCTGGGATCCAGTTGCGAAGAAAGTTATGATTAGTAGAGATGTCGTTTTTGATGAACAGTCCATGTTGCAGCAGAAGCAAGACACGACAGTGGCGAATTTCGAGCAGTTTCCAGTTGAGAAACCAGAAACTTCTCAACCGACTTCTGGTGGTTCCACTATGGATGATTTGCAGGATTATAGTCTCGCCAGAGACAGGGTGAGACGGACGAATATAAAGCCTCCGAACAGATTGGGTTTTGAAGACTTGGTATCTTTTGCACTTATTGTTAGCAGTGATGATCCGGTTACTTTTCATGATGCCGTTGCTAGTCAGGAAAATGACAAGTGGATGGCAGCCATGGTTGAGGAGATGGAGTCTTTGAATCACAATCGCACATGGGAGTTAGTTCCCCTTCCTGAGGGTAAGAAGCCGATTGGTTGCAAATGGGTGTATAAGAAGAAACCAGCAGTAACAGAAAAAGAGGGGGAGAAGTTCAAGGCTCGTTTGGTAGCAAAGGGTTTTTCACAGCATAAAGGAGTTGATTATGATGAAATCTTTTCTCCTGTGGTCAGGTACACTTCAATCCGAGCAGTACTTGCATTGGTGGCTAGTTGTGATTTGCATTTAGAGCAAATTGATGTTAAAACTGCTTTTTTGCATGGTGATTTAGAGGAGCAGATCTACATGCGGCATCCTGAAGGTTTCACTCAACCTGGAAACGAGCATTTAGTTTGCAGATTGAAGAAATATTTGTACGGGTTGAAACAGTCTCCGAGACAGTGGTATAAACGGTTTGACTCCTATATGATCAAGATTGGCTACAACCGATGTGAGTATGATTGTTGTGTCTATGTTAAGAGCCTTGATGACGGTTCTTTTATTTTTCTATTACTGTATGTTGATGATATGTTGATTGCTGCGAAGAACATGGATGATGTTATCGGTTTGAAAACTTTATTGAGTCAGGAATTTGATATGAAAGATTTAGGTGCTGCAAAGAAAATTCTTGGAATGGAAATTTGCAGGGACAGAGACTCAAGGAAACTGTGGCTATCTCAACGGGGTTATGTTGAGAAAATGCTAGAAAGGTTTGCGATGAGCAGCGTGAAACCAGTTAGCACTCCATTGGCGAATCATTTTAAGCTCTCATCAGAACAGTGCCCTAAGACAGATAAGGAAGCTGAAGATATGACAAAGGTTCCGTTTTCTAATGCTGTTGGCTGCTTGATGTATGCGATGGTATGTACTCGTCCTGATTTAGCTCATGCTGTTAGTCAAGTTTGTAAGTACATATCTAAACCTGGTAAGCAACATTGGGAAGCAGTCAAGTGGATCTTTCGGTACTTAAAGGGTACTGTGGGACATGGAATTGTTTTTTGGAGTCAGCGGGATAATCCTTTGGTTGTAGGATATGTGGATTCAGACTATGCATGTGACTTGGATAATAGAAGATCTACGACAGGGTATGTCTTTACTCTTGGTGGAGGGCCTATTTGTTGGAAGTCTACTGTTCAATCTGTTGTGGCTCTATCTATAACTGAAGTTGAGTACATGGCAGCGACTGAAGCTGCAAAAGAAGCTTTATGGCTTACTGGTTTAGTGAAGGAGTTGGGTGTTCAACAAGGTGGAGTTCAATTGCTTTGTGATAATCAAAGTGCTATTCACTTGGCTAAGAATCAGATGTATCGTGCTAGAACTAAACATATTGATGTAAGGTTCCACAAGATCAGAGAGTTGGTTGCATCTGGAGAGGTTTTGTTTCAGAAGGTACATACTGATGAGAATGTCGCTGATATGTTCACCAAGCTAGTTACGATAGACAAGTTCAAGCATTGCTTGGACTTGTTGAATGTTTCGAGTTGTTAAAGAAGCAAGGTAACCCAACCCACATTGAAGTTTCCAAGGGGCAGGATATTCGCCAAGGTGGAGATTTGATAGGTTACGAATTATGTGGGTTGGGGGTGCGGGGGCTGTGGCCCCACGGTACGGTACAGGGTTGATTTTGTAATTATGTACCAGGGTTTTCTATTATAAATAGAGATGTAACCTAGACCTAAAAGATCATTGAATAAAACTTCTAGCGCCGCCTAGGCACCGAGGACGTAAGCATATTGTCGAACCTCGTAAAATTCTCGTGTTCTTTTGTTTTCTTTACCCGTTTTCGTCAACAGTTATTACATACAAAGGGAACCACCACCCCTGATAATCGGACCGTCGAAGACAGAATCCGACGGTCTTCTGATCCTAAGTCCGAACCCTATAAACTATAAATAAAATAAAAATTCACACTCGGAAGAAAAATGGAAGAAATGTAAATTAACAAGGAAGAAACCGAGATTCGGTGATTATTTGGTGAATTTGGAAGTGAAGAAGTTGAGGTTATGACGACACCTGAAACCGGTGATTTTTCCAAAAATAATCGGTGATCGGTATATATATCGATCTAACACCAGTCAGATTATATTTTCCTATTTAACATTCGTAGCAGTAAAACGCGTCCCTGAAACGCATTATATGCTAATTTAGCGCCACGTGGAGTATAGCGTGCCCCCTGTACTACGCTATACGCTGACTGGGTTACACGTGGGGTATAGCGCGCCCTCTGCTCCGCGCTATACTCCACATAAGGGTATAGCGCGAATCAGGGGCCGCGCTATACGCCGTACCAAAATTATATTTAACGTGGTCCCTGATCCGCTCTATATAATAATTACATATTACGCGGTGCAGGTACCGCGTCTTATATGTTTATAAATATCTCCGGTTCTCGCATCTCCTCGCATCTCTCCTCTCTTATAAATTAATACACTTTTTGTTCATTTTAATTTTGCAAAGAAAGCAAGTTAGTAAGTTATATATTTTTTGATCAGGTTACAAACTACTTCCTCAAACGTTTGAATCAATGCTTATGATGGTGTATTATAAGGTTATTTTCGCGAAGAACGAGGAAAGATACAATTACATCAGCCTCATCGATAAAGAAATGTGGACGAACGCATATGATGGTGGATATCGATATGGACACATGACGACCAACTTAGCTGAGGCAATCAATTCAACCTTAAATGGTACACATCACTTACCTGTAGCGGCTTTGGTAAAAGCTATATATTTTCGTTTGGGGGTGCTTTTTACGAAACTCGGGGGATAAGCTCAAACCTGGATGCAAGGCGGTCATGTCTATCACCCTAGATTAGTTGCAGATCTACAGAAAAAATTGCTGTATCAAATGGAATGTCTGTAACAAGCTTCTCAATAAGGCATGAAATGTTTCGTGTCACAGAGTTGCAGCGACCTCTTCAAGGGATTGAAGCTGTGTCGTTAAGAGTACATCTAAGGGACAGAACGTGCGACTGCGGGTTTTTTCAAGCTCTGAAGTATCCATGCTCTCATGTGATAGCAGCTTACTCGCATACACGTCAAGACTATAACCATTTTGTGGATCCCATATACATACTATCTGAAGTTTTTAAGGTATACGAATTTGAGTTTCCCCCTCATAGGTAATGACAAAGACCCTAATGAGGTTCAAGATTGGCTTCCGGTTGTACCAAATCCGAGTTTATTGAGGGAGCGTGGTCGTCCAAAATCCAATCGAATTCATTGCGATATGGATATTCGAGAAAGATCTAGACAAGACAGAAGATGTGGTCATTGTAGAAACCCATGACACACCAGAAAAACGTGTCCACTTTTGTTGTCATCAAGTAACAATTGATGAGGAAATGATGGGGAATTTGAGAGAATTTGGTGTGATAAAAGTGATTGAGGATGGGGGTATTTATAGGGAGGATGGGACGTGAAGGGTTGGGTATTTAGGGGTATAGCGCCCCCTGCACCGCGCTATACCCCACGTGACGCCAAATCAACGTATAACGCGGTTCAGGGGGTGTGCTTTACTGATACGGGTGTTAGATCAGAAAATATAATCTGATCGATGTTAGATCGATAAATATACCAATCACCGGTGATTTATTAGGAAAATTACCCCCGAAACCGGTTGTTGGTTCAGAAAAGTAAGTGAGTTTATTTTTGACAATTGCTTTATATAAGAATGTTATTGTATGAGTTTTTAATTGCTATTTTTCTATTTGGGTAAACTACATTATTAATCCCTAAACTTTAAGTTCTATATCAATTTTAACACTGATTTGTTATTTCAAAAAATAATAAATGATTAGATTACATGGCAATTCTTTATTCTGATTTGAAAGTTATACTCTCTTTTCTTCATTCCATCTCATTTTCATTTCTTAAAAATTAAGATTTTATGTTCATTTTCAGTCACCGTAAAAAATTCAATATCTTTTATAATCATGGATGATAATATGAGGGTTTAAGGGTCGTACTCTTAAAATATGTTAATTTCATGTAATTTAAATAATTTTTATTAATATTATAACTGTGTATCTTTAAATTTTTAATATAACTTCACAAAAATTTACATTCATTGTATAAAATCTTGTGTTTGTCCTTGTTTATGATCACCTCAAACGCGACGAACTCATATCATAGACATCTACTATTTTATTGGTTTAAATTTTCTCAAACTCTTTTCAAAAGTAATAAAATTAAATATAAAAACCTATCATTTTAGAATTTAAGGATTGAAAATTAGTCTCATCGACCTATTGTTGAATGAAAATGGACCACTAGAGCATCAATCATTTAGATGATTTTTTTTTTTCATTTTAGAATATGTTTCATAAAAAATAAATTCAAGTAAAAAAAAAGAAAGTGAAATATAAATATTTTAATATAATGGTATTTAATTTACCCTTTTCGATTCAAATTTATTATTCTCAGTTCAATCTTGTTTTACAGTTTTAAGAATGCCTTGTCAATTGTATTATGGTCCTCCTATTAAAGAGGAATGGACAAATTAATCCCTATACATTCAACAGGAGTAAAATGACCCCTGTAGATGTTGATGTGAAATTTTAATATGGTTTTAACTTAGGTATCGTTTTGCTTCTATCGAAACGTATAAAGATTTATTTAGTTATTTATTTTTAAGTGAAAATCAAAATACAATCTAAAATATAATACATAAATTCTATAATTGCAACTTACTGCAATTAAATTTTTAATAGAATGTATCCATGTTTTGGTTTAGGATATAATTTAGAAGCAGAACTGTTTTGTTGTCAATTTGAGTGGTCTCAATTAGAGGTGCATAAAAAATTCAAATATTTGATTTTACGTAAAAAAATATCTGAAATTGGATTTGGGAAAAGCCTTTTTTTTAAAACCGGATCGTATATTTAAAAACCGAATAGTATAACCGGTTTGAGAAAAAAATTAGACGATCGGTTTTTTTACTGGATTAAAAACCGGTTTGAAAAAAACCATATAAAAACCCAGATTTTTCGAGAAAAAAAGGATAAAAACCGGTTTTTTCGGGGGGAAATCCGATCTGGGATTTTAAAAACTAGCCGTTAATATAGTCGTTGGGGGGGTTTTGTGACCGTTTTTTTTTTCCTAAAAAAAATCACCATTTTTCCACCCTAAACATGTATAAATAGATTGAGGATGTATTTGGTTGATTACAACTTTCTCAAATCTTATTACACAACACCTAAACATCACTCAAATCTTATTTTTGTAATTTTTTGTTTATCATGCTACAAATATCAACCCTAACACAATTAAATCTTTCGTCAGGGGAAACCTCGAAGTAGTGTTGCTCATCACCACCGGTTTTTTTTTAAATCAGTTTTTTTAAACCAAAACCGGTTACACCATCCGGCCCTCCAAAACGGTTAGGATTCGAACCGATTTTTTTAAAATCTGATTTTTTGGCTAGGTGAAAAAACTGAATCGATTTGTATCTGATCCGGATCGATTTTTTATCCGACTTTGTGCATGTGTCTCATCTAAGTGTAGTGGACCCAATAAATAAAAAATTAGTTATGCAAAGCTCTTTGATGATTCGTTAATCATCAGTGTCCGTTAGAGGAGGTCTATTACCTGTTCATCTCCCCCGTCCTTTTAGTTCTTCTTTCACAATTCTTTCAATTAACATTTAACATACGGAACTTCCTACCGATATGAATTTAAATTGACCTTGGCTTTTAAATTTCCCAAGTAATGATCAGTGAAGGACAATTCCATTACTCCGATGTTTTAACTTTGATTTGCCGCTGCAATTAGTAAATGCTCGTTTGATTTCCCGGTTAGATTTCGGGGAAGAAGATTTTCATTAACGAGATCGATTGATCCAAAGAAATTCGTGATTCTAGGCTTTAATTACCGTTTGTGCGTTTGATTCGATGGGTTTTTTTGGTTTTGTGTTGGGCCTTTTGGATTCGGATTTGGTATGACAGCGGGTCTTGTGATCGGATATTACTTCTTCATCCACATCGATCCTAGCGATGTCACGGTAATCCTTGTTCTTTCATTGCTCTTTTGTTATTTCGGGTTAAAAATGCAGTAGAAATGTTTTAAGCTTAGAGTTCTTAGATTGAAGTTTCTTTTACTTTTATTTATTTATCTACCTATTTATGTTTGTTTTTGTTTTTATAACCAAACACAACATAGTTTGATGCTCATTTTATACATGGATTTCTGGTTAAAATATGTTCATTCCTTTGATGGTTTTTATCGGAGAAATAGTTTATTAGATGATTAATAGATGCCTATTAGACAGAAATAGCTTTTGAAAATTTTAAGATCGCTTAAGAAAATAGCATGTGTATTACCGTGGGGGAAGTAGTTAAATAGTTTACTTACTCCTTTTTTAATCCGGAATGAATTAATTAACCCGTTAAATTCTTCAATCCGGTAACTGGTGGGATTCGTAGCATTCAGAGTAAACTCAAATTCTTTAGATTAATCACATCGTACACTTATGTTGTTTGAAATTCTGACTTCATGGTTTAGTTTTGATTCTAGTACCAGGGCCTCTAGAGCTATTTTAACAGAAAGTAAGCTACAAATGAGTTGAGTAGAAATCAGGGTAGCTTCCCTCCTAGTTGCTTGGGAAAAAATGTGAAAAAAATGAATGCACAGGTCAGGGAGAGCTGAAGGGAAGAAAGTCAGTTGACATATTTGATATCTTTCTCTTTTGTTTTCGTTTTATGGAGTTACATTTATGTGCACATTTGTTTGTCCAGGATCCTGGAATCCAGCCATTGGTCGATGAAGATCCCGAAACATTAAAGAAGATGCTTCCAGAGATACCTTTCTGGGTAAAAAACCCAGACTATGAACGCGTACGTAAATATCGTTAGTGTCTGTCACATTCTTCCCATGTCCTGATGCCTTCTTACTGCAAGGAATCTTAAAACTACTTTCCCTTTTTTGTTTTGGCTTTTGAGTAGGTTGACTGGCTAAACAAGTTTTTGGAATATATGTGGCCAAATCTTAACAAGGTTTAACTTCTAGTCCCCACTGACAGTAGCCTTTTCTTGGTATCCTTTTCTTTTCGTTATATGCTTTTTCTTAGCTCTTTCTTCATGTATTTGTTCTTTTGTAGGCCATCTGTACAACTGCGAAGAATATTGCCAAACCTATAATTGATGAACAAATTTCACAATATAAAATTGATGCTGTTGAGTTTGAGACATTTACATTAGGATCTTTGCCGCCAACTTTCCAAGGTTAGTGAATCAATTACTCTTTAATGGTTGTTCTACCACCAGCCAATCTATTGCCATTTGTCCTTTTCCTTTCTTTTTGAAAGTCATCTCCAGGAGAAGCTGGGTAAATACTGAGAACTCTGCTTGGTGATCTTGAATAGGTATTGGATATAGCATAAATGGTATTGTATTTAGCATGTACGTTATTCTGGAATGCTACTTTCTAGGATGTGGTACATTATTGGAAAACTCAGCACGTCACGTAAAATCCAAGGGTAATTTATTTATTATGTAAACTATTCACAAAAAAGACAAGGTAAAAGTCACTTAAATTAAAAGACGAGGTAAATTATTTATTATGTTAATTTAAATACTTTGCACTGCATGCTGAGATAAAGTTCAGGCCACATGATAAAGGTCGGTTCCCTCTTTCCCATACACCAAAATAGATGAGTACCTTCTGGATTAGCTGTTTAGATGCAGAAACAGAAGCAACATACTCTCCCCACAAATGTTCAGTTTTTCAAGCCCACATTTTCATATAAAAAAGACATTTTTGAAAGTTTAATTTAGTTATTTTCTTTTATTTTTCTTCAGATTTCTCCCTGATCTTTTTAGTCTGCTTCTCATTTATAGGTATGAAAGTTTATGTCACGGAAGAGGAGGAGTTAATCATGGAACCATTAATAAAATGGGCTGCAAATCCAAATGTTACTATTGCCGTAAGAGCATATGGAATGAAAGCAACTGTTCAGGTTATTACTTTTTTACACTGAACTATTTATGTTGAACTGGGAGAGGTTGTTTGATAAATGTGTTGCTCGGATTGTTCCAGGTTATTGATTTGCAAGTGTTTGCCATGCCACGCATTACCTTGAAGCCACTGGTCCCAAGTTTTCCATGTTTTGCAAATATTTTTGTGTCCTTGATGGAAAAGGTATTAAGGTTTTAGATTATGGATTAGTTTAAATACAAATTCCCTTATTTATATCTTTGATGATTCGACATTTTATTGTGTTGAAGTATATTTTAGATTTTAGCTACAAATTTTGTGGCTATCCACGTAAAGTAAATGCTAGGTGTGCCGTTTCTTAGACATGTATGTAGTACGTAAATGAACTAATAGAAAATGGAATAGTTTTTAGTACACCAAACATAAAGGTAGCCAAAGTATAGCGTTAACTCCCTTAGAGTTCTAATTTACTTCATGACTACAAATAATTGAATGTTCGATCGAGTCTTTAGGCTTCAAGTAGATAGGCTATATGCTCTAGGACGTGGGGCAGTCTTGATGGTTCACAGGCCATTGTGCACGAGCTATGGTATTCTCTGATCTTTTATACACTGGTACCGAGATTTCACTTAAAGATGTGATTTTTAAATTTCATGATGGAAGTGCTACCGAGTTTCAGAATGATATTTTAATCTCCAAAATCAATCAGATAATTTTTTTCCTTTTTATTTTTTTGGTATTCAGCACGTTGACCTTCAATAAATAAATCCTAGCTTCCCATAGACTTTTTTCCAAGATCATCCTGTCTATAGGGATGTTGAGATAAACTATTATTTATATGTTCTGTCATTCTTGTGAAAAAATAAGAGGAATTTGTATGGATCACTCTTAATTGAATTCAAATGCACAAACAGCATTTGCGAAATGGGATAACCATGTCGTTGTTTCTACATACAACAATTCGTGCACTTTCTCTCTTTTGGATGCATTGTCCCTTTCCCTTTCACTTTTCTATGAATAGTGATTAGTTCCTTTTTTTTCTTGTCTGCAGCCCCATGTTGACTTTGGATTGAAGCTCGTAGGCATTGATCTCATGTCAATACCTATTCTCTACAGGGTTGTCCAGGTAAAATGTCATTTGGTGCTCTATCTTGTTGTCTCTTTCTTAAGTTTCTCATCTGAATGGTTATTGTATACGCTTTATAAAATGTTGCAAATTCCATTTCTTTCACCAGAAGTGCCATCTCTTTTAGGCATCTTTCTTCTAAATGCACAAGTTTTATCTACGCTTACTTCTTGTTTTGGAGACGGGAAAAAATTATCATTAATGCCCCCAACCGATTTCTGTCTATATGAATCATAGTTTTGAATGTTTATAAGACAATGTCATGCAGGAGATCATCAAATATCAGGTAGCAAACATGTATCTTTGGCCGAAAACTCTGCGAGTAGAAGTTCTGGATCCGGCAAAGTAAGCTTCAAGACAGCTCATGTTATATTCTATGTTACATTTGCCATTTTTAACTTTCACTCTTTCGGCCCTGACTTGTAAATCCATTTGAACATGCAGAGCTTTTGATCGACCTGTAGGGATTCTCCATGTGAAAGTTATAAGGGCAATGCAGCTAATAAAGAAAGATCTTTTGGGTTCATCAGACCCTTATGTGAAAATAAAGCTAACAGAGAGTAAGCTTCCAGCTAAAAAAACCACCGTGAAGATGAAGAATTTGAACCCAGAATGGAATGAGGAGTTCAATGTAACAGTTAAAGATCCTCAAACCCAGGTCTTAAAACTTCAGGTTATTGACTGGGAGAAAGTAAGTTTTCGTAGTTTTTTACTGATCCCAAGTGTCCTGTTTTTTTCATCAGTCGTTCCCTTAAATATTAGTTCTGTTTCTCAGCTTGGGAAGCATGACAAAATGGGTATGAATGAGGTTCCATTGCAAGATCTAGCCCCGGACGAACCAAAAGTTATGACCCTTGAACTCCTTAAAAATAAGGGCGCAGAAGAGTCTGCAAAGGACAAGTCCCGCGGACAGCTTGTGGTGGAACTAACGTATAAACCCTTCAAAGAAGAAGAAATACAGAAAACTTTCCAGGAGTCGAGAACATTGCAGAGGGCTCCTGATAATACACCTGATGGTGGAGGTATGCTTGTAATCATAGTCCATGAAGCAGAACATATTGAAGGGAAGAGCCACACTAATCCTTATGTGCGTATCTTCTTTAGGGGCGAGAAGAGAAAGACTAAGGCATGCTATTTTGTCTGAATAGCACCAAATCAGTAGAGTACATCGGTTGCTTGTATTTATTAAAAATGACATTGTTTTGTGCAGAAAGTAAAGAAAAACAGAGATCCAAGATGGGAAGAGGAGTTCAAGTTTATGTTAGATGAACCTCCCCATGGTGATAAAATTCATCTTGAAATTTGCAGCAGTTCATCAAGGATGGGCCTGCGGCTCTCAAAGGTACTCTTTCCACCAGTGCATTGCATGTTAATGTTATGTAGCATTATCTGCCATGCTTATTTTAAGTGACGTAGGTTTCCAAGGGACCCGTGTTTGACCCATTTTCCCAAGGGATGCGCCGTGGATGTCTAAAATGTTCGGCTCTATTCTACATGAATAGACAAACATACCTAAATGCATTTATGCATGCATGTGTCTATGTTAACCATATGTGTTTCTAATGGAACAGGAAAGGCTAGGTTTTGTGGATATCAATCTTTCAGACGTTGTTATCAACAAAAGAATCAACGAGAGATACCATCTCATAGACTCCAAAAATGGACGGATTCAGATTGAGCTGCAATGGAGAACTAAAGAGTAATATGCTTCTTTTACCTTAAACATTGTTGATTTGTTAATGAAATGGAACCATTTCTTAATGTTTTTCAGATCGAACAGGCCATTTCTTAATGGATATTTTCGCTTTGACCATGTTCATCTAAATCCAAATATTAATACTAGAGAAGATATTTAAAAATAACATCTATTTGATGTACTGTCAAATATACGTGTATATATCCGACATAAATATATAAGATAATTTTAGTGCTTTTATTCAATGATATCTGTAAAGTCATTTCCATTCCCATATCTAAATATGCAGCAAACGGACAATAACACACCCATTTCCTGGAATTGCTTGGAATTGTTTGTGTTAGTTGCCGATATAATAACTAAATATTTTAATGTGAAGACTGCTGGTCTTGGATCTAAGTTACTAGTTCATGAAGGAAATGATACAATGGAGCAAAATATGAAACAATTATATTAGAAAGAAATCAGCAAAGTCAAGACACACCAAAAAAGAAAAGAAAAGAAATCTCTGCTGTTTTTATATAACAAGGGAGCTTCATGTTTCCTCATCCCATCTGTTCTTGGGAATCTCTCCGGAGTCGGTGATTATGACTTTCTTTCTAGGTTTCCCGCTGTAAGTCCCGGCTCCCCCTTCGATCATAAACACAATGTCCATGCCCTGAATAACCTTACCAAAAACAACATGCTCCCCATCCAACCTGAAAAAAAATCAAACCACAATTAGAAATTAGCCAACAAGTTATTTTCTAAAGACAAATGAGATGTTCTATCTCCCCTTACTACTGGGATAAACAAGAACACTGTTTCTAATCTTTCATGATCGACACATTTCCATTAGTATATTAATAGGAAGCTTTGTTTGATGATTATAACTTTATAAGTCTCCACATTAGAATTCCACACACAAATTTATAGTTTTTGGGTCATAAAGCTTACCAACTGGCTTTGACAGTGGTGATAAAAAACTGAGAGCCATTAGAATCAGGTCCTGTATTGGCCATGGAAACTACACCTGCAAAAAATATCAAGAGAGAAATGACTGAATATTTGAAGATAAATTTACCATTAAACGGAAAATCAAGACAATGTTAAAGCTTTTAAGTTCAGAAAGCATTTGCTTCCATAAAATTCTGTCTAAACAAGATAAGCAGTTAACTAATAGCTTCTGCGTTTAGACCAATAAGCACTTTTGAAATGTTTTTTTCAAAAAATAAACTATCTTGTTTGGGAAAGTTTTTGCTGCCCAAAAGTGCTTTTGGCTTTCCAAAAGCATTCCCAAACGGACACACCTGCATGAATTCTTTATCTTAAAGTTCTCGTCACGAAAGGTGCCACCATATATAGATTCACTTCCCCTTCCATCACCATAAATTATATCACCGCCTTGAACCACGAATCCAGATATTATGCGATGGAAGGGTGTTCCCTTGTAACGAAGTGCTTTCCCATTAGCACCTTTGCCTTTCTCCCCTGCAGTTCCGAAGGAAGAATTTAAGCATATTTACCATGTAAAATTGAAACTGTGGACTATAAATACTCTGAACTGTTTTTTTTTTATTCGTACATAACTAACATAAAAAGACAAAAGTACCTGTACACAAAGCCCTGAAATTTTCTGCACACAGAAAACAATAGCAATATTAAGCAACATGTACAAGTTACAGTACATCTAAAAAATGGAAACAATTGGAAAAGAAAATTAATACACCCGATTAGCTGAAAGCTAAGCTTACCACACACAACAATGACAACAAATGACAAGGCTGAGAGTAGCTTGTACTCAACAAATATGCCAATGCTTTCAAGGAATTAAGTTTTTTTGCAACTAAAACTACTGGTCAGAAGATTGAAGCATACCAACAGTTTTGGGTACAACTTCACCATACAATCCGATAACAATTCTACCTGTAAAACACATATTATAGCAATGTAAGCTGGAAAAGGGACAAGTAAGATTTCTTCTCATCACCTTTTCAAGTAGGAAAGTTAAGGCATTGTACCTACACGCTGGCCATCAATATCGACATCCAAGTATACTCTGTGGGTGATTTCATGCTCCTCTTCTACAATATTCTCTTCTTCCTAATCAAGAATTCAGTGCAAATCAGTTAATACAAACTATTTTTGAGTTAAACTATCGCGATTGGAAGAATGAAGCAATATTAAATAAACATACAAAAGAAATTGCAGACTCAAGCTGATCTCAACAAAACACAATCAGAAAAGCAACAAAATCCTTTCACTTGCAAAATTCAAACTCAGAAACAAGGAAATGCTCAGATTGTAAAAGCATATTTTCCAAATCTTGGAAACAAGAAAATGCTCAGATTTTAACAGTATACTACAAAAGAAATGAACTTTAAACTAGGCGTATGTTACTCCGACTTGGTCACTTCGATGTTAGTGTCAGATATAGAAAAAACAAGTCTGTTCTACCGTATTAAACGCAAGAATCAAAACGAAACCAAGCCAACCAAATTCATGAAAGCTAAATGGAAACCCAAACCTGTTCTAGCGTACTAAACGCAAGAAATAAACAATATAATCCGAATTCAGATCCAAAGGCTACATATATTCACATATCCTAGAGATAGGTATTTAGAAATGAATAAAAAAGAGTTAAAAACGCACCCGCTTAGCTCCAGAGAAAGCGAAAATGAGTAGAATCGATAGCGCAATCAAGAGAAGAAGGAACCGAGGCTGTAACAAAATCGAGATCTCCCGACGCATCTTTTCTCGAAAGTTGATTTCTTTTATCCCCCTAATTGTTAACAATAAATCTTCATGTGATTTTCCATGAGAATTACATAGGACAGATAGAGATCTTGTATTTCTTCTCCAACACTATCACTGACAGATTCAGTCACCAACGAAGACTGAATGAGTTTGGGCGTCGAGTTTTATCTTTTCTTAATTAAAGCTTTTAAGCGGCTTAGTTCATATAACCAAACATTATATCTGAGTAATAATTCCTGGAAGTTATATTATTTAATTTATGATTGAAAATATAATATTATCAAATTATTTTATACTGTATTAATATGAAAGTTTATAAAAAAATTAATTAGATTTTATATAAATTTTATATTTAATATATTATTAATGTAATTAATATTATACAATATTAAAAAATATTGTATATATTATTAATATATATCTTTAACTTATGTCTGATAATATTAAGTTTATATAAAAATAAATTATAAAATAATAATAGAGGTGAATAAATTGTTACAAGAGAATTAAATAAACATATATATAACAAGAAATTTATTATTTACAATATTACATTAACTCCATCAAATAATATTATAATAAAAAGAACTAAAATATTTTTTCTCCAAAATCTTACATTTTGAGAATAATACAAAAGCAAACAAGATAATATTACCTAAAATCTTACATTACCATATCACAAACACAGGCCTCAAGCCCTTCGGTTATGATAAGAATTACGGGCCTTCTTTCAAAAATTAATTAATTTAATTGAATCTTTATGAATTATTAGGCCTTCAATTAAATGAAAAGCTTGTATTTTTTAGAGAAAAAAAATATTTCAACACAAAAATGTTGAAAAAAGAAACATAAGAGGGATTAGATTTTAGATGCATGCATTATTGATGGCAGAAAGGGTTTTGTTGAGTAGGAAAGGGCTCACTTTCGTCATCTTAATTCAAACTCCTCGTGACTTTGCACATCAAACAAAGGTTACTGGTGTGATGAATGCTAGATGTATATATATATATATTTATATATATATATATATAGATATATATAATTTGATGAAGGTGAATGGAAGTTACAAAATTGAAACTATAAAATGTTTCACAGAGATGAATTTTAATGGTATCCTCTTGAACCTCTGGATTGATAGAGTTCCAATCTACTCTTTGCTTCTGGTAATAAACCTTCAATGTCGGGATTTCCAGCTAAATGAGCTTGCTTTAATGCCCATTCTAGCACTATTAGCACTTCCTCTTGAGCAAGCACTTCACTGTCGGGAATATTGTACGCAATGTAACACAGAAGAGTCAATGATGGAAACTGCACCATCTGTTCCCCAAAGTAAACCAGTTGGATCAAATGCTTCACCCCGCCCGCCTCCACTATGGCTTTCGAGTGGTTAACATGGAGGTAGTTTTGCGGTGACGCAAACTTGTTAAGTGCAAACACGCCTTCCATCGAAACTTCAGCTTCCATTTCGTCCAATAGTTTCACCAACGGCCCGATGACCCTCGTTTCGGATGCTCGGAATGTCCTCGCCAAGTTCCCTATTGATTTTATGCACGGAATGAGGAGGTCCGAGTCCCCCTTATCGATGACTTTGAGTAATTGGTCGAGAACTGCTTTGGCTGCAGGGGCAGTAGGTTTGAAAGAAGAGCGTCTCAAGTCAGGATTTTGCTCGGCCACGGCCGTGATCTCCATTAATGCAAGGGAAGAGTAGTACCGAATGTCGTCGGTGCTCTTCTCTAACAAAATAGCAAAGCATAATAGAGCTCTGGATTCAGTTACGCTACGACAAATGCTGAGGTTTCCCTTGCAAAGCTGCCACAGAGCCCTTGCTGCCATTGCTTTCATTTGTGCTTTAGTGCCAGGGTCTTCGAATTCCCTTCCCTTAATGCTAGTTCCAGATATGGGGACATGGTGATGCGACCTGGCACCAGCAATTTGGTGGTGGGCGCCTTTGGGATGGTTAGCTTGTTTGTTGGGTAGCGGTGGTGTTGCTGAGCTTCCAACATTCTTGCCTTTGGTAGCCATAGTGTTGGTAACCACATTTTGCATTTGGCTAGGCGCTGCTGCTTGTTTCCCCATCGATTGATCTATATGACTCTGGCCTTCAGGGTCCTTTTTCTGGGGATCTTCCGGACTTTTACTAGCCAAAACAACCGAATGAATCGATGACGCTTGCTTGGTCACGATACTATACTTACTATGTTCCTCGACGGTCTCGAAGGCAAGATGGCTGACTAGAAACCGGATTATATTGTTTTGTGAAAAGTGGTCTTGGCATTTGGGGTGATGTGCAGCCAATTCGGAAACAGCCCAAGCCACCACAGTTTGAACTTTCATTCGACCTTCTTTGAGGATTTTCGCAAACACTGCACAAACACCAGCATTGACAATCTGTTCGACACTTTCAGCGTCACGTCCGAGCAACCCAATTGCCCTTGCCGCATTCTCCTGACCCTCGGGGTTCCCTTCCTTTGCCAATTTCAACAATGGAGGGACTCCTCCTTCCTCGATGATCAGCTTACCGTACCGATCATTGTCCCGAGCCAAAGACACTAATGAAGCAGAAGCATCGCACCGCTCTTCTATCGTACCTGTGTAAAGAATAGCGATTTGTTCCCATATAAGACATAATATAGGTTCATTCGCCGCAATGGGAGGAAGACCCAGATATTCATCATCTTTATTGTCTCCCGACACAGCCAAAAGCCACGAAACATCTCCTATAGAATTCTCGAGTTGCATCGACAGTTTCCTAAAGGCTGCTGCAGGAATAATGGTGAAAAGTCGCCCCAAGAGACCAGTTCTACCACACTTGAGAACGAGCGTTAGGGCCTTGTCAAGGACTTGTTCGGTGTCATCCACGATTCTCCGTGTCGGGCGTTCGTAAACTTCATTGCTAGCTCGGGCAACTTGACGGAGGAGGCCGGCTAGCTTGTCGGTCTTGGCTTTAATCTCTTGGCATTCTTGTTTAAAAGATTGTGCTTCATCCGCAGCCTTTGTCACCATATCCGCCACCTGTATCGGCCTTGCCAACAGTTGTTTCACAATGCCCGCCATGATGCAAGCGGACCCGGAAACAATGGCAAAATCCAATTACGACAACGATCCTTTTCAAGACAAAAAAAAATTATTCTAAACTGTCTGGTTTGAACGACAAGATAGCGCAATATTGTTTGAATGTATTGAGAAATTTATGTTAATACTTCCATTTTGGCACTGAGAAAATGAAAAAGGAAAAAAAAATGTAAAACCAGAGTTAAAGAAATGAAAGGAGTTTTCGTAAAGGAGGCATCATTGAATGCACGGTTTCCTCCGGAGAGGCGTGGCCAGGGAGGATGTGGTGGCGCCGCCAGTGAATGCAAAGAAGAAGATAGCTATAGATTTGTAATGGTCAGACGAGGTTTTCTCCATGTTTGATGTCCAAAAATAAGAGCCACCGCTCTTCTTGCGTTATATATAAGAATTGGATTGTTTTATCCATAAGTTTATTTTTATAAAATTATACTACTATCAATATGAAATCCCTTTAAATAAAAAAACGTTCGACTTTTACGCTTAATTCTCACGTTTTTTATAAATCAATTGGATTTAAATCGAAACCCAAATACAAACATCGCCCATTATTGTGAATGTTCAAATTAGCCATCATCGGATAAGGTTTAAGCACTTTGCTTTGAGATCCAATGAACCATGTGGCTCAAATCAAGCACGTTAACTCATCCTCTTCACTGTCACATGCATATATAAGTCTATGTTGCTTAGATTGGAACTTTTAATATTTTTTCATATCTTTTACTTTTTATTTACGAAATAACACTTAATTTCTATCAAATAAATGTACTAAAATTATAATCTTAATACACAAAATTTTATATAAACTAGTAGATTAATCACAATGATGATTTTTTTTAAAGATTACTAAATAACATAAATTAACCACAAAATAATAAAAATAGGATTATATAAAGATTGCTTAAAAAATTTAATCAAAAAACTCGAAAAATAGAATATATGAACAAATAACTTGAAAGATAAGCATGAGTGAGTGATTATGAATACTTGTCAATATAAAAAAAATCAACTTCAAAATTCAAATCAAGGGTGAATCAACAAATCAATTTAAAAGATGATATTAAATTTAATTATGAAAATATACTATAATAGCAAATTTATAATTTTATAAAAAAAATAATTATTAAAGAACTTAAACACAAATATAAAAAGAGAAAAGGTTAAAGAGTAGAAAAGAGAATAACATAGAAGACGAAAAAATTATAATAAAATATATGTAAGGGGGCATTTGGTTCAGGTCATTCCTCGTTTGGTTGGCAAACATTTCCAACATCAGTAATAAGTTATTCCCAACAATGGTATTTTGGGGTATATTACCGAGAATGTGATTACTCCCCTTCCCTTAGGTATTGTTACATTTCCAGCGTTTTGGACTAAAATACCCTTAAATATTTTTTCAAAAATATCATTCTTCTGTTGTTGAATAAAAAAAACTATGAATGTTAAATTATAAATTTATCCTTAAACTATTTTAGATTTACAAAAAAATCCATAATTAGAATTTTATATGAAATTCAGGGGTTAAAATAAAATTTTAGCCTTTCATTAAACCTATTTATCTTTTCAATTTTGTAAACTATATATATATATATATATATATATTATGAATTTAAATTTTTTAAAGAAAATATATAAATTAAGTATAGTAAAATTATAGTAGAATTCAACTTGTTAAAAAGACAAATATATAATAAGGAAAATTTGATAAAATATACATTCTAATAATATTTTATTCTTTAACCAAACATTGTAATCTTATATTTCTGCTAAACGAACCAAACACAACAATGCAACATTGTAACACCCCAACCCGTATCCGACCCGGATCCGAGTCCGAAGTGTCACATTGACTTTTCAAAAACCTTTACTTGTATAAAATAGTGAGTAATTTAAAATTTATTATTACATATAACTTATTCAAAACCTTTATCGAACTATTCAGAGCTTATACAATATATTATCTTGAATACATGCCAACTAGAAATTTATGTATTAAAATACATATTATTCACCTTTCTTCTGATCTGGCCTTTGGTAAGAAGAAATGACATGTCTTGCTCCACATTGCTCTTTACTCTTCTCACTTTGGTAACCTACGTGTGAAACAATCACACGCTAAGTCGATGACTTAGTGAGGCAATAAACATAAAATATAAACTATAGCTTGTAATCATGTATGAACCATTACTACTATCACTCATACCCTTATTCATGTAACAAATCCCTGTAACGCATATGCAATATATATCATTACATATAAAAACATATACACACATATATTCCTCACTCATCATTTCTATCATTAGCCTTATTTCACTATCCATATTACTATTTATATGTGTTGATCATATCCTCTTGAACTTAACCTTATTAACCAACATATGCTTCATGTAACCAAACAATACACATATCATCATATGACTCGTGCAATATACATATCAACATATATCACAAAAGCATATTTTTCACATGTAATATATTTATTGTTATATCTTTGTCTAGCCCATGTACATTTCTGAGAACTATAGATATGTGAGTTTATAGAGGTTGTGCACTAATGCTGTCACCGAAGTGCCGCGTAGAAATGCACCGAAGTGCCATATAAGGTTGTCCCTAAGGACCACATATCATTCCTTAAGAATCATATACATATGCCAAGGATCAAGTATGTGTCTCAAAAGACCTCACACATGTTCCGAAGAATATATATATGTCCCGAAGGACCGCGTAGACCCTCGACTCTTGGCATGCCAACTATACCTCTAGCTCTCATGACACATAACATGGGCATTAATCTTTATGTTATCACACATTCACATATACACATAGTCTTTTTATTACATTTTTATAAGATCACACGTAGTCAAGTAGTTCATTTCCATATAAATCACACATACACATAGATCACTTGCACGTAGAACATCTTTATATAATCATATGATTCAATTTACTTATCACATATACTTTTTCTTTCATATATCTCATGGCATATATCACATGGATCTTTATTTCATTCTCATATGATCACATAATCATGTAGTTCCCTTCTCCTATCACTTTGCATGGTTTTACATAAACATATATCATACCTTATTCATATATATATATATATATATATATATATATATATCTGCAAATACATGTAAGCCCATATTTTCTTAACTTATAACTTACGTTACATATGCATGTAATCTTATGACTTATTGTTAAATAACTCAAATAACATTGTATTATTACATACTTTGTTCCATAGCCATATATTTACATACCTTATACTTACCTAGTTTACTCTATTTCACACATAGTCACATAATCACGTAATTTACTTACACATAGATCATTTTCATACCTAAATCATATAACACCCAATTCTTCCTCATAAAGTTATATTTTATATTCATATTATATTATATTATCCTATAAGTAAATACTTATCTTATGGTTTGGTATAATCATTTATACTCAATTCCCTTCACTAATATATTATTCTCATATTACTCTATAGTCTAATCTTATTTAACTCATCACCTTTCTCATGTAGTCATATAAATCTATTATATTGATTATTATAATTGATCACGTATACTATTAACATGTATGGTCACCTATCATATAAACTATTTCACATTCCCATGCAATCATATAGACCATTCATATTAATTCCTATACTTATCACAATACATGTATTCACACAATCATTTAACACATATTGTAATATATATCACATATACCCAAATCAAACATATGCTTATGATCATAAATTAATGCATTCTAATATAGGAAATAGACTTGTCGCAAGTCTTATTTCCATTAAACATCATAAACTAACTTGTATGCACTCACCTGAGCCTCACTAAGTTCTAATCCACTTTTATGTTTTCATCTCTTTCGATTGAATCTTGACTTGATAATCGTTCCGGGACTTGTTCGTGCTCGATATCTATATGATCATACATTGATACATATCAGTATCCAATTGATATACTCCAATCTATCATTTCGTAGACCAAAAGAAAGGTATAATTCTATTTCCCTTTAAGTGCATCGATGCATAAATTACATTCGATGTTTCCATTTTTTAAGGGTGCATCGATGCACTTCCTGTGCATCGATACACACTGAACAATTTCTAGAAATTTACCCTTGATGCATCGGTGCACCTTGAATGTGCATCGATGCACATAGCCCAGAAATCCAATTTATGCCCGAAAATCCCCTCTTTTCAACTTAATTACTTCATATATCATTCCATTTCGTATTCTTAACTTACTTACTCCTATTCAAACTCATTTATCTCGTCTTGAACCTTAATATCCTCTCCTCTTTATTAACTTCAAGAATTATACCAGATTTCCAGCATGTTTCAAAACTCATTTTATCACTTCATATCTCTTAATTTAACCCTTGACAAATCAAATTTATCTTCCAATTTGAGTAATGAACTCTATTTTAAGATTTCACCCAAGAACCCCAAATCTTTAATCCCTCCTAACTCCATCATACTTTGATTTTAAGATAACTTAAGCTTTCTTTAAGCTTAGTTATCATCTAATAATCAAAACCTAACCTTAAAATCAACAATTAATCCATAAACAAAGAAACTTACCTTTGAGCTTGGAGATACGGGAGAAGGAAGAAGAAGAAAGAAAACTCTGGATAATTCTCCTTTTCCACGTGGTTCCTTATCTTATAAAAGAAATATAAAAATCTTACTAGTCAATTGACCATTTTACCCTTTAATTCATTCCATAATTACTAAATAACCTTCATCATATTTCTAATAAATCATTAAACTATTCAATTATCCTACTTTAATCACCAATTTCTAAAACTTTACAATTTGGTCACTAACCCGGTATTGAGGATGTTACAAATCTCCTCTCCTTTAAAGAAAATTCGTCCTCGAATTTTCACTGAACGAATCAATAAGAACACATATTCTATTGTTCTCATATTATCTCCTTTCTTAATCTTTTCTTCCTTTATTTCTTCAACTACTTTTTTTTATACATTTATCTACTGTCACTAATCATATAAACAGTAACTAGTAACTTTAATCCCTTTGTCTTTTCTCTCCTTCCATTATGCATTTTCCTTTGACCATTTCTACGACTTCATATAATATCACTAATCATGTAGACAGTAACATCCATTTCATCACTTAACCTCATAAATCCCTCTTTAATTGTCTTATAACAATAACCAACTCATTTTCCAACATCATTTGACCGAGAACACAACATTAGATCTTCTTTAAATATGATTCAACATACACTTTAAAGAATCTTTTTACATCACCTTGCACACTTTTCTTACTTTATATCAAAATTATCATCTACACTTCCATATAACCCTTATCGTATCTGATCCTTTAACTAAATTCTTTTTCATTTCTTTACTCCAGTAATCATTTATTTATTCCTTATACCCCAAATCATATCTTTCCCTTCATGTTCATATACTCTTGTCTTACCACTTATACTCATCTCTATGTATCAATCTTTATGGCATCCTCATAACTTTGATAACCCATTTACTTATACAAAACTTCATTCTTTATCATTTCTTATACTTGAATTTTCCTTCCTTAAGGTTCCATGCAAATACTTATCTTCTTTTCTACATCATAGCTATCTGATCAGAATACACAACTACATTCATTTCACATCATAATTGATTAACTCAACTTTACCTTTTCTTCCAATCTTATAACTTTTACTCTGACAATTAATCAATAACATTTGTCCAATCAAGGGCACAAACCTAGTCAACCAATCACATACATCCTTTCCAATCGAAAATATCTCAAAATTTATTTACTTAACTTGTCAATTTCACCTCCATTCTCATACATCCTGAAATTTCCGTTATTCAAACTCAACATCATAACTTCCTTTGTCTTATAAACTGATCATTGATATATACATTCTCAAACTCTTCTTATCAATCCTCAGCTTTACTCAAATATACAAATCCTTACTTCCTTTTCCTTTACTATACGACATTACTATGATTCAAAATATGCAACTGTATCCAGATCCATTTCATATTTTGGTTATCATATCCTGACAATATCTTATAATCTTATAATTCCAATACATTTTTATCACATACTCTGGTTAGCCAACGCTAACTCTTTCCATCTTAACTGCAAACCCTTATCATAAACATACTCTTGTTTATGCTCAATACTATCACTTCGTTTCAAACATATAAGCTCTGACTTTATACATCTTATACGATTGTCACTGATGCACTTATCCTTGAGTTCTTCTATAATTACTCACCACGTCATTCGATCTTTTTAACGTTCTTATGGTGACATGTGTTCACCATATTCTATCTTATCCACATACTAACAAACCTAATCCCTATCGCTTTTCCGATTCAAAACAATAAAGATCTTCTTTCACTATTCTAATATGATTTAAACTTTCTAAAATCAACCTTTAATCTTATAAGACACTTTCTGAGGTTTCTGCTCTTCATCTTGTCTGGCCAGGGTAAGTGAATTGCTATCACCATCAGATTTGTCAGCTATCGATTCACTTCGACAATTTCTATAATCAATTTCTACTATATTATACAAATCTTATTCTATTGGCAAGACAACATACTCCTTCCCCTATCAGATCAGAAATTTTTACTCTGTGTTGGCATGTACATATTTTATGACACTTTGGACTTTAGTTTATGCCGAGAATCGGTTAAACTGTAGCTCTGATACCATTAAATGTAACACCCCAACCCGTATCCGAGTCTGAAATGTCACATTGACTTTTCAAAAACCTTTACTTGTATAAAATAGTGAGTAATTTAAAATTTATTATTACATATAACTTATTCAAAACCTTTATCGAACTATTCAGAGCTTATACAATATATTATCTTGAATACATGCCAACTAGAAATTTATGTATTAAAATACATATTATTCACTTTTCTTCTGATCTGACCTTTGGTAAGAAGAACTGACTTGTCTTGCTCCACATTGCTCTTTACTCTTCTCACTTTGGTAACCTACGTGTGAAACAATCACACGCTAAGTCGATGCCTTAGTGAGGCAATAAACATAAAATATAAACTATAGCTTGTAATCATGTATGAACCATTACTACTATCACTCATACCCTTATTCATGTAACAAATCCCTGTAACACATATGCAATATATATATCATTACATATAAAAACATATACACACATATATTCCTCACTCATCATTTCTATCATTAGCCATATTTCACTATCCATATTACTATCATTTATATGTGTTGATCATATCCTCTTGAACTTAACCTTGTTAACCAACATATGCTTCGTGTAACCAAACAATACACATATCATCATATGACTCGTGCAATACACATATCAACATATATCACAAAAGCATATTTTTCACATGTAATATATTTATGCCCATGTACATTTCTGAGAACTATAGATATGTGAGTTTATAGAGGTTGTGCACTAATGCTGTCATTACAGCTCGTATAAATGCACCGAAGTGCCACGTAGAATTGCACCGTAGTGCCGCGTAGAAATGCAACGAAGTACCATATAAGGTTGTCCCTAAGGACCACATATCATTCCTTAAGAATCATATACATATGCCAAGGATCAAGTATGTGTCTCAAAAGACCTCACACATGTTCCGAAGAATACATATATGTCCTGAAGGACCGCGTAGACCCTCGACTCTTGGCATGCCAACTATACCTCTAGCTCTCATGACACATAACATGGGCATTAATCTTTATGTTATCACACATTCACATATACACATAGTCTTTTTATTACATTTTTATAAGATCACACGTAGTCAAGTAGTTCATTTCCATATAAATCACACATACACGTAGATCACTTGCACGTAGAACATCTTTATATAATCATATGATTCACTTTACTTATCACATATACATTTGCTTTCATATATCTAATGGCATATATCACATGGCTCTTTATTTCATTCTCATATGATCACATAATCATGTAGTTCCCTTCTCCTATCACTTTGCATGGTTTTACATAAACATATATATATATATATATATCCACAAATACATGTAAGCCCATATTTTCTTAACTTATAACTTACGTTACATATGCATGTAATCTTATGACTTATTGTTAAATAACTCAAATAACATTGTATTATTACATAATTTGTTCCATAGCCATATATTTACATACCTTATACTTACCTAGTTTACTCTATTTCACACATAGTCACATAATCATGTAATTTACTTACACATAGATCATTTTCATACCTAAATCATATAACACCCAATTCTTCCTCATAAAGTTATATTTTATATTCATATAATATCATATTATCCTATAAGTAAATACTTATCTTATGGTTTGGTATCATCATTTATACTCAATTCCCTTTACTAATATATTATTCTCATATTACTCTGTAGTCTAATCTTATTTAACTCATCACCTTTCTCATGTAGTCATATAAATATATTATATTGATTCTTATAATTGATCACGTATACTATTAACATGTATGGTCACCTATCATATAACCTATTTCACATTCCCATGCAATCATATAGATCATTCATATTAATTCTTATACTTATCACAATACATGTATTCACACAATCATTTAACACATATTGTAATATATATCACATATACCCAAATCAAACATATGCCTATGATCATAAATTAATGCATTCTAATATAGGAAATAGACTCGTCGCAAGTCTTATTTCCATTAAACATCATAAACTAACTTGTATGCACTCACCTGAGCCTCACTAAGTTCTAATCCACTTTTATGCTTTCATCTCTTTCGATTGAATCTTAACTTGATAATCGTTCCGGGACTTGTTCGTGCTCGATATCTATATGATCATACATTGATACATATCAGTATCCAATTGATATACTCTAATCTATCATTTCGTAGACCAAAAGAAAGGTATAATTCTATTTCCCTTGAAGTGTATCGATGCATTCCTTATGTATCGATGCATAAATTGCATTCGATGTTTCCATTTTTTAAGGGTGCATCGATGCACTTCCTGTGCATCGATACAAACTGAACAATTTGTGGAAATTTACCCTTGATGCATCGGTGCACCTTGAATGTGCACCGATGCACATAGCCCAGAAATCCAATTTATGCCCAAAAATCCCCTCTTTTCAACTTAATTACTTCATATATCATTCCATTTCGTATTCTTAACTTACTTACTCCTATTCAAACTCATTTATCTCGTCTTGAACCTTAATATCCTCTCCTCTTTATTAACTTCAAGAATTATACCAGATTTCCAACATGTTTCAAAACTCATTTTATCACTTCATATCTCTTAATTTAACCCTTGACAAGTCAAATTTATCCTCCAATTTGAGTAATGAACTCTATTTTAAGATTTCACCCAAGAACCCCAAATCTTTAATCCCTCCTAACTCCATCATACTTTGATTTTAAGATAACTTAAGTTTTCCTTAAGCTTAGTTATCATCTAATAATCAAAACATAACCTTAAAATCAACAATTAATCCATAAACAAAGAAACTCACCTTTGAGCTTGGAGATACGGGAGGAGGAGGAAGAAGAAAGAAAACTCTGGATAATTCTCCTTTACCACGTGGTTCCTTATCTTATAAAAGAAATATAAAAATCTTACTTATCAATTGACCATTTTACCCTTTAATTCATTCCATAATTACTAAATAACCTTCATCATATTTCCAATAAATCATTGAACTATTCAATTATCCTACTTTAATCACCAATTTCTAAAACTTTACAATTTGGTCACTAACCCGGTATTGAGGATGTTACAAACATTTCCAGTAATCTTATTCCTGCGGTAATCCTATTCCCGCCAGTAATTTTACATTCCGTGAATCAAACGCACCCAAAAGTGTTTTGATCAAGTAATGATAACACTTTCTTTTTAAACCACCTGTCAGTGTATTGAAAAAGCGTCCTTAAATTTGGACTTGATTGAACTATGCAAGGAGATGTATTTGAGTTTGAATTTTAATCATGCCTGTGTAACACTTAGGGTATTCTCTCATTTACAATACTAATACTAGTAGGAACTGGGAGACTGCTCAATATTGGTTCCTGTGTACGTGGATGAAAATAAATTGATCATGACAATGAGTAAGAGATATATTGGTTTAGGGAATCAAGAGATTCGAGACTTTATATTCATGTCAACTTCAAAACTGAAATTTTCATCAGCTAATTGACGGTTATGATGGAAACTAACAAAATCGCTATCTTATTCTATGGTTAGTTCTTGGAGAACAACCATTTAAAGGAACAAAAAGAAAACAGCATCATAAAATGAGGCCAGAAACTCAAAAACTTTGAATCTTTTGTTTTTTAAAGCTGTCCACAATCAGCAATAACAACAGGCTTGGAAGTCCTTCCACCGCTGGACCCGACCTTCTCGATGGCACGAACCACGTCCATGCCTTCAGCAACTCGTCCAAACACCACGTGCTTTCCATCCAGCCACTCCGTCTTGGTTGTGCAAATGAAGAACTGAGACCCGTTCGTTCCCGGTCCCGCGTTGGCCATCGAGAGGATCCCAGGTCCGGTGTGTTTCTTGATGAAGTTCTCGTCTTCAAACTTGGCTCCGTATATGGATTCGCCTCCGGTGCCATTTCCGGCGGTGAAATCGCCTCCTTGGCACATGAAGTTGGGGATTACGCGGTGGAAGGTCGAGCCTTTGTAGTGGAGAGGTTTTCCACTACGCCCGACGCCTTTCTCGCCGGTGCAAAGGGCACGGAAATTCTCCGCTGTGAGGGGAGTGCAATCTGAGAAGAGCTCCATCACGATCCTGCCAGCCGATTGGCCGCCGATCGTCATGTCGAAGAAGACCTTAGGATTTGCCATTGATGTAGAAAATATTTTCTTTGAAAAAAAAAACTAACGAGGAAAAGATTAGTGGCTTTATGAAATTAATTTTGATGGTTAGTTAGGAACTAAGCAAAGGGAAGGGAGTTTAAATAGCCGGACAGGCTTGTGGACCAATTAAAGATGGACACGTGGAATTGTGAGGATTTGCCGATATTTAAGGCTTGAATAGACTAACCTTTGGGACCTTAGGCTGTGGGAATTGTTGTTGTTATGGTTGTTGTGATTAGTATAAATCTTTAAATTATATTTTACTTTTTATTTTGACATATTTATTTTAAGATCTTATGTTATTTACGTCGAGTTAACTCCTAAGCATTATAATAAAATTCTTTCAAATTTGGATATAAAATATTATTTTAAGAACATAGAACTTCTTTTTTGTCTAAAATATTTAATATAAAATTGATACTTTAGTCAAATTTTCTTTTTGAGGGGAATTATTATTTAACCAATGAGTAGCTAAGTTCGTGGTGCTTCTGATGGATCGAACGGTGACGTGAGGGTGGATCGAACGGTGACGTGAGGGTTGACGACCGGTAGTTGACGAGCATCCAGGAGATGGAAATTAACTACCGAGAAGTCAGGCAGCATAAGAATCAGCAAACCATTATGCTAAAAAAACCATGTCAGAAGTGGGATTTGAACCCACGCTCTCTAACGAGAACCAGAACTTGAGTCTGGCGCCTTAGACCACTCGGCCATCCTGACCTTTTGATTTACTTTAAAAATGAATTTTAATAACTTAAATATAATAAGATTTTGATGCTGAGGATTCTGAAGTGAATAAGAAAGGAGCCAACGGGCAATCAGTTAAAAACGAAGTACATAACTCCCTAAACAAAGCCAAAAGACTGAAGAGTTAAGTTCAACTCTTCTAATGTTAATGCGATGCACCAAATCATGTCAACTTTGATGTTTACATTGCACCTTTCAACACTAAGCCCCAATGTTAACACTTATAGGTGTGAACTACAACTAACATAAATGGCCACGACATTCTGAATAGCAGCTTCTGAAACTTCTTGACAGCATTGTTCCTCAAACTCTTTATTCTTGTTGAAATACTTATGTTCGGCATCCCCATTTGATGCATTGATATATGCATGGATGAAAAAAAAACCTTAAAAATAAATAAACATATCCATATTCAAAGACATACTCATATCTAACTCTTATTCCTAAATTTCGTGGTTCAAAGTCAATTCGAGAGAGACTATAAGAAGTAATATCACGGTCTCAAGCAAAATGACAAGAAGAGATAGAATGATTCATCAAGGCAGCACCTCTTTTTATTCTTGATCTTACATGGATATGACTGATACATGGTTGTTTGTACTAGGATATCAGTGTCCAACATGAGTATACATCCCATAAAGGTATGTTCAAGATTCCCATATGTTTGAGAGGTCTTTAGTGGATCATATCCCAAGTTCATGCCCGGCATGAGTGTCATATGTATATATAAGAGCAAAGTTGCTATTGATGCACGTCTAAGGTTTTGATTGCTTCTGACTTACGATGAAGCTCATAAAGGATTGGACTGCATGAAATTTGGGTTTTTATGTAAGGAAAGTGGGCTTTTTCCAACTCATTGAACCAAATTATGCCTGCATGATGTTCCATGCAACACATTATATGCAGGTATACCGTTTTCTAGAAAGAGGACGAGAAAAGAAATCAAAGAAAGAAGATAAATGATTCTCCATCCATACAGATTAGTTTAAACGTCATAACACAGAAGGCGACTGATTAATCAAATTAAAAATTCTCCAATGCTGATTCAATTCATGGACTTTTCATGCTTATTCTTCATAAAGCATAAGTCTACCACAATTAGAATTCCTGGCTTTGCGCTCTAAGCATACAGATCTATGCCCCTTGACTCGTCATTGTATTGTGCCCCTTGATTCGCGTCATTTTTATATCAGGGTCTATAATTATGTGATAATATTATAACCCTTAAACTTCATCATTTTAAATGGATTTTTTATATTTTATTGTATTCAAATATAAACTAAATGATAAAAATGTGTTTTAATATAATAAAAATTATTTAACAAAAAATGAAATAATCCACTTTAGTATATCTTATAAAAAACACAAACACTTCGACTTTAGATGTATGCAAAATACAATTCGAAAATGATAAAGATATGTAATTTTACTACATCAATAATTAAGTTAATATTTTACCTATACTTTTAAAAATAAATTAAATATTATTTATTTTATTAATGTGTCATATTATCAAATTAAAGAAAAATAATGATGGCTGATACCTTTTTATGAATAATATTAGTGAGATAAAATCTTACTAATATTTCAATGACTTTGTGTAGTTTAACCAACGATACAAAAAGCAAACTACCAAAACAGAATAACACAAACTAAAAAATAGATAAAGGTAACATTGAATATATACCCAACAAAAGAAAGGCTCCTTGAAGAATCCGAATTTAAAAATTCTCCAAAAACACACACCGTTCGAGTTCGACGATTTGATTTCTCTCTCTCTCTCTCTCTCTCTATATATATATATATATATATATATATATATATATATATATATATATATATATATATATACACATATCGCTTTCTTCGTTTTCAGCTCTTCGAATCCATCGTTAAAGGTCAAATTGTGTCGCTTTAATGGAGGCAATCAGAAAACAAGCCTCCCGGTTGAGGGAACAAGTCGCACGCCAACAACAGGTTCTCTCTCTTTCTTAATTTTATATAGATCCGATATTTCAACGTTCGTTTCTCAGCTTAATCCATGACCTCGCTCTAAATTTTCATTAATTCTGTTATGTTTTGTGTTGTTTATATTTGATTTGTCTGTTCACATACGTGGTTTCGATTACGCGCTCGTTCAGTTTTTAACTAATTTTTGGATCCATTTTCGTTTGGTTTCATGCGTTTATGATTCCGAATCGATTCAAAAGAACTTAAAATAATTAATGTTGAATAAAAGTTGTTAATCCGAGAATAATATAGATAAATAATATAATGGTAATAATTATGAAATATCATTGTAAAAAAATAAATGATAAAAAACGAATTTATCATAACTTAGGATTGTTAAAAGTATAACAATCCGAGACTATAATCACGTATGAGAAGATAAAACAAACTAAGAGGTTGTTTGTTTACTTCAGAATGATTAAGCACTGAATGATTCAAATGTTGAATGATTTAGAGGCTGTGTATGAATTAGCTCTGAATGTGACATGTTGTTTGATAATGGCTCTGAATCATTCAGAATGTACTTCTGTGCTGAATCATTCAGAATGTACTTATGTACTAAATCAGTCAACACTGAATCATTCAGAGGTGCGAAACAAACGCGCTGAATGCTGAACGGTTCAACATTCAACGCTGAATGATTCTATTAAGAGGCAAACAAACAGCCCCTAAGTTAAACTTCTTAAAAATAAAATAAAATAAATAGAAAAAAATACTCTTTTTTATTGATCTTTTGATCGGAAACAATTGAGGCTTATCGCTACACAGTTTCCTTAACATAGATTTTCAGCCACTCTTTTAGTGCTCGAGATCGTTGGTCGTCTGTCTCCTAGGATAAAACAACTAGATGATCAGCTACAGTAACACAATTGTAGAGATCACGAACTATCATTGCATTCATCTATCACCGGAAAACTAATGGAGAAAAACTTTTCTTCTTTTGAACTAGCTAGCCAAAAACCTATTGAAAACTTATTATGAAATTGTGATTATAATCTAGCAGTTAACTCAGTATTTATAGGGGATTTTCAAGAGAGATTTACTCCAACTAGATATCTTTTAATACTCAAGTTTAAACAGATAATAATATTTTTTTAATTTGAAATATTCAAAACATAAAACCATCTTTTACTATTCAAACTTAAATATATATTATTTTAATTTAAAATGTTTAAAAATATATAATTATATTTAATATTCAAAGTTAACTAGGTAACTCTTACCTTTTAATTTTACATATTCAAAGGATAATTATCTTACTAATATTCAAATTAAAAATATCTTTTAATTTATAATATTCAAAATGAACATGAATTTAATTTAAATATAAAATCCATCAATAAAATTCACTATTTTTCCAACAATTAATTGTTATACGAACAATATGAAATGAAAAATGAAAATGAATGTAAAATATTAAAATTCTTAATGTATGTTGAATACAATTAGAAACCTTTCAGTATGTTTTTTATTTGTTTATAGCTATGTATAAGCAAGTAAGCATCTTAACGTGTTGTAATTCAAATACTTTGACTATTGTAATCTTGCACTTTTGAACTTATTCGAAAGTTTTGCTAAAAAAGACGGTTATTGGCCGAATGTTACTTCAGGCTGTCCTCAAACAGTTTGGTGGCGGGGGATTTGGAGGTTCAGAGACAGTAATTACCGATGAAGCCGAACTCAAACAACATCAGAAACTTGAGAAGCTTTATATCTCAACGCGTATGGCCAAGGTTGTTTAGTTGATACCTGCCATCAACTTTTGCCTCTTTTATTTTTCTCATTCTCGTTGGCCGATTTTGTTTTTCAGCATTTTCAAAGGGATATTGTCCGTAGTGTAGAAGGATATATTTTTACTGGGTCCAAACAAGTTGAAATAGGTATTATGTCAGTGAAAAAAAAATTAACATAGAAATTCCACTTTGAATTTAATAGACTTGCCATCATTGTTTTATTCTGTATTTTTTTCTTCCCGAAGGAACAAAACTGTCCGAGGATAGCAAGAAATATGGTTCTGAAAATACCTGTACCAGCGGTAATACGTTGTCAAAAGCAGCATTAAGCTTCGGACTTGCTCGTGCTCAAATGGAGAAGGAACGTGGGAATCTGTTGAAGGCTCTTGGCACGCAGGTTTCTCTACAATTTTTGTTAGTAGAACCTAAAATCCTCGAAATTTAGGTTTCTAAGTTCTTTGAATCCATGGAAGCAGGCTCATGCCTAAAATGTAAAATGTCATTTGATGACCTATACATGGATTCTTAGTTTTGGCATTTGTGGAGGATTTTTTTAACCTTCCCCCTGATTATTGTTTGCAATATAATCATCTAAGTTATGTTTTGAATGATTTTATTTGTTAGGTTGCTGAGCCACTAAGAGCTATGGTAATGGGAGCTTCTTTGGAGAATGCGAGACATCTTGCTCAGCGTTATGACAGAGTTCGACAAGAAGCCGAATCACAGGTTTTATAGGCTATTGCTATCTTATGCATTGGATGCTGCTTGCATTAATTCCTGCGAACATATGTACTCACTCATTCATGTATATTCTGAACAACTAGGTTTAGGATGTAAAAGGTTTGAATCCCACTAATCAATTGTGAAGACGGGGCTTCAAATTATATCCCTTTTGTTTCCTCTAGAGAGCTGTGGACATGTACACTTTGTGATTTATGATTTTCAAAGCTTAAACTTGAGAATTTGATTATGCTATAACTTTACACCCTCTTGGACCTAGACAGGTAATTGAAGTCTCCAAACGCCAAGCGAGAGTGAAGGAAATGCCGGTATATCACGAGAATATCATGAAATTGGAAGCCGCGGAAAACAAACTGGAAGATCTAAAGTCGAACATGTCAACATTGGGACAAGAAGCTGCTTCAGCAATGGCCAATGTTGAAGTCCAACAACAGAGGTTGACACTTCGGAGACTTATTGCTATGGTAATCCAAATTTATGTATATATATACTTAATTATAATTTACATGTAGCATGTAGGAACTTAATTTTGAAACATTTACCCTTCCTGGGTAATCTCATAAACAATTTTACCCTACTCCTTACTACAACAACAAAACCCTATTTCATATGCAATGGGATAAAGGGAGGTAGGGTAGTAAGCTGCCCCCAACGGTTGAGAGCAGCTCTGTGAAAAACCTCCGGCAGTCAGAACCCTACTCCTTACTAGATAACCTCATTTTATCTCTGGCCTGAAGGTTGAAGCTGAACGTACATATCATCAACAAGTCCTTCAGATACTTGAGCAGCTTGGAAGCGAGGTATGCAGTTTGTGCTACTGAGCCATTTTTCTCGATATTCTTTCACTGCAACTAAATTACAATATCATGTTTCCTCCATCTTCCGGATAGATGATATCCGAGCAACAAAGAATTGAAGCACCAAGTGTGGCGGACAACATGCCGCCACCTCCATCATATGAAGAAGTTAATGCATCTCAAACACACAGTGAGTCAACAGACGCGATGGGATACTTTTTAGGCGAGGTTTGTAACCCGGTCCTATATGATACCATTGGCACACTTGGATTACCAACTTATTATAATCTGTAAGATGACCGAGTAATTGATGTATTGTTGCAGGTTATGTATCCGTATAACGGTGAATCTGACACGGAGCTGAATCTCTCACTTGGAGACTATGTAGTTGTGCGAAAGGTTTAACCATAACTGTTTTATATTCATATATCTCTTCCAAGAATCTATTTTCACTTGTTGCCAGGGAAGAGAATTTGGTTATCCGGTTGTTTTGGTTTTAAAATACCGAAAAACCAAACATACTTGAAGAAACAACTGAAAAGTTTTGTTTTTTCACGTCCATTGGGTTTGGTTGGATTGAATAATATTTGAAATTCTGACCAAACCCAAATTAAAAAAATAGTATAATGTTTTTACTCAAGTGTCAGTTTGTTCGATTTTTCTGTTAGAAAAAATGTAAAACGATTGAATAAACACATCAAAGCTGAATTATATAATTGAATAAAATCGAAACCGGATGAACCGAGTTTGACCAGTTTCGGTCGGCTTGTTCCGTAAACTGACATTATACTCACCCGGATTCACTTTCTATGTACTCTTTGGCAGGTGACAGACGGTGGGTGGGCTGAGGGAGAATGCAAGGGCAAAGCAGGTTGGTTCCCTTTCGCATACATCGAAAGAAGGGAACGTGTTCTTGCGAGTAAAGTAGTATAAGTTTTCTAACACGTCTTCACCTTTGTTTGTTTGGCGTCTGAGAAAAAAAATTGTGATTTTTGTGTTATGTGTGCAGCTTTTCTTCTTGTGATATATATAATGTATGGGACCCTATGGGTATCCAGATAGAAGAGTTTTCGTCGTCCTGTGCCCTTATTTTTATGTGATTTATATAGAATAAATGCTGTATTTTCCCCATTTTTTAATATTCTTTTCATCAACATATTCGATTTTTATTTATTTGATTTTGCCATTAGTATTGTATTATATATTCAAAATGAAATCTAAATTTGAGTTTAAACATAGAATAAAAATAATTATTTTCTTTAAAATAAAGTGTTAATTGAGTAATTGACATTAATTTTTGAATTTGATATCAAATTTCTCATTTCCCCCCTCCTCTAATAGGTATTACATATTTAGAATTTGATATGTGTATTTTAAGTGTGCTTTATATCAAAACTAATTTGACTTTATGCTAAAGAAATTAAGGACTTCATTGATATATTTACTAATATTTTGAAGATTAAATTAAAATATTTTAAAATTTTATATTAATTTAAAATCTGAGTGATAATTTAGGGATGTTTGGTGAAAAAAATCCAAAGATGTGGGAGAGCGGTGGCATGTGAAAGGAGACAAAATTGAAATGAAGGTTGCACGTGAAGAATCAAAAGGAAAGGTGATGAGTGATATAGCTTGTGCTCGCGGTCACTAGGGGAATTGGCCAGGAACGACACTTGCCAAATTTCTCAAGTCATTTGCCCAGCAGCAGCAGGACCATCATCCCGCGAAGGCAGGGTCTGGCCGTGATAGATTTCACGTGCCAACTCCATTAAACTCCCACCGCTTCTCCTTCCCAATTCTTTGCTCGCTATATGCCAACGGACAACTCAATTTATGACACTACTATAAAAAATACAAATCTATTACCACAATAATTCTAATTTTTATTTTATTTTAACTCACTGCTGGCTCAAGAGACGAGCATTGTCTTAATATTAAACTTTGTATTATTGGAGCAGACAATCAACCCTTTACTCACCTTTTATTTTATTTTCTATTATTTCCATTAATCATCTCTTTTTATATATATCTCTCCTCGTGATTTATGGGATGATTATTGGAGGATCTTCCGGTTGTTTGAACAAATTTTCTAACAATTAAAATATTTGTGTTCTCGAAATATTATATTTTATCATTTATTAATGTGATTTTGCTTCCAGCCCCTAAAAAGATATTGATAGTACCTCAATTGAGAAAAGTACCGTTCATATATATAGTAGGTATAATATCATAAAACATCTATTAAATAGTCATTTTAGCATCTAATTTTTTAAAGTATTTTGATCAAACGTTTCTATTTTAGTTTTAAAAATTCATTTTAGATGAAAAAAATATTATATATATTAATCTCAGGGGATTACAAATAGTATTTGTTCTAAAAATTCTTAACCATCTGATAATGAAAGCTCAAAACACCCCTGCAGTCTCTAGTGCTCGAACATGAGACATTTAGAAATAATAACAATCCTTTAACAACTAAGTTAACTTGGTCCATACAAGTCTTTCTACCCTAAAATGAATAAAAAATCCAAAATAACTATTTAATCAAACATGATAAGCTCTTTTTCTAAACAAAATGTTAAGAACCAAAATACTTAAAATATATATATATAAGTTAAAGTGACAATTTAATTAAATGTTAGGAGTATTTTTTGGTATTATGCCTATATCATGTCATACTTATCTTGGTTTATCTATGATGTCAAACAATTGTGTAGTTCATCATGATTGATTTGAACGGAAAATCACAAAATTGTAACACTTAACAATTAATTTATAAATTTTAAAAATTAAATAACTAAAAAATGTTTAAACATTGTTCAATCGCATCTATTATACATTACCCTAGACTTTCCAATAAAATAAAAAGTAAATTATAGAAATAATCCCCGATTATGAGATGTTAATTTATTGACTTTCTCAACTATTAAAAATTACAAAATGATATAATGTATTTTTTTTAAGTATCAATTATTAAAAGTTATAAAATGGTCACCCGACTATTCATATATTCTAAGCTCATCATTTTTCATTAAAAAGTTGACAGTCGTATGAGTTGATGTTAACATACTAATTATGTTAAAATTATATTTTAGTTATGTCTATTGACACCATCGTTACTTTTAAACATTAACTCAATGACATAATGTTTCAAGCACTAACTCGACGACAAGATGTAAACAAAGACTTGATCCACAAAATATAACTCAAATATTTATGATGTAAAATTTTATCATATTTCAGTGAGCAAATTAATATCTAACTCAAACGACCGTCAATTTTTAACAGAAAAAACGTGTTTAGAATATATAAATAGCTGAATAATTATATTATAACTTTTAATAATAATTTTTTAATAAAATGATATTTTATAATTAAATAATCATTTTATAACTTTTAATAATAAAAAAATTCATCAAAACAGTAGTTTATAATCCGGGACATTTACGTACTTTATCATAAAATAAACCTCACACCTGAAAATTTAAAAAGGATGGAGTGATTGGGCGGACCAAAATAGATGCAATTTAAGCAAAAACCTACTGATTTTAGTAATATAAGCTTTGTCTTCTTTGTGGACATCCGCCAGTAATTGGCGCTCATTTTTAATTATATCTTCCAAAAATCCATATATTTCGAAACCCCACCGACTTCCACGTCACTCCATACTCCACTGTAAAAAACACAGATCTGTAACCCCCCACCAGTTCTTTGGGCTTCTTGCTTCATTTCAAATTTCATTATTTTTTTAAACATAATTTTATTTTATTATCTCTCTGCAACTCCCCCTTTGTCTTAAAGAAGACGAAACAGTCTCTTTCTTCTCTAACTTTTCTTCTAATTTCCATAGCTACTCTCATTCCAAGTTCATATTTATGTATATATTGAAAATGCTCTTCAGTCTTCTGCATGTCAAGCCATGTGAACTTACTGACACGCTTTTTCCTTAGTCTTCTTATTCGTATGTATTGTCTTTATTGAGTCACTGTCTCAGTGAGTCACGCACGCATTCTCTCTCTCCCTTGTATGGATTCTTCTTCTTACCCAACCAGAAGCAGCTCGCCGTTATCGTATCGGAAATCTTCGAGTTTCTCATCCACTTCTTCGACTTCTTCGTTTTTGAGCAACAAACTAACGCTTCACATGAGCTTCTCTTCGGCGTCTTCGTATTTCAACCCGGGAAGTGAATACGGTTCTCGATCCATGTCCGATTCGGTGCACTACGGTTCACAAAGTTTCAATGCTCGCACGCCGGTTGCTTACCCGTCGGACGAGATGATCGGCGAGCCATTGGATACGCCGTCGGGGGATAGTATTTCAGTCACGATTCGGTTTCGGCCATTGAAGTATGTTGTAGATCTGAGTGTATCATATTAGATCTCAATAAAGGAATTAATTTTCGGAGTTCTATTTTCAGGTAATGCAATTCATTTGATCTGTTTTATCTTTTTTTTCACCTGGTTGTAGTGAAAGGGAATTTCTGAGAGGGGATGAGATCGCATGGTATGCGGATGATGATAAGATTGTGAGAAACGAGTATAATCCAGCTACAGCTTACGGTTTTGGTAAGTGCTGAATTTGTTTTTGACATTAAAAGGGAATTTATTTCCGATTTGCCTTTGTTGTCAATTTCTGGAATTGCTGAATCTATCCATTTGCGAAGTAGCCTAAATGAATGAAGCAATATAATGTGCTGTTGGGTTTACTTATTTTTAGTTAAAATGATGATTTTTAAGCCTGACAAGTGGAATGAATGTGGAATTTGTATAAGTGTATTTGATTTGCCTTTTACAGACAAAGTATTCGGATCTCATGCTTCTTCTCAAGAGGTTTACGAGGTAGCTGCTAGACCTGTAGTGAAGGCTGCAATGGAAGGTGTTAATGGTATGGCAATTGAAATTTATGGAATGTGTATTGATTTCTTTCAGTTGATTGCTAATTAAATTTTAACTAAAGGTATCCAAAGATTAATCTACCTCATTTATTGTAATGTTGCTTTGTTTCACTTCTGAAATAATATTTTGTAATTGATTGAAGCTAATATTAACTTGTTGGAATTATAGGAACTGTTTTTGCATATGGTGTTACAAGTAGTGGAAAGACACACACTATGCATGTAAGTCTAATACTCTAATTGCCTCACTCAAACTTTTTTCCCCTATTGCTTATCCTATTTACTTATGAATTCTTTGAACTTTGTTGCATGTCAATTCTGTTTCTTATTAATAGAAAATTTGCTAGTTTTATGTTGCTTTGGGATGAAACTTTTATATATGGCAATTGGGGAGGAACTCCTTAAATACATAACTGTGTGGTTTCCTCCATAAATGGTAACAAACATTCAAGTAAAATAGGTACAGGTATTACACACTGTAAATGCTCTTTTTGGCATAAGGCATTGTATTTAAGTTTCTTGCATCATTTATCAGTGGAATTCTTGTATTATTCTGCGTTTATATTTGAAGTTATTCTGCATGAACTTAGAAACTTCGGAACTTTAATCTCAATTTCTAAATTTTGCTAAATTTATCCATTCTGAAAGTTAGTTTTCACATATATAACATGGGTAAAACTTTCATCAATTAGGACATATTTACTTGTATATTAGTGGTGAAACCAAGTCATGTATTATATATTTTCTTCTTATATCACACTCTCTATGTACCTTATATACTCTGGAAATGGCAGAAGAAAAAAAGATTTTTGTATCTGCGTTTTAGTTAAATTTAATTTTTACTACTTTATATCTGGGGATATTCTGTTGCCTTGAAACTGTATATTCCTTTGTCCCCTTATTGACAAAATTTTAATCACATTACTACTTAGTCCAATTAATATTAACATCCTGTGTGATACATCCTGATATTTATCAATAATTTTCCACCTTTTATTTAACATGAGTCTTATGTTTCTAATTTTATGATATGATAATAAAAAATTCCACTCATCTTACTTTTGACTCTTTTTTTTAATATCTACAGGGAGATCAAAATGCTCCCGGTATCATACCATTGGCAATAAAGGATGTGTTCAGCATCATCCAAGAAGTAAGTGTTCTGCCATAATTTATCAGGCAGGCCTAAATACAGGAACTGACAGATGATTGCTGTTTTCCCATTCCTTTTCAGCATGTGTTGTTTCTTAACCTTCTTTTGTACCTGTTTGACTTGAATTTGTTGGCTCCATTTTGATGCAAGCCCCTAGTTTTCTTCTCAATTTTTTTCCATCAGTTATAGAAATATAGTAGCTTGTTTTGATGTATGTCAATTGGTACAGCAGTACATTACATAAGTTACCTTTAGCACTTGATTAAAAAATGTTCTTTAAGTTCCATATTCATTTCTTTGCTTGGGTTTTTATGTTTCAATGCAGTCTTAAGGTTTATTTGTGCTTCATCTGTGCAGTGGCAATTGCATTTACTGGTTCCATAGGCAACTACTTACATACCCTTTCCCATTACCTTCAGTTTATTGGTGTTGAAAACTCGGTGCATTGATTATCTTGGAAAATAGTAGTTATACTACAGAAATGTTAGCGTGTTGGTCCATGGTTTTCTTGCTTCACATTGTTTTCTCAATTTGTATATGTAAAGTTTGACTAACTGTGCTCATATCTCAGACCCCGGGACGGGAATTCTTACTTCGTGTGTCTTATATTGAAATCTACAATGAGGTGAGTTGCACTTTCAATTTTCTGATTAAATTTCAACATGATCCTTGAGGTTTGAATTTCTTTCGTCTCAGGTTTACATTTCTGCTATAATTTATGATGTTCATTAAGAGTAGTTTTGTTCAAATATTAGTCGTATAACTTGTGGTTAAAATATTTTTCCTTCTGTTTCTTTTACGTTTAGAATTTTTTTATATGGTTTTCTTCTTATTTTGCTTGTTACATCAGGTGATAAATGACTTACTTGATCCAACTGGTCAAAATTTGCGCGTTAGAGAAGATGCCCAGGTATTTTGCTCAGCTTATTCAAAATTTTGCATTGTGTTTAATTTTGTTAATGGACTAGGTCTCATTCTCTCAAGAAGTCGTGTCTACACAGGACTCACATTCTCAATGTCTAATATCAATCTATAGATCTTCATTATAAACACTATTTTCTTTCTCAGTGGCCTTATGCTGATGTTATTGAAATGACTCAATAAAGTTGTTGATGGAATGGCTAGCAATTAAGGGCTAGTTTCATACTTTTGCTTATGTCAGCATTATCTTTCAGGGAACTTACATTGAGGGTATAAAGGAAGAAGTGGTTTTGTCTCCTGGGCATGTCCTTTCTTTCATTGCTGCTGGGGAAGGTGCTTGCTTTTTCTGTTTTCATGCCTTTTCCTAAATATATTTTCTTTCTACCTTCTATATTGATAATCTATTTTTAAGTGTGAATTTGTTCTTGGTGAACAGAGCATCGTCATGTTGGTTCAAATAACTTCAATCTCTTTAGCAGCCGAAGTCACACTATATTCACATTGGTAAACATTCTTGACATAGGAACTTACTTATTTCCCTGACAAAGTTTAGGGTATCCTTTAAATTTGTTTTAGTTGTTGTTTAGTTGATCTCAGAGGTTTTCTGAGTGTGGGTTTTAACTGTTCTGAAACAAAATGGATAATTTTGTTGTATGTTTCCTTTCTTTTCTATTTGGTTCTGGATTTGCAGATGATTGAGAGTAGTGCTCGTGGTGATGAATATGATGGAGTGGTCTTCTCTCAACTTGTATGCTTTAATTGATCTTTCATTTTTCAAGAACGTATATTTCTCTTTAATAAATGGCCTGACTTGTTAATTTCTTTGTTCCTTTATCCAGAACTTGATTGATTTGGCTGGATCTGAGAGTTCAAAGACTGATACAACTGGAATAAGGAGAAAGGAAGGATCCTTCATAAACAAAAGTCTTCTTACTCTTGGAACTGTAAGTGATTTGTATAATTTTTTTTATGGATGAATGCTCATTTCTTTCCCCTTGTTATTAAGAGGCTAGAACATACAAAACAATGTGCGTGTCCCTTCATCTAGGCTGCAGGATTTTAACCTATATTAAGTTGGTGGAAAAAATGAATTGAATCTTGACAAATGTATTTCCTCCAACTGTCGCAAATTATTCATCTCTGACTTGGTTTTATTAGCTGTTGCCTTTATTATTTTAGTTCTATAGTTTTGATCATCTGGTTTCATTGCGAAGGTAATAGGAAAGTTAAGTGAAGGAAAAGCTTGCCATATTCCATATCGTGACTCCAAGCTTACCCGCCTTTTGCAATCTTCACTAAGTGGGCATGGACTTGTTTCGGTCAGTTGATCAGTATATCTTATTTATAACTGTTTTCTTCTTGCTAATTCATATAGGTTCATTGGTTTTATCTTCCTCCGACATGAAATCATAATTTTCTGTCAGTTTTTTCCTCTAATCTTATTATGTAATCTGTCTGCAGTAATGCATCCTTTACCAACTTGTGATTTTTTTGCAGCTCATTTGTACAGTCACACCTGCATCTAGCAATATGGAGGAAACTCATAATACCCTGAAGTTTGCTAGCAGGGCTAAGCGAGTGGAAATCTATGCCTCACGTAATAAGGTTTCTATAATCTCTACATTTTTTCTATGAGCTAGTAGTAGAGAGATGCACTTAAGGCTGAATCTTATGCTGCTTTCAAAACTAAACTTCATTTCAGATTATTGATGAAAAATCATTGATCAAGAAGTATCAAAGAGAAATTTCTGTCCTCAAAGAAGAACTTGATCATCTAAGGAAGGGAATGGTTGTTGGTGTTAATCATGAAGAACTTTTGAGCTTAAGGCAACAGGTTTGGCAATTTCCTTTCTGCAGTTATATTGTTTTATTTGATGGCGTAACAATTTACCGTATTCTTCATGCTATATGCTCTTTTTGGGACAGTTGGAGGAGGGTCAGGTGAAAATGCAATCAAGATTAGAGGAAGAAGAGGAAGCCAAAGCTGCTTTGATGAGCAGAATCCAAAGGCTTACCAAGCTTATACTTGTTTCTACTAAAGTACAATCCCTGGAGGTTTGGGTGATTTACCTAGTCATCAAAGGAGTCATTCTGTTGGTGAGGAGGATGTAAGTTCTTTTGATAAATAGGTCAAACGAAAGGCTTATTGCTTTTACACTGGTGGTTGAAGAAGGAAGCCAACAAATTTTTCTAAAGGCGCACAAACATGTTTGTATATATGCAAATACATGTGAAGATACTACACAGCAAAGCCAAGTGCCCCATTTTATTCAAATGACGAAAAAGATGAAACAAAATATGTTCTACCTGTGAATTCTTCAGTGTTGATACCTGAACCATGCATCTGTATCACTAATCATATATGTCTGCTACTGAGTTTTGCTATCCTTGCATGTTTTTCTTTTTCTGGATTGTATTATGTGGTCATGTAAATTTTTTGTAGGTCTTGTTTTTTTAGTTTAATAGCATATTATGACTTTAATCTTTTTGGTACTTTTCCTTCATCAGAAACTGGACCTACGAGTAGGTGATGCTTTGCTCATAGATGACGAGAATCAAAAGGATTCTCCGTCTTTGGTATCAGCATTCGTTACGGATCCATGCTATGATTTCAAACACAGAAGATCCTTCAGCAGGAGGAATGATGAGTTCTCACCATCCAGCCATATGTTCACTGAGTCAACTCAAGCGGGTGAACTTATTAGTGGGAGTAAATTGCCGGCAGTATGTTCTGCTTTTTTCATTTACTTTAACATTTTTCTGTTTCTTTAATTAAGTTTCTCTTTTTCTGACTTGACAGTTAGATGGTCTTAGACCCACATATTTTTATTTTGTTGTCTTTTTAAATATTTTTTTATGCTCTAGTATTAAAGTCTCTGAAGCTTTCCTTTCTCAGAGTAGAGAGTAGTACTCTCTAATCCTCAATTCCACTTTATTTTCCTTTTCCAGTTTAGCTATTTGCAGATGAAATTTTACAACCCCTGCCACCAACACATAGGGTTTGTGTGCTAGATAAGTTTTAAATCATACTACAGTACCATATCATCCTCCATTATTGCTTTGGTTAATCACAATCAGAATTGCCTTCTTTATCCATACGTCTTTCTAGTTTTCTTAAATTGCTATATGTATTGCACTGATAAAAGGTAAGATTTCTGTGGTTATAGGGCCGGATGACATCAGATCAGATGGACCTTCTTGTTGAGCAAGTTAAGATGCTTGCTGGAGAGATTGCATTTAGCACTAGTACCCTGAAACGTCTGGTTGATCAATCTGTAAATGATCCTGAAAGCTCAAAAACCCAGGTATTGCTTTCCTGTCTTACATCTTTAGTACATTTTAATTAAGCGGCAGTACCAATGGATGTTCCTAATGGTAGGAAGAATTGGAGGGGTTGTTGGTATTCCTGATTACTTTTCTTCGGCAAAGACAAAAGGATGAACTGATCAATAATTAATACTTATTCTTTAATCTATTCTTACATTTTAATATTATCCTAGTGTCTGTGAGATTATAGGACTTATGACAGTGCAATCTGGACTAAACTTTGAGTTCTTGTATTTCCAGGATCTATCTACTCTAGAGTAAAATTTACTTAGTTTTTATAAAGGTCTTAATTAGCTTTTTCTGAATGCAGATTCAGAATTTGGAAAGAGAGATTCAAGAAAAGAAGAGGCAAATGAGGGTTTTAGAGCAACGCATAACTGAGAGCGAAGCTTCAATTTCTAAAGCATCATTTGTGGATATGCAGCAGGTAGTGTTATCTGTTTGTGGCAATGTTGTTTATACGTATTTTTTAAGATTATGGTAAATTATTTATTAGGATTTTATTGCCATTTTTTGCTTCTCTAACTCTGAACGATTTCTTATTGGCTTGTTGTCAACAGAAACTTATGAAGTTTATGACCGAGTGTAATGAGAAGAATTTTGAGCTAGAGGTTAGTGGTGTTCCATTCTTCTGATTTTTGGAGTTGAAGTACATTTCATGTGCACTGCTTTGCCATTGATTACGGCTTGTTAAACAGTGACAATTTTAAGTACTCAATTTTTTCCAGTAGTAGCGTGGCATTGATAGACAGGGTTTTTTACATCATTGTGTAATGAGTTTTATTCTTCTCCTTGATACAGATAAAATCAGCAGATAATCGTATCCTCCAAGAACAACTGCAAAACAAGGTCAGAGCCTTGTGATTGATGTCTAGTTTTCTCCATTAATAAAACAGTTTATTATGCCCTAATATAAATATTTTGTTGCATTTGGTCCTTTATGCGCATTTGGCTTCTTTATCAACTTGTTGATACTTACTACATTTATAATTGTGGGGCTATTTTGGCTTATAGTTTGGTGTGTTGGCAGTGTTCTGAGATTGAGGAATTGCAAGGGAAGGTGAATCTCATGGAGCTGCAATTGGCGTCTCTCTCCATTGACAATATATCATTGTCATCCAAACAAGGAATATCTGAAGAATACGTTGATGAGTTAAGAAAAAAGGTTCAATCTCAGGTAATTTACTTATTGCTGCAATTGTCCAAATCTTAATGGCTGTAGCTGTCTGTTGTCTTTAGTTTTAGTCTTCAAATGGTTTATCTGCATGTTGTAGTTTGACTTATTTATATAATCGATTTCAATGAAATTTCATGACCATGCCTCTACCTAAACTCACCTACATTATAGGAACAAAAAAAAAAACCGTTATCATGTGGGAACCAATTGCTTTTATATATTTTGTTTCTTATACCTTAAGAAATTTTAGTACAATTCAAAGCATGATGGTAGTAGCTTGCATTTCAAGTTTTGTGTCATCTTTTGTTATCTTTGTATAGGTGACATAAAATTCTCCTTTTGAGTGTTGCTTCTGCTACTTGCCCATAACCCAGTAGCATTTCTGGTATGCAAGTTCCTCGTAAAACTATTGTAGTTCATGGGGTCTAGACATGGACAATCACAAGAGGGATTGTCTTACATGTGGTTAGGTAGGAAAAGTACATAACAAAACATGGACTCTGGTACTATAGCAAGCATCTAACCTAAAACCTGTTGGTAGTAAGTGAAGAGGCCCGATTAAAATATGAGATCAGAAAAAACAATACTAAACAGGTGTGGGGTAACATCACTTAAAATTTTCTCTTAGATATTGCGTAAATTTTGGTGGAGGTATGTAGAGTTTCTATACTAAAATCATTCATTAGTGTGCCTTTGTATATTTAATTATATAATACGAGAATATCACTAGGTTAAGAGAAAAATTTTGATTGTCGTTGTGTATTCACTTCTCTTTCACCTTTGGGCTGTTCTAACTTCAAACTTGTGTTTATCCCTGCAGGAGATTGAGAATGAAAAACTGAAAGTAAAACAGGTGCAGCTTGCGCAGGAGAACAGTGGGTTGCGTGTCCAAAATAAAAAACTTGCCGAGGAAGCTTCTTATGCTAAAGAATTGGCAACTGCTGCTGCTGTTGAGTTAAAGAGTTTGGCTGGTGAGGTGACTAAGATCTCTATGCAAAATGCAAAACAAGAGAAGGAATTATTGGCTGCTCGAGAGTTGGCACACTCTCGAAGTCTTGCTAATCCAAATTTACATGGTGTCAACCGGAAGTACAATGCCAGCATGAGACCTGGACATAAGGGGTTGCTCTCTGGCCGCTCTTATGACTTTTCAGGAGTGGCTAGTGATGATTTTGAGTCCTGGAATCTTGATCCACATGATCTAAAGATGGAGCTACAGGCTAGGAAACAACAGGAGGCAACTCTTAAAGCTGCTCTAGCTGAGAAGGAATTGATGGAAGATGAATACCAGAAAAAGGTTGAAGAAGCAAAGAAGAGGGAGGAAGCTCTGGAGAATGATTTAGCTAACATGTGGGTGCTTGTTGCTAAGTTGAAGAAAGAAGGCGCTGCTAAGATTGATGGTAATACAGATGAGCAGCGTAGTAATGGTACAGACAATGTAGAAGTTCCAAAAGCAAACAACACTGAGAGCAACAATATCCTGAAAGAGAGACAGGCATCAGAAGTATCATCAAAACCAGCAAATGAAAGACCTAAGGAAGAACCCTTAGTTGTTCGCCTGAAGGTTTGTTCCTCTGCCAACTTTTCACTACCTTCCGTTTTTTCTTGAATTTTCCATATCCAATGTATATCTAGACAAAGTATGAGGATATGTTCCTCCAAGGATTCTCCAAATAAAAGGAAGAACAAAGAAAAAATAATAAACATACCCATGTCAGACACATACCCGTATCCAACATCACATTCATGTTTACTTTAGATTTCTGAAAGTGAGATTGCATACCTTGATACGTCTTGAAAAATGAAGATTGGGAACCGTGATGGGGTTTATGTGCCTGTGGATTGATTCACCGGTGGCAGAAAAAAGGTTTTCCTAGACGAACATTTTCTGTGTGATTTTTCCAAGACCAAATTACATTATTTCTCAAAGTTAGTCGATTTTCATAGACGACTACTGACTTAAAAGTCTAATACTAACAGGCTCGAATGCAAGAAATGAAGGAAAAAGAGATCAAGTCCCTTGGAAATGGAGATGCCAATTCCTATCTGTTGTAAAGTATATTCTGAACACCTATTTCTGCACCTCTTCCCCCGGTATTTTTCTTGTAAGTGATTTTCTGAGCGATATACACTGTCCTTTTTTTTGGCAATTAAGTGCTTATATGTCTAGAAATGTTTATGTTTTTTCCATTTTGCAGTATGTAAATCTTGTTCGCTTTCTTGTTCTGATGAGTGTGTCCAATTTATCGCATAAAGATTGCGAATATGCTTTTTTTGCATTTCACTGACACAACTATTCATACCCTCCTAATGAAAGGTCATGCAACTATCCCAAACTCGTCTTTTATTCTCAGATCTAATAGAATAGAGTAACTCTTACGAAAATCATTTGTTACAAGTATTTGTGTCCGACATTATTCAGATTTGAGGAAAGTATGATTCTTCAATATATGAAGAAAAAAACTTAAGCAAATTGACCATATGTTTGTTGGATGATGTGTACCCAACATCCGTATGCGATATTCACCTCGGGATGCAAGTAACAGAATCATTCTTGAATTCTGTTCGCATCAATAAAAGAACCATCCTGATTATGAAATTTTGACTCCACCCTTTCCTTCTTTTTGCAGGCTTGGGATCACCAGTTTCCTATTTTCGATGTGATAAGCGGGTACAATTCTTTCTTTAATTTATCTGTGTAACCGTTTTAAAGTAGTAAATCAAAACTTCAATGAGAAGCTGTAAAAATAATAAAAAGATTCAAGGTTTAAACGATTTTTGAAAAAAAAAAATTGAAGTTATTGATAAAAATGCAAGTACAAGAAGCTGCTTTGTTTTAAACTTTCAACTGTTTTGTACAGAAGATTTGTAAAATGTTCTTTTTGTTCATGAATCTCTTGTCCATGATTAATTTGAACCTTTTTCCTCCCTTCGCATGAATCTATTTATAGATATATATATGGATAAATATAACAACAACAACAAAACCTTGATTCTCATATGCAATGGGGTAAAGGAGGTAGGGTAGTAGGCTGACCCCAACGCCAGGTTGAGAGTAGTTTCCGTGAAGACCTCCGGCCGTCAGAAACATATATATGGATAAATGTTGTGTATTAAACGAAGTCCAAAAACAGTAAAAAAACAACCAGGTGTAATTTCATCAAGTGCTTATGTCACACCATGGTTTATAGACACTAGGACCTCTATTTTCTTTTTCGATGCGAGATTAATGTCCTATCAATTCGAGATGTGACACTTGGATATAGTACTACATGTCGAAACGATTTGAAATAATGGTGAAGAATAGAGAAACGAGTGAGGTGAGCATTTCGATCAGTCTCCACAGAGCAGCTTCATCGGCTTCTTTTTTATCCTAATTATTTTTTCTTTGATTTATATGAACGTTCCTTCCTATTATTACTCAAGGCCTATGTTTTCTTCCCCTTGCACCGACCTTATTAAATAATTTAACTCATCTTTCTTAATTGTGAAGTTAATTCTCTTGGACAATTCTATCAAATCTTATCATTATATTTCTGACATGAAAATCTATAATTTATTTATGATTAAATTATGATGGATCAAATTAATGAAATTTGATTCAAATTTTATGATGTTTGATTCGATTTTTTAAATGAATTGCTATTTGTTAATCATAATTTAAACAGAAAAAATTAACAAACCATTTAAAAATATTTAATGAACATTTATACGTAAATAGACCGCACGAGTTAGTAGGTCATTTGGTTATATAAATAATTTTTTTTAGCAGAACACACTAATTTTATTAAAAAAAAATATCTAAATTATAATGAAAAATTATGTTTAGAATCGTAAATTAAATACATATTAATATTTTCTTATAATCATTAATACAAGAAATTAGTCATTTAAGATAATAAAATGATCATACAAGGAAAATATCAAAAACATAATCAAATAAACTCGAACAAAAAATGTAGATACGAATATATCTGATTGCATCGATAAACGAACCACAAAAGGAGATCAAATTTTGAAAAACCTCTGACAAACTGCAAATCAAAGTCAAACGACGTGAAAAACTATATCCGAACATAAATAATGTATCTAAATCCAATCCGATATTCCAAAGTAGGAAAAATCAACATGATAACAAATAAATGTCATATTGATTAGTTGTGGCGATTTCAAATCAAACCCTGAGAAATAAGATAAATGAAAACAACGACTAAATTATCAAACACATGCCATTAAGACATAAAAATCAGTTATAAAGACAAACAAAAAGTGTCATAAAGATAAAATTATTAAAATTAAAAAAAAATAAAGATATAATATAACAAAATAAAAAAAATAATGAATACCGGTGGTCGATGACAACACCAAAATTTATGTTACCGTCGATCACAATAAGAAAAAGAAAAAATACTAACCGTACCCAAAGAAAATTTTTAAATATCAATATACCGGAAAAATTGACCATTACGCAAATATTAAAATAATTTACGATAACACAAAAAGAACTGCTACAAGTTTAAATTTAAGCTTAAGAGGAATGAGTAAGAAATTAAGTAATTATATATATATATTTAAAGTAATTATTTTATCTTTATTTGAACTAATTTGCGCAAGTAAGTAAAAATACGAATGAAATTAATTTATTATAATTATAAGAACTAAAAAAAACGATTAGTGGGGAAAATATCATAAGGAAACGAGAAAGAAAAAAATAAAAGGCTTACGTGGAAGCATATGGAGGTAAGAGAGCACAAAAATAAATCTTAACAATCTATCAGTTCGCTCGCTCCAGTTTCGTTTCTCTCCCTCTCCCCGCTGACACTGCGTTTCTGTTTTCTCACTACGCACACGCGCTGCTGATTCATTGAACTCCAAAAACCATACCAAAACAAAGGTGATTGAACACTCCATTGATCGATCCCGGCGTGCTTTCTTATCATCGGAAAGTTAACAGAATCTTAACCGTCGGTATAGTCGGGAGCCAATGGGAGACTCTCGTGGTGGATGCTGTCCCCCGATGGATCTGTTCCGTTCGGAGCCAATGCAATTGGTTCAACTCATTATTCCGATGGAGTCCGCTCGTCTCACCGTCTCTTATCTCGGAGACCTCGGCCTCCTCCAATTCAAAGACGTCCGTACGCTGTCCTTGTTTTTCTTTTTTCTTTTACTCGTGAATTGTGATCACTTGTGTTAATAATAATGTTGCTATTCAATTCTTAATTTCTATCGGAAATGTGTAATCTCACTTTGTTCTGCAATGTAATAGAACTTGAATTCCGGTATCGAGTCTTTATTGTAGTTTATAAAAAAAATCCTAGACTGGCATTAACTGCCCTGCCTTGTTAGTAGTAAGGATCGATATCTCGTTTTGGTTCATTTCTTCTCGATGATTGGTAGGGTTTTGGTTTCATGTATTAGTATATTTCTTTTTCTAGTTCTGTTTTATAGATTGTATGAGAAGCTATTTTGTTAAAGATTTCATTGATTTGATGGATCAGTTAATGGAGATTTGAGTCTGGTGTTTTTTTGTGTGTGTGTGTGTGTGTCTGTGATGCCTTACAGTTGAATTCAGAGAAAAGTCCATTTCAACGAACTTATGCTGGTCAGGTATTTTTTTTTTTTTTAATTTAATACTGTGGTTGATGCATTCTCGTTTACGTTAACAATTATAATGCTGTTAAGGTTCATTTCCATAATTTACTTTTAAGTATTATTTTTGAGATTTTTCGTTTTTTTCCTTTGTCTGTTAACATCTCTTTCTCATGAAGATTAAAAAATGCGGAGAGATGGCATGCGCTTTGCATTTTTTCAAGGAGCAAATGCTAAAAGCAGGCTTATCCCCTTCAGCAAAATCTGTGGCAGAAACTGACTTCGACGTGGATGACTTAGAGGTGCATTATCTGTTGCAAAGATATGGTTTATACTTTATATTATTCCTGAACTGAACCTTTTTTTTTAATAAAAAAAAATTGTAACTTGCTAGGTGAAACTAGGAGAACTTGAGGCAGGGCTGATTGAAATGAATGCAAATGGTGAAAAATTGCAACGTAGTTATAATGAGCTGGTTGAGTATAAGATTGTTCTGAAGAAGGTATGCCTTTTCTTTTTGCTTCCCTAATTAAGCTAGTCGTGGTAGCCTTACTAGTTCCCATACTTTTGCATGATGAGAAAAAGTATCATTAAGTATTTCTGGTGCAGTTGCTAATTCTTCCATTGAAAGGGTACGCATTTTTAGAGGAATAAAATATTCAGTATTTCTATCATCGAATGTTCTTGTTTCTAAAAAATATTTTAGCGGACTTAAATTAAAATATAAAATTTCTCTCTTCTGTAAATCATTTATAAAAAATGAAAATTTGTCATTCTCTCTACAGTCAAGTTGATATCTCTTTCATTTCCTTCCAGCTTGGAATGCTTTTAATAATTGCATATGATAATTTATTTTTCTGTTTAGGCTGGTGACTTTTTTCCTTCAGCCCAACAAAGTGCTACAGCTCAACGGAGGGAAATGGAATCAAGTCAAATGGGTGAAGAATCCATAGAAACTCCTTTGTTACAGGAGCAGGTATAGCAGCATCTTTCTTTTAGCATACTGTACTGATTAGTTTTGATGCATGCTTTTACTTATAAAATCTCCTGACTGTTCATGTAGGAAACCTCAACAGATTTGTCAAAGCAAGTAAAGTTGGGGTCTATAACTGGCCTTGTTCCTAGGGGGAAGTCTATGGCATTCGAGAGGATTTTATTTCGTGCAACTAGGGGAAATGTGTTCCTAAAGCAGGTTCCTATAGAGGCACCTGTCACTGATCCTGTTTCTGGAGAGGAGGTGATTGTTTTTGCCAGTTTTATTCCTATTCTTTTGATATTTTGAGAAAGGAGACAAAACTTAATTAATTATCATACAATATGTTAAAGTGGTGTTTACTGAATAATACTTGCATCACAGAATACAGATAGATATACCCACATATGCACGTGAAGGAATGTTTCTTGTGTTCATGTTACTCAGACTTGCATATGGTTATGGATGTGAATGTACGCAAATAGAAAACCCTTGATGGCACTGAAATGTTAAAATTGATCTAGTTTTTAAGTTTTTGAGAACAATAGGTTTCTTGGTAAATGTTTTTTTTTTGGTATTGATCATGCTTATGTTTGTTGTTAGTTGGTATCGTTTTGAAGCCCGGGCTTATGAAGAGAAGATCCTTAATCTTGAACCAAGTTTTGTTTGTCTTTGATTAGTGAATATCAATGTGCAGATGGAGAAAAATGTATTTATGGTTTTCTACTCTGGAGAAAGAGCAAAGAACAAAATTCTGAAGATCTGTGATGCTTTGGGAGCTAATCGTTATCATTTTTCTGAGGACTGTGGCAAACAGGCGCTGATGATTTCTGAGGTATGCATCATTTTTTCTTCTTCTTTAAACTGTCATTTCTTTATGCTTTTCTTAGTGGTTTGGTAGACTGGTCCTTCAATGTTTCTTACATAATATGTTGGTTTGTGTGACATTTCAGGCTTTCCAATTCTCTATTAATTAGACTGTTTGAGTTGCATGCATATCTTTGTTTTCATAGACCACTCCCTCAATTTTACTTCTTGATGAGGAACACACCCCCTGCCCTTGTTGTGATTGTTTCAATGCCACCCTTAACGCAACTTGAATCTTTCTGCTTTCTGTTTGGGATTTTTGTGATTTTTTTACCTGACTGGTCTCTGCGATCACTATAAATTTCAGGTATCAGGAAAAATTTCAGACCTAAAATCTACAATAAATGCCGGATTGCTTCATCGGGACCATTTGTTGCGGACAATTGGTGACCATTTGAGCAATGGAACCTTAAGGTCTGTTTGAAATTTAAATTATGTTACTTGTTGATCATCTTTTGCATGTGACATGTGCTTATGTTTTCCTCTTGCACATGAGATGCTAATGCATTGTTGAAGTCATAAATCGGCGAGTAAACTATTTTCTTTTACTCCTGTAGGTCAAGAAGGAGAAATCAATTTATCATACTCTGAATATGCTTAGTCTTGATGTAACAAAGAAATGTCTTGTGGCTGAGGCATGGAGCCCTGTTTTTGCCACAAAACAGGTATTAGTTTCCTGACCTTTCTTTACATATCCCTTTGTCCTTGATTGATATTTTTTAATTTGTGTCATCATGATCTTTGTTGAATTGTGGTTTGTTTGTACAACCTTGAAGAGAACTTTTAATTAATAGGTTAATGATGTATGACTTTGAGCATTTTTTATTCAGATTCAGGAGGCATTGCAGCGGGCTTCAGTTGACTCCAGCTCTCAAGTCGGAGCCATATTACAGGTTTTGCATACAAGGGAGTTACCACCTACCTACTTTCGCACAAATAAATTTACTGCTGCTTTTCAGGAAATTGTTGATGCATATGGGTAAGTTCACAGAAACTCTTTCAACCAATATAGCTCTGCTTAAATAAGAAGAAAAACAAAACCCAGAAAAAGTGATACCGATGAATTCTGAGTGCGAGTATATCCTAATTGTTATATCTAATTTGTTTCTGCACATTGGTGGACTGACCTGCTTCTATAACATATCAGTTCAAATTAAATAAAATCACTGACCTCATTTGGACCCTGGGAATTAGGTGTACACATTCTAATCTGTTCCTTTCAATTGTAATTTGATGCAAAATTGAAGGGATGAGGTCTATACTACATCCAAATTGAGAGAGAGAACTGAAATGGCTAGATAGATAAATTATTGACTGCCAAGCTGCATTGGGTTAGAAATGGAGAGTCGTGGTGAAATATTCCTAATGCATTCTTAAAGATTCTGAAAAGTTATTTTAGGTTACTATTGAATTTGAAGAAGAGATTGTTCAGTATTCATTTTTGTCTTATTTGACATATTCTCATTCTTAAAGCTTATTGTTTCGTATTCTGTTTTGGAGTCTGTCTTTTCTCTGTATATTGTATATCACTGTTCATGTGCTAATTATCATGTGACAGACAGAAATGTAATGCTCATTGTCACATTTAATTGCAGAGTGGCAAAGTATCAGGAAGGAAATCCTGGTGTTTACACTATTGTTACATTCCCTTTCCTTTTTGCTGTCATGTTTGGTGATTGGGGGCATGGAATATGCTTGTTACTTGCAACATTAGTTTTGATTGTCCGGGAAAAGAAACTTTCCAGTCAGGTAAGCTTGTGATGATATAATCAACTTTTCAGTTTCTAGAACTTTAGCGTTGGTGTGCAAAACTATTTGAGGACATATCGATTCCTCCATTGTTTTGTCCCTTTTCTGTTTATTTGCTACTTCTTTGTTGGTCTCATCGATGATTAAACTGCTGAAGGAATAAGATTCTCTTATGTTTTAACTTTGCTAACATGGTAAATAGATGTGTGACATTGGGTTATATTATATTACTAAGAGATTTTTGGTTTATTTTTGTGAACAGTAAAGTTCAATGAGGATCAACTTAATGTATAATTGTATACCATGAATGATATCATATAATGGATTTTGTGGAAATATGGCCTTGCCATGTTTTTGGTTTTGATTCGATGGGTTTCCTTACAAAGTAGGGATGCTTTTAGTTCTCCGTGTTTGTAATATTTATCTGCATTCCTTCTTGGTTTGTTGTCTCTATCGATGGAAACTAAGTTATAATTCTTGAAAACTGCAGAAGCTTGGAGATATAACAGAAATGACATTTGGTGGCCGTTATGTAATTATGATGATGTCACTCTTCTCAATTTACACCGGGTTTATCTATAATGAGTGCTTCTCTGTAGCTCTTGATTTATTTGGTCCCTCGGCTTATGCTTGTCGTGATCTCTCTTGCCGGTATTTCAGTTGGGATGTTACCAATGTTGTATACTCTTCCTACTTTAGTATAATCCCTTCCTCACAGCCTTTGGCTGCCTTTTTGCAGGGATGCATATTCAATTGGTTTGATTAAGGTGCGTGACACTTACCCATTTGGTGTGGATCCTGCATGGCATGGAACCCGTAGTGAGCTGCCATTCCTAAACTCTCTGAAGATGAAAATGTCAATCCTTCTTGGGGTGGCTCAGATGAACCTCGGAATTATTTTGAGTTATTGCAATGCAACATTCTTTGGTAATTGTCTGAATATCTGGTAAGTTTGATATGCTAATCGAGATATTTGCTTTGCTTAGATATTCCAGGTCTTTAGCTCACTACTGACTGAGGTTGCCTTTGCTTATGCATTCCTCAGGTTTCAATTTATTCCCCAGATGATATTTTTGAACAGCCTATTTGGCTATCTATCATTCCTTGTCATTTTAAAATGGTACACTGGTTCACAAGCTGATTTGTACCACATAATGATATACATGTTCCTGAGCCCTACTGATGAATTGGGGGATAATCAGCTTTTTCCGGGCCAAAAAACAGTTCAGGTTATTTCTTTTGCTTTTTATGATCATTTTTAATTTAATACCATTCTTTAGAGGAATGTTCATCCCACTTAATATTCTTGTGCATTGCTTTCCAGCTTGTGCTACTATTACTTGCCCTGGTTTCCGTACCATGGATGCTGTTACCAAAGCCATTTTTTCTGAAGAGACAGCATGAAAACGTATGTTATGCTGTTTCTCAATTTAGTACCAAAACATGTTTTTAAGCATTACTTCGATCCTCTTTCCATCACTTATTATCTTCTGCCTTTTCTTTAGAGGCATCGAGGCCAATCATACGCACCAGTTCAAACAACTGACGGCACTCTCTTATCAGAGTTGAATCATGACTCCCATGGTCATGATCATGAGGAATTTGAGTTTAGTGAAGTCTTTGTGCATCAACTCATACACACCATAGAGTTTGTGCTTGGTGCAGTTTCAAACACAGCCTCATACCTCCGATTATGGGCCCTCAGGTATGTTATGTTTTCAGTAACACCAATTTTAAACTTTGTTTTTGTTTGAATTTTTAAAAGATGGATTCTTTGGTGAGCTCATTTTTTCATTCACGTTCCATCTGATTTTGTAAACCCGATAAAGATACCACGCGGATAATCGTCCTTTTCGCAGAGAAATTGCTTTGTGCCTTCCAACATAAGCTCCCCAAGAATATGCTAGAGTTATTTTTTTACATATATTGTTTTCATTCATTTATACTAAAAGTTATCGAATTTTGTGGAAGCGGCAAATTCATCATGTTTGCTCTTCTCTTTTTGCAGTCTTGCTCACTCACAGTTGTCAGTTGTGTTCTATGAGAAGATTCTTCTCCTTGCTTGGGGGTACGCCTTTCGCATTACCTTATGCTTTTGCATGTGTCCTCAACGAGCAGAAATAACAAATCTTGACAGTTAACGTCTTATGATATTGCTCCTATGACTTATATTATCTAAATTTAGAATGAGCATTAGATAGGAGTATAATTAAATTAAACATGAGTGAGTGTATTCGATTTTATCTAAACTTCACGTCCATGTCGATATGCATATGATGATGGTGTGCGCTTTGCTTGCAACAGAAACGACAATATGGTCATCCTCGTTGTCGGTATCATTATCTTTATTTTTGCAACCGTCGGTGTATTGCTAATTATGGAAACCCTGAGTGCTTTCCTACATGCTCTGAGACTTCATTGGGTGGAATTTCAGAACAAGTTCTATGAGGGAGACGGTTACAAGTTCCAGTCGTTTTCATTCGCGTTGGTTGACGACAAAGACGATTGAAGCATCAAGTAGTCGAATAAAAAAACTATGTCGATGGAGTTGAATTTTGATAGGTAAGAAGTTCTGTTCCAACAATATTAGGAAATCGGATTTAAATGCACCCTCTGTATTGGGGAGTTGAGGAAAGCCTCAACATTGCTTTTTTTTTTTTTACTTCCCATTGGTCAGTTCTTTTTACCAGCATTTAATAAATTTATTTTTCTCTCTCTTTTGAAATAGAAGAAGTTACTAGTTGTTTACTTGCATGCAAACCTCTAAGTTCCAAAAACTTTCATGCAAACTGGTAGCAGGGCAGATTTTGTTACCTGAGTTCGATATTTATACATAAAGAATAAAAAAATTGTGTCATAGGTAAATTTCATTTTTTTCGTTTAAACCATGTGAAATCCATTAGTTTTAGGTGAAAATATAATTATGGAAGTAGTGACGGATCTAGAAATATTTTTCAAAGTGAAAACATATAAATTAAAAACAAAAGATTTTCGTATGGAAACGGGACACAAATAAATTTTTAGAGTGGTATATACATTTGCCACTAAATGAAAGAAAGAATGAGATTAAAATAAAATTGTTTATTTTATGTAAAAAAATATTTAACATAATTTTAATATTTCCTATCTATTTAAATTCATTCGATGTTTATATTTTTTGTAAAATTTAATATAATATATAAATAGATTTTATCTCTGTATATTATACAAACATCAGGTATATATATTCAAAAAATATGACATTAATGAATTGCTCTATTGCCAAACATTGTTATGAAATATATTATTTTTTAAATAATATCGAGAATTATGAACTTAAATATCAATAAGAAAATTTTAACCATTATTCTAAAGAGCTATTGACAATGAGAAAGATTATATAACTTGTGTACCATAAATACTAACATATATTATGTAAATGAATTTAATCTAGAAGTGATTTTAACGTATTTAAATTTTATCTAAAACATATTTGTTTTCGAATATTTTCCATTGACCGGAATACAGAAGTCAGAGCATTGTTTCATCTAGAACGGCGAAAATGATTTATTTCGATAATTCATTTAAATACAGCTAATAAAATAAACAAAAAAGGTAAAAAAGAGATAAAGGTGCGAAGTCGGTAGTTCTTTTGGGGGCGGGTATATAAAGGGCAAACTAGTAAAAACGAACGTGCTTCTTTCTTCTCTGCTTCATCTCGATTTTGATTTGAGATCCAATCCCAAAGCCCCAAAAGTCTTTGCTGTTGGTTTTCAGTAATATATGTATCTGCGCCTTATCCCCAACTTAAGCCCAAAGGTACTTGACGGTCTTTGATGAAGCGACGGCAACAAGTGTAATTCAATGGCGGAAGTTACAAGCATGAACAACTGCTCCATACACGACGGTGCCACCGATACCGAGACTAACAACGGTTGTACTACCAACGGTACCGTTATGGATACCGTTAAAGTCACTGTGAAGAAAGCGAATGTGAAAGATCCGGAAATTTTCAGTTGCTTGCTTCAACCGGCGAATTCAGATTCCGATCGCGATTCTGTCGGTGTTCGGCGATTTCTTCTCGCTCGCAAAGCCGAGTACGGTGTTCATCGCCGACTTGTAAGCTTTTATTCTTTCTCCTCTCAATTTGGCTGCGTATATTTGTAGGTTTTAGCTGCGGATCTGGATTTTGGTTTGTTAAATAGCATGATTTTGAGCTACTTTTATAGGATTTGCATAACTAGTAACGCTAGAATCATTGTTCCATTTGTTCGTATTGAAATGGAAGCTTTTAAGTTCGTTTATTTGTTAAATACGAAGCAAAACAAGTTCTTTTATCTGGTTTCATTTTACATTCACCAATTTTCCACGATTTCACTTCGTTATAGGTTTTCTTAAGCTTTCATTTTATTTACAAAGAAGTGGCAAGAGAACGTATCCTTTTTGTGAAAAATTATCTATAAAAATGACATTTTCTTTGTTTCTGTTTGGAATTTATCTTAATTCTTCAATTAATTTGAAGGGTTGGAGATGTAACGGAAAAGGTTATGTGGCTTATCGAAATTACATTAGTAGGCCAAGAAACTGGGAAAGTTCACAACTACCAAGCTACTCAAGCACTCCTGGGAACAGGTATCTTAACTATCCAGAACTAACGTTCTTTTAAACATTTGTTCATTTGCTTCACGAAATATGGCTATGAAAGTACCAACTGCAGCTGCATTTTTTAGATTGAATGAATGTCAGTGGCTAGGGTTAAAGATGTTTAATGAACAATCAAGTGCTAATTTTGTGAGTTCTACTTTAAAATTTTATGTTTTATAAAATTCTGACGTCAGGGTAATTTACTGGTTGATGCATCAGTGGGCGATGGATGTCAACTTCAAGTCCACTCTCACATTTGTTCGAGGTGGAAAGCTGGAGCTCAAGCAAGGTATATATAATATTTGTCATGCAATTTTCGTTCTCAATCAGTTAGGGCATGGATTATATTCTTAGTTTGCATTGTCCATTGCTGTCTGAATTCAGCAAATGACTCTTTTTATTTTATATTCGTTTTGATCATTTTTCAAGACCACTCATTCATCATGTTCTTGATATGAAATGAAAGAAAGGAAGGCTTTAATTTTCTTATTCATTAAAAACGGACTTCTTGCATGTCAAGGGATAAAACTTGTATGTTTCAAAGTCTCAGTTATTATAGGATTTGGAACCTTATAAACATGCCTTCAAAAGAAATGAAAGAGCTGCATACCTTTCCCTTCTTGCAGGATTTAAGAAGTGGAGCTCTGGCTTCAAATCATAGAACAAGTTTCAGCTCAAGCATGAGTGATAGTGATCGCTCTCATGGAAAAGGAGCTGAACCTGCATATTCGTTTGTGGGAATGCACTGCATCTTTGATCAGTGCAAAGCTGCTGGTACCTTCTTATAAATCTTTAATGCAATCTAAACTCCTTTCTTCTTTATCATGCTATTTTGAGCAGTGAATTTTGATCTTTCGAAATGAAGCAATATGATTGGTCTTACATGCAGTTACAGTTTTGAAGTTTGGGCACATGAGTTCTGATCTACTTGCATATGGGGCTGCAGATGGGACTTTAACAGTTTGCACTGTCTCTGACCCACCTTCAGTTATCCATCAATTAAAAGGCCACTCAAAAGATGTCACAGGTTGGATATACTGGCATTATATCTGTAGTCTTTCTTATATCTTAAAGTTTTTGCATCCATGCTGTCTGCTAATGTCTTCCATTTATTGAGATTGCGGTGTGGTCCATGTCTGGTTTACTTGGTCTATTCCATTTTCTTTATTCTCATTTTGGAGTTACTGTGGAGTTGAACTGGGTCAGCAAGGTTCTATCCTTTTACTTATGAATATTCCTCATGATATAAAATGGATGCTAGTCTCATTAAGTTTCCAGATATATTTGAACAATTCATCATTATGGTACCCTACAATAGCTCCTATGGCTTGCTGTGGGAATGATACATTCAACCAAATCTTTAAACAACTGGTATTAGGTGTGCATATATTCCCCTTAATCTAAAATGGATGCAAATTTACATGCTATATGTTATTGTTCTTCTCATTAAATTTCTAGATATTGGTAACTAGGATTGAGTATCATTTTGATAAGTGTGATTTGAATCTAATGGTTTTAACTATGTTTCTATCAGATTTTGACTTCTCATCTAACAATCAATATATCGCGTCATCATCAGAGGATAAGACTGTGCGAGTATGGGAGTTATCGAAAGGCCTTTGCATAAGAGTAATATATGGAGTCTCTCAACAATTGTGTATTCGCTTTCATCCTGTGAGTACCAATCGTCATCACTAATAAGATATCCAATTCAGGCCATGTAAATTTTTTATGGTTATTCTGCATTTTCTTGTTATCTGCTGTAATATTGAAACCAATTCCGTTTCAACCATCCAATTTTCTTATCAAAAAAGAAAATCTGCTCCAACCTGTGAACATGAATGCTTGGTTTATATGGCCTAATTTTAATTGAGGCTGCAAAACAATCTTTATGTCTTATGAAACTTTAGTTTATATCTTGAAAAAAAAATTGTGGATATACATTGTATGTATATTTAATTTGGGTCAACTGCTGGCTAAAATGTTTCTAATCTCTTATTTTCTTGGCCATAGGTAAATAACAACTTTCTTTCAGTTGGCAACACAAATAAAGAGATCACTGTAAGAACTCCTCCATGTCTTTACTTACTCTTAATTTACAGCTTCTTAGCAAAGTGAGAAATAACCTGTTGATCATCTCAAGTCAAATTTAATGAGCAATCACTGTGGTTGATGTAGTATGGTAAATTGGGTAGTCTATATCATCAAATTTAGACTCTAGATATGTTAGCAAAATTCATTACTTTCTCTAGTAAATTGTTTTGTGAATTTTGATGTTTAGCTTGGGGTAAGACAAGCCTCTGCCCGTTTAAAGATCTACAGTGAAATGTCCAGTTGGAAAGCTTCCACACTATCTATGGCGGGCAGATTGGTGTTGATAAAATTAGTTCTGTCCTCCTTGCCGATTTTCTTCCTCTCTGTTTTCAGAATCCTGAGTAAGGTTTATAGGAAGTTAAATTATCTTATGGCTAACTTTTTGTGGGGAGAAGGTTCTTCAAAAAGTCGAATTCACTGGGTGAATTGGAAAAGGGTTTGTCAACCCTTCGAGGAGGGAGGTTTGGGAATCTTGGATTGAATTTCGCTAACAGAGTGCTGCTAGGTAAATGGGTATGGAAGTTCGCAAATGAAAAAGACACTCTTTGGAAGAACATGATTTGTAGTAAACATAATGTGAGTAATCTGTCTTTAGACCTCAAAAAGGTAGTCTCTCCTTCGGATTCTTGGATATAGAAGGGTATTACAAGAAACTATTTGGCAGATGATGCAATTGGACATGGTTTGTGATCTCACTCGAAGATTCAAGTAGGCAATGGCAAGTCTATTGTATTCTGGCACGATGTTTGGCTAAATGAGGATTCTTTAAAGAATCAATTTCCAAGGATCTATGTTCTTTCTAATAACAAGTGGGGAAAAGTTTCAGAGTTTGGCAGTTTCTTGAGTAATAGATAGATTTGGAACATTCAAACGAGAAGGAAACTATGTGATTGAGAGCTGGATTACTGGATTCAATTGATGTCATTATTGGAGAATGTTGGTATGTCTGATTCGGTGGATGATTTTCTAGCGTGGTCGGGGAAGAGAGATGGACTGTTCACCGCTAAAGCATGTAGGTTGACTCTTTCTACCAATTCAGGGGGTAGTTTCAAATGGAAAAGGTTCGTTTGGTCAGGTTTGGCTCCCCCAAGAGTTGAAACTTTTCTGTGGCAGGTCTCTCATCAAAGATTGGCAGTTAGAACGGAGTTGATAAGAAGAAGTGTTACATTGGAGGAGGTCTCTTGTTCGTTTTGTGCTAAGCAGAAAGAAACAGTTCAGCATTTGTTCATATCGTGTTTGGTTGCATGGGACCTATGGAGCAGTTTTTGGAGGTTATAGGAAGTCTCGTCAGTCTTACCTAAAGATCCAGTCTCTTTGCTGTGTTCTTGGTCGGACATGAGGCCAAATTCTCTAATATGGAGCTTTATACCGGGTGTAGTTCTATGGTCATTATGGAAGGCTAGAAACTCGGTGGTTTTTTATGATTGGAAACTGGACAACCATACTCTTTTATTCATTTGTAGATTTAGATTGGCTAAATGGTTCCTGGCTAAGCACCCGGACGTCATTATTCAGTTAGACTCCCTTGTAGGGGACCCTACACTTGCAGACAAGCATTATGCTAGGGACCTTAAAAGGATGAAGGTTCAGGGCTGGCTTCCTCCTCCACTTCATTTTTTTAAAGTTAACGTTGATGGGGCAGTCAGTGGGGACGGGCTGCTAGGGGGAATTGGGGGCATTTTAAGAGATTCAAAAAGTAAAATTCTTGGGTCTTTCTCGCACGCTGTTGGCCCAGGTCCTCCTCCACTCGCTGAGCTGAAAGCCATTGAGAAAGGCATTGACTTTTTTCTCTCGTCGGACTAGGCGATGAAGGAAAGGTTAATTATAGAGAGTGATTGTAAATCAGTAGTGGATTGGATTTTGCTACCGACATCATCTCCTAGCTTTTTTAGTTTGTTGGTTCAGAAAATTACTTCCCTAATCTTGGAGAGGGAGATCATTATTAGACACATCCCGAGGAGCTGCAATTGTGAGGTTGATACTTTAGCTAAACAGGGGATTGGATGATAATTAAGGTTGCCTTAGAGGTTTTTCAGTAGGGTTGGTGGTCTATTGAGGTTGTTGGGGCTGAGTTAGTTTTGGTGTTGCTTAAGGGAGGTCTGGTCGCATTGGGGGTTTAGTTTCTAAGTTCTGTAATTTGTAAGGTTTTGTTAGTGTCTTCTGGTTGTATTTTATGTACTTTGTCTTTGATTAATAAAATCCTAAGGCTCTTTTCCTCTCCTAAAAGATCCATTAATCAAGGAGGTTTTTAATGAGGCCTGAAATTCTTATAAAAAAAATATTTTAATCTTCATGCACTCCATACATTGTTTTGCATGATGCATTTGGATTTTCTAAGTTCCCGTATTTACGTTTTCAAAAATTAGGAATCTAAACTCCTTTCAGTCTCACTTCAAACTTCATTGAATCAAAAACTGCATATACCTATCCACTTCAATTTACCCCAACATTTAATTGGTACCTTCCTCTCTTCTGTACACCAGGTTTTCAATTTCAGCACTGGGAGGATTATTACCAAATCCATCTTCGACAGTGAAGTTACCTCAATGGACCATGATCATACTGGTCATCTCGTTTTCTGTGGTGATGCACAGGTATCTCTCCTATGTGTCCATGTTGTAATCGGAGAATCAAAGAAATTCAGTATAGTCCTTCCAGAAAGTTTCTAATGAGATGACATGTGTAGGGATGTGTATACTCTGTAACTATGGACTCTCACACAGGTGCATTATCCCGTTCTCATCGTTATAAAAGTACCAATAAGCAGAAATTTCCGATCACTACTGTAAAGTATCGAAGTTTCTCATTGCTGGCCGGGGGTCCTGTGTTGCTGACATGTACTAAAGACGGAAGTCTTTCATTCTTTAGGTTTGTTGAGAACAATATGCCTTCTACTTTAGTCTTTATGTCATGTAACTGATAGCTGGTATGTTTGCAGTGTTGCTTTGGAAGTACAAGGTTATCTAACCATACGTTGCTCGCTCAAATTGACTCCAAGAATACATAGTATTCGAGCATCCTTCTGCCCCCTGCTTTCCCTTGATAAGGGAGAATATATAGGTTTGTATCTGCAACTTACTTGCCACTTACATGTGTTTGACCTCATTCTCAAATCACAATAGCCAGAGATATGGTTGTTATATCATTGCTGATATTATGGTGTTTTGTGCTGTGAAGTTACTGGGAGTGAGGATTCAAATGTCTACTTCTATGACTTAACTCGGCCGAAACATACATGTGTAAATAAGCTGCAGGTTACAATCTCGAGTACTTGTGGATAACTCATTCGGAACTTTTTTATTTATGTTTTAACACTTAAAATCATTGTTGTTTGCAGGGTCATCGTTTTCCAGTTATAGTAGTAGCTTGGAACCACGGAGAGAACTTGTTGGTTTCAGCGGACCTCTATGGTGTTGTTATAGTATGGAAGAGAGCAAAAACAAGTTAACGCCGATGTATAACATTATACAGCGATATACGGTAAAAGCCCTAAAACACATACACCCGATAGATGCATTAGACTGAAGATGGAAAATCTCGGTTTGGTCATGTCGTGAACCATTCCAATGTCCCATTGATGAGTAAACCATGCGATCATCGGTTGACTAAATTTTCATTTATGATATTTTATATTAAATGTTGAGGGTTTTTTTTTTGGGGGTGGGGTGCAATTGCTACAACTTGGGGTAAGCCAGATGGGGAATGGAAAGCACGTAGATTTAGTTTATGCTCTGCTTCTTTGTGTAACTTAGCCATTGCACCAAAAATTGTAGAATTACATTGATGAATTTGATTTCCTTTTATTTGTCTGTGATTGATCTTGTCATATATTATGATTTTTAAGTTGCACCAATTCAATTAGTGAAATACTATAAAAATCTGGATTGGGTTGTAATAAATTTATAAATTGGAAAACAACATAGTATGCAACACAAACTTAATTTACAAACCAGAGACGAACAACTGGCTTACAACCAAAGCATAATTGAGCTCTACTGACTGGCCCCAAACCCTATAATCAGGACAGAAGGTTTTCAAACCAGTGAGTCAGTATAAACTCGGCCATCATTTAGAAAACCACTCCATTCTCTTGACAAAAAGCACTAGGCTTATGTACCCTTCTTCACCTCCGTAGCCGTTTTGTATCCACCTGTAACACAGTGTCGATGTTTGCACAAATACACACACTTGTTCATGGTGGGAACAAAAATCCATTCATGTAAACATAAGACTCCAAGTTATTCTCAATACAAAAAATGATATAATCAGCGGCCTCTAGGATCTCTTTAAGGTGTGAGCTCTAGATTCATACGAGAATTTTATGTAACAATGTTCAACAACATGTACTCTCTTTTTCATGTTCGAGTGTCGGATGCAAATTTGTTCAATTTCTTCCAAGTTTTTTTTTATGTATTTGATAAAAGCTTGGTTGTGTGGTAGACACGGGTTTTGGGTTTTGGAAATGGATACTTTAAGAAATTGATTAGTCGAAGCATCATAGAGTAAAGGCTACCGAGAAGGAACATAAAGAGAACGGAATACGAATACCTTTGTATTCGAGTGTCTGGAATTGGCATGGGAATTCCGCAACTTCTTCTGACCTTCAGGTAAACAAGTTTCACAGAAGAAGTGATCAAGCCTTTTCGCCTCCTCTTCCGTCATTTCTATACAAGCAGGGTGAAACCTGAATCAAAAGTATATGCTGAACATGGCAACCGTTTTTACACCATACTGTATAAATCCGCTGTATTTTATTCACAGAAGCTAACAAAGAAAGAGCCATCGAATCAAAGTATCATGCCCGACATGGATACTTAGAGAAAAAAGAAATTCAAGTGTTGAAACTCCAGTTATAAAACATCTAAGGAATCTGTCATAGCTAGAAAAGTGTTACACCAGCACTCAATTCCCTCTGAACCGGAAACACACTAGGCCGTTTCGGGGAACTCCAAGAATCGATTGAAACCCTCGGTTTCGGAGCATTCTCTCAAAGGGGTAATCTCGTTATATGAGTCTAACATCTTTTAAGCTGGACCGTTAAGTGCTAATAATAGGAGGTTCACTGTCCGACACGATGTAAGAATAAAGGAATAAATCAAGATTGTTAGATGTCGAATCTCCGTCTCTAATTGTCATCCTACATCTCGATTTCCAAGGAAAAAGTTGGAGGGGTTAGAGAATATAAAAAAGGAAGGAAGAACCCCGGGGAGGCATTCTTAAGAGATTCCCAACATTCCAACAACCAGAAAGAAAGTCAATCTCAATACTCATTATCCGATCTGTAAAATCGGCTCTTCGACCAGACATTAATTGCAGCTTACCAGTCTACCATTGTCTCTTAATTAATTTGACCACCTAAAATTATCAGTCGTTATACGTGAACAAAAACCATTATGGGGAGAACTCGTGCTCATATTTTGAACAGCTTCATACAAAATATTAATCCACAAATCGTCACATATAAGATAAAAAACTAAACTAGTCGGCTAAAATAACCCAAAGCATCCAACCTACCAGTCACTGCAGCCTTCGCACTGAACCATTAGATCGTCAGGATTGTAAGGCATCTCACATTTGCAGTAACTGCCAACATTAAGTAAAACCTCAACAACCCCAACCTATAATATGCTAAAAGAAACCCTTTAATTTTGAATTTAAGCAAGTAATGGTGTCTATTGAATGAATGAAAATGAACAAGTTCTTTTAACAATTTCCCAAAACTTTAATTAAACCAAGTATTGCTATTAATTGAAACCAACTAAACCTTTTCATATACTTCGAGACAAGAACAATGCAGCTCAAAATGCACAAATTTAAGCAATTAACTTACAACTGTTCCGTACATAAAATTTTAACCATTTCCTTTTCTAATATTCAAGCCAATGTATAACCAACTTCTTTTTTACTTGTCGAGTGATTAACTAATCAAAACATAACTAGAATTTTTTTTTAAAAAATGATCATTAAGTCACTAGAATATCAATTTGGTGGGAAAATGAAAACCATTAGCCACTCAGAAATTAAAAAATATAGTAAAAGTAAAATGAAAATACTGAAGGAAAAATAACTTACACGGCCACACGATCAGGATTGAAAGCACCGGTGCAGGAATTGTACTCGAAACGACAGAAGTAGTCTTCGTTTCCAACAGCATCAAGCTTGGTATAGCTTTTGAAGCTATGAACCGTACACTTCGCTTCAATGGTATCAACGCTTTGCACGTCGTAATGATCAGAGGAGAAAATCTCCTTAGAACCGTGGAACTGCCTCCTGCCTCCGATCGACTCCTCCGGCCGATAATACCACTTCACGTGTACCTTCACGTTTCCCCCACGTGTGTCCGCCTCGATCCGTTCGATTCTCGCCACGTATTGCTGTTTCGATCGCTCCGCTGGTCGCATCAACACGCAATCCCCCGCTATCAATTGCCACCACAACTTTTAGGGACACCACAAAAAAAAACTTATTATTGCTCTCATCTTATTTAGTTCTTAAGGCTTACCTTTAATTGTCTTATTGATTTGCCTAAGTGTATAAGACTCGATAGCTCTCCTCGGAGCTTTGCCTTTGGCCATGGCGGAGCAATTTTCTTCGGGAAACAGATATTGCGAATTTGACGAAAAAAGAAGATTTTGAAATAATAATTATTTTAAAAACTTTTATATTTTAGATTTTGGCAGGGAGTTTAGATTCAGTGTTTGTCGGGGGAATTTGTTGTTGTCTGCTGGGAGTTTAATCGACGTTGGATGGGTTTAAAGTGGGGACATGATTGAAATTATGGTAAAAGTTTGAGGGGTTTTAGGGGAGGATAAGCGAGAATCCACGTAAAAGGATGATTAGATTTGAGACGAGGGAGCGTGTTTGTACGGTGGCGTTTCATGTCGCGGGAATCTGGGAGTACGGATTCTATGCAACCAACTTTACATTGACAAAGTGTTGTAATTCCCTCTGTCGTTGCCACGTAAAAGTAAGAAAGTTTATTCTTTCTTCTTCTTTTCACATTGGAAGAAGAAAGTAATACCAAATATATTACAAATCAAAAACGCATTCACTTTGATTCTATATAAATAAAACCTTACGTTTGGGGAAGATTGTTCCTCAAAGCATACAAGGATTCATTTCACTTTGATTCTCCATTTAATATTCGACATGTGAAATTTAAGCATAATGTTAGTTACCGGTGTATTTTACACTAATTTTTGTACGATAATATGTACAAAAATAATTCAATCTGAATATGAAAATCATGCAATTTGGCTCTTCTATATTACATTTTTGTCCATTATTATTAGATTTGGTTTTCTCCTATTACTCTTCTCTTCATTATCATGTAATGCAAGTTTAATCATAATTCATAACTTACTTTATGTTTAATAATAGGTCGTGTGTGCAGTGAAAAATATAATAAACTGGATATTAACTTCGAATTTAAATAATTTAATATTTATCTTATGATCTAACATAAACCTTTAAAATATAAATTTAAATGGAGTGATGAAATTGAAATTAAATTAGACTTAAATAAAAATTGGGAATATCAATCAAAATTTAATGTAATTTTGTAACTCTCAAATCTCAACCTAAATTCCCACTTTCAAGATTGGAGTGTTTATGGAAATAGAGGATGCCATGTTATTTATTTCTTTAGGTTAAAGAGGTTGGAAATAATGGGATGGTAAAATCACACTGTTAGCATTGATCGAACATAATAATAAAAAATAAATAATCGAATAATTAGAATCTTGTTGTAGTGAAACCATTGCCTTAGAAATAAATTCGTCCCGTTGTGTGTAATCGCTTCAACAAGAGGATTGTCCCTCGAGGTTAGCACGATCGCTCGGAGATTTTATACACCTGAGATTGGAGTGTACTGCTGATAGTATTGCTCTTCTTCATCGAAAAACAGAGAATGCTTAGAAAGCTTTGAGAGAGGATACGTGAGTGTTGAGTGAGTGTTGAGAGTGTGTTGAGAAGCTAACAAAGCTTCTCTATTTATAGGCTAAGTTCAGAGATAAAATCGCCCAAGGAAAAAATCATATATAAATATGATTTAATTTTCGAATTTAAATATGTTGTGACTGCTTATCATAAACGACCACAAGGCGGACGGATTGCGACAGCAGTGCGAGATGATCTCTTGTTCTGTGTCACTCAACAAGGGAGGAAAAAATATATATTATAAATACCTAAATTAGTAGTATTTCCTAACTCTATGTGCGGTAGTGTCTAAGCATTACTGACAAAAAATGACATTTTGGGGGGTTTTTTCAAGGTTCGAAAGTCTGGACGAGAGATAGTTAAGCGTTTACCATTGACAATCTTTAGCTGATTTTTTTTTACTTCTTCAATGCCCAAAACAATATCTAATCAAAATTTAAAAAATAATAGATAGTAAACGTTTATAGTTCACAACTTAAAATTCTAGTTATTATAATTTAATCAGATTTTTGGATAAGTAATTTATATTCCATCCAAGAAAGCAGCCTAGCTACTAGAGTAAACAAAGAACCTCAATACAGACCCCAGTTCAAGTATAAATGGCTATTAACATCCTCAATCCTAGGACATCCAAATCTACACAACTTGACTCTAACATCCTCTTTTATGCTATTTACGACTACATCAACCGAGCGAGTCGAGCCTCGAAAGAGTCTATGATTACGCTCCTCCCAGACAAAATACAGCAGACCAGTACAAGCCAACTTCATGATACGAACTCTGATGGATTTGCCCTTCAAGTTTACAATCAACCAATTGAAAATGTCACCCCAACTGTTAAGGTCATAACGAATATCACAAGCGATTAAAATAATCCCCCACACTTCTTTTGCAAAAGGGCATTCAGCAAAAAGATGATCGCGAGATTCAATGCCAGAGCCACACAAACCACATACATTGTCAATATCCAAACCAAACCGAACAAGCCTGTCTTTAGTAGGCAATCTGTCGAGAATGACCATCCACGAGACAAGAGAGAATTTTGGAATGTGAGCAGGGAACCAGATCAGTCTATGCCAGTTTACCTTCGCCTTGCAATCCCGGATATTGTCCCAAATCCATTTTCCGTTAATAAGACTCCAGTTGGGGCAAGGGAGGAATAAACGTCTAGCCTCCTCCCGCATACTCAGAAGCTTGCTCAGGATCCAACTGAAGTGAGCTTTACACTCAACATCCCAAAAGCTAACTGATTTGAAACAATATTCATTGATCCAGGCAATCCACAGAGAGCCTTCATTAGCCAAAATGTTCTTAATAAGGAGCAAACAACAAGCTTTATTCCACATCACAAGGCTTCGAAGACCCAAACCACCCTCAGACTTTAAGGAGCAAATATGGCTCCAACCCACACGAGCCCCTTTAGCTGAAGAATCACTGCCTTTCCAGAAAAAACACATACAGAGGCATTCAATATCCTTAATAACACCCTTGGGCAGAACCAATTGCCTACTCCAATAGTTAAAAATACTGAATAAAACAGATTTAATCAATTGGAGCCTACCACCATAGCTCAGGTTCTTGTTAGACCAAATCCTGAGCTTGTCCTTTATCTTGGTCAAAAGTGCTTCACAGTCTTTGCCAGTGAGCTTGCGGTCACCAGGGGCACACCAAGATACCTCACAGGCAGTTGTCCCACCCTGAACCCAATAACCATTTTGATATGTTCCAAGTCAAACATGTTCACACCACAAGCATATAATTCTATCTTTTGGGCATTCAGTTTAAGACCCGAAAGCTCATAGAACTTATCTAAAGTGCATTGCACTCCCAGCACAGCGTCCAAAGAGCCATGACAAAAAACAAGAAGATCATCCGCAAAGCATAGATGAGTGAGAGATATTCTTCTGCATTTGGGGTGGAACTTAAAAATACCATGCTTAGCAGCAACATCTAAGAGAGATGACAAAACATTCATGGCTAAAACAAATAGGTAAGGAGATAAAGGATCTCCTTACCTAATCCCCCTACCTCCTTTAAAGAACCCCACCAAGCTACCATTTAAGGAAAAAGAGAACATAGGTGTAGTAATACAGGCCTTAATCCAATTACAGAAAGTACAAGGGAGACCCATAGCAGTAAAAACCTTCAACAAGAAATCCCAACTAACAGAGTCAAAAGCCTTCTGTAAATCAACTTTGATTGCACATCTAGGAGAAAGGCTCTTTCTAGAATAGCCTTTAACAATTTCCTGAGCTAGCAAGGTGTTATCAACAATGTTCATGCCTTTAACAAATGCTGACTGACTAAGTGATATCATACTAGGAAAGAAAGGAGCAAGTCTATTGACTAGAATTCTTGTAATAGTTTTGTAAACTACTGAACAACAAGAAATAGGCCTGAATTCTTTAGCAAGACATGCATTAAGGGATTTAGGAACCAAAACAATGGTAGTGGCATTGAATGCAGGCAACAAACAGGAGGTCTGGAAAAAATACCTCACAACAGAAGTGAAATCAGCACCTAAAATATCCCAGGCAGCCTTGAAAAAACCAGAGGTGTACCCATCAGGACCCGGGCTCTTGTCCTTACCTTGCTTAAACAAGGCCTCCTTAACCTCCATATCAGTCACTTCACTAATTAAACAATCAACATCTCCTTCTGGTAGGGAGTAGTTTAACAGGCCTTTCAGATCTTCAATAGAACTACTCTTGACAAGAGGGTCCTCAACTCCAATTAGACTAGTGAAAAAACTTAATAGTTCAGCAGCCATGCCCTCAAAAGTGTCATAAAATTGACCATCTTCACCTTTAATTACTCTAATGGTATTTCTTTTCTTATTGGATTCGACCCTCTGATGGAAGAATTTAGTATTGAGATCTCCCTCATTCAACCAATGCATCTTAGCTCTTTGTCTATAGAACTCAGACTCACCTACTTCCAAGTTAACAAGCTCATCATAGACTCTTTTCTCCTCATCAACTCTTCTCTGCTCAACATGAGTCAAATTAAAAATCTGAATTTGCTCCAACTCAGATCTTTTACCCTTCACTCTACCAGAGATGTCAGAATAAAACTCCTTATTGAGCTCTTTTAAGAGAGGCTTAAGCCTTCTCATTTTACTAAACAGAACTTGCATGGCAGAACCTGCACAGTGCACTTGCCATGAGTCTTTAACTATTGTCAGGAATTTGTCATGTGAAGACCAACAATTAAAGAACTTAAACGGTTTAGGCTTCTTAATCAAAATACCCTTTTGAGACCATAAAAGCCCAAGGCAATGGTCAGAGACCCCCTGAGCTTTGAATTCCACAAAAGAATTAGGATAATCCAACAACCACTGAGAGTTAACCAAAATCCTATCTAGCTTCCGAGCTAAAAAAGAACCCTCCTTCCTATTTGACCAAGTGAAGATAGGCCCAAGGAAAGGATGGTCCATCAGATCAAGCTCCTCCAAGCAGTCCTGAAACTCCTTCATGTCAGTAGAATTATGAACTCCCATAACATCGAAGTCTGAACTTTCCTCAGCTCTGGTAATTATGTTGAAGTCCCCACCAATCACCCAAGAAGAGGATCCAATAGCATTCTTGACAGTCTTCAAATGCTCCCAAAGACCTCTTCTAGTACCACCACTGTTGTACCATAAACAACAGTAATAACAGTTTGAAAACCATCCATAGTGTCAATAATAGAGATGGCCTGATCACATCTTCTCAACACAGAAAAAGACAGCTGCCTCTTCCAAATAATCCATAATCTGCCCCCATCAACACAATCATAATTTTCAACTAAATTCCAATCAGCAGAGAAAACAGTGGAAAATTTGGCTGAATTATCCCTTCTAATCCTAGACTCCATAAGACAAATAACATCCACTTCACAAAAATCCAACCTCTTAAGCACTTTCGCCTGTTTTAGGGGGTTATTAATCCCCCTAACATTCCAAAAGCTTACTATCATTATCAAGAGGAGGAAGGAACATCACAGCCAGGACCCAAAGACACCACATTACTCTTCACTTTATCCAAATAATCCCACTTCTTAGCCTTAATCGCATTAAGTAACAAAGCTACACCAATGGAAGCAGCCCTGGTCTTCCTGGGGCCATCCACCAAGTTTCCTACCTTACTAGAGGAACCAACATTCTCTTTTTTCTTACCCCTAGTCTTCTTCTTCAGAGAATCCTGAAGAGAAGGAAATTCACTAGGCTTGACAACTCCCTCGACCCCCAAGTTGCTAACAAGCCCACTAGAGTCACTATTATGATCCTTCAAAACAGAAGACTGGTCAACAGTAACAAGTTGCATGGGACTAGACCCCAGACCAACAAGATGGATGACCTCACTAGCTTCCTGAAGATCTTGGACAGATGATTCCATGGCAGTTCCAACCTGGAGATCAGAACCATGATCAACAGAAGTAAGATTCTCACAAGTAGCTTCACCAATAGTAAACAGAGGTTCCTTACTACCAGTCTCATCAGAATGGGTGACTTCTTTCTTCCTCCAGACTTGAACTTCCTTAGGCTTAACAGAAGTTTGCCTAATCTTAGTACACGAGCTAACATGATGCCCAAACACTTTACAGGTAGCACAGGACTGAGCCATCCATGGCACATGCACTTCTATTTCCACAAACGACCCATCCTTAAGCATTACATGAATAACATCAGGGAGAACACTGCCAGCGTCAATCTCAACACACAGTTTAGCAAATTCTAGCCTCTCACGAGATGCAGTGATGGAATCCATAAAAAGATGATTACCTAATGCACTAGCTATGTAACTAAGTCCTTTTTGAGTGTAGAGCTCAAGCGGGATATTATAGAGTTGAACCCAGATAGGCATTAGTGCTAGGTCAAAATTGAGTCTCTGCAATCCAGGCTCCCACCTCCTTAAAACCAGAGGTTTATTCTGGATATGCCAGGGACCGTTATCGAGCACCCAATCCCTCAGATTAGCATCCGTAAACGAAAACACATAGAGGTTAGGACCAGCTAAACTAACCTTCACCTGCGAAGATTTCCCCCAAATCGAAACGATTATACGCTGCAATGAAGAAAATCTTGGAGCCACGCCAATGAACTGACCCACTAGGGCATGATTCCAATCAGCAATGCCTTCCTCAATTACCTCAAGAGGAGGCTTAACCGCAACAGCTCCATCATGAATCTCAGGGGGGAAAAATCAAGCGACTGATTCTTCGAACCCACAAATAAATTCCTCCAATCAAGACTCAAACTCGACGAATCCATACCAAAGAAACAAAAACAACTACAAAAAAATCTCTGCTAACAAGACCGCAGAAGAAATCAGAAGCAAAGAAGAGAAACCGAGGACCCATTAGGCCGGCTAACGTGCGCCCAGAGAAACTTCATTTGGCCTCCTTTATCTTTTATCTTTATCATTATCCAAGTTTCATTTTGCAGTATAGTTTAATCAGATTTGTTTTATTAAAAATATTGAGAAATAATTGAAAATCCTAAACATTTTAATAAAAATGCTTTTGATGTTTAAAGTGGCATTTTAAATAAGCCTTATATGAATTCCACAATTTGAGCATCATTTTAATAAATAAATAACGAGAGGGTTTTGCCTGATCGACAGGGATGGTTAAACATTGTCAAAGTAGGGAAAGCTACATATGTTTGTAGTGATGGGCTACCAAACTCATCCAATTACTTGTCATTTGCTTTGTAGTTATTAAGACCCCACCAAAATCCAATTGAATAACCAAATGTGGCCAACTGTAAAATTCATGACTGAATCATAATTACCTATTTACCCCTAACTATAAACATGTTTTTTTTTTCTGTAAAAGTAAAAACATTTCTAAGTATTAATAGCTACTACCCCTCCCCCTCGAATCGACAGTAAGATATCAAAACAATGTCCTATCGACACATTAGCCGCAACAATAATATATCAATAACTACTACCTATTTATTGTCTTCTTCAAATATTTTATGATTATTCAGACATATCATATAAGATTGTAATAAGATATAAAAAATGCTGTATAATATCAATTATAGACATATTAAAACTTATATTGACATACAAACACTAATATAAAATATACATGTATTATAAAATTATAATTATTTGTTATATTAATAATGGAAAATGCTTTAATATATTGTCATAGTCATACTAAAACTTCTACAAGCATACAAACACCAATAATGAAATTATTGTTCTTCCTATAGATTATGGGTTTGAGTACAAGTGACTGTTAAGGTGATTGAGCGTTTGTAGTCAAATAGTTGAAAATATTTAGAACATATATTACTTTGTAATCACCTTATTTTAATAAAAAATAATTAATTAAGTCCTCTAATTGAGCAATATTTTTTAGTGACCATTGTAAAGAATAATAATCTATATCATTAATCTAACAATTAAAAAGTATAAGAATTTTTGTACAGCAGAATTTGCGAATTATTGGTTGTTGTTAACCAGTGACGAAACCATGATTAAGTTCAAATAGATAAGGTATAATGAATAACAAAAAATGGAAAGGGGTAAAATCAAAATAAATTAAAACTTGAAGGTGTAAATAAGTATTTATCTATATATATTTTAATGACAAAATATAGGAGAGACAGTGGCCCCGGGACATAAATAGCTCCGTCCCTATGTTAAGGGCTATATTTGTAATTATTTAAAATTTTGGCAAAAAAAATATAAAACAAATAATTTATTAAAGAAAAAAAAAAGGTAAATAAGACCAAAAAGAGGTGGCAAAATAGCATTTACACAATATAAATTGAAAAGCTCATGTAGTCATTTTCGTAGTAATAAAACAATTAATAAAAGCTAGAATAAAATAAAAATAGGCGGCAGTGATACTCCGCGTCAACCTGTGTTTTTTGGATTTTTGCCCTCTCTTCCTCTTCCCCACTCCAACTTTCACTATTTATTTTCCTAATTTCTCTCTCTTTTTCTTTCTTTTTAATATTTTCCTAGTTGCAGAAGAAGTAGCCGGGGCCTTTCACCGTTTCTGATCGAAGATTGTGTTTCCGCCTCCGATTGGTGGGTAACTCATTCGCATTTCTCTCTCTCTCTCTCTCTCTATTTTTAAACTTGGTTCCGGAGAGGTGATTTGGTGGTCTGGTTCCGTAAAATTATGGTAGAAATATTTTAGTATTTAAAACAGTTGCATGTTTGGTAGAGGCGTGATTATTGATGACTGTTTCTTTTTCTTTTTAGTTTTATTTGTTTACCTTTTAACTTACTCTGGAAATTCTCGTGTGCCGTCGTCATTATTTGTTAGAAATGTATAGGAGTTTCCTCTTGCATGCATCGTTAGTAGATGCCTTTTTAAGTCCTGAGATCTTTTGTTTTAAAATGGCTATGAATTTTTGGATTTTGATATGTTGAAATATGATTTTTGTGTGTGCTGATTTTAGTGACTTCTGATTGCTATGTAATGGGGTTGACCTTGATTAAATAGTTGTTTTCATTTCGAAGGACCTTTCTTTTTACTCTTCTATTGGAATTTGGATACTTCCAGTAAATGCTTGGTAGATTCCCTTGCCTGGAAGGTTTATTCCTGGATTTTAATTGTGCTTTTGAGTCTTAATTTTTATGTTCTTCACATTGATTTTTGACCTCGATCTTGTTTCTGACATGGGTTCTGCTGCACTTCCAGAAAAATTGTCTCTTTTGTTTACAGTTGCTAGCCTTCATCCTTGAGCTTCTGTTTGGCTTTTAGTTGGGTTGCCTGCTGACACCACGATGGATATTTCTAATGGCAATGCAAAGCCTGATCCACAGCGGACTTACCAAATTGTTGTGGCTGCGACTAAAGATAAGGGTATTGGCAAGGATGGGAAGTTACCTTGGAAACTGCCTTCTGATCTCAAATTCTTCAAAGAGATCACTCTGACTACATCAGACTCTGGGAAAAAGAATGCTGTAATAATGGGTAGAAAAACATGGGAAAGTATTCCCCTTCAGCATCGGCCTCTTCCAGGTCGCCTTAATGTTGTTCTGACTCGGTCAGGAAGTTTTGATATTGCAACTGCTGAGAACGTTGTTATATGTGGAAGCATGACCTCTGCTTTGGAATTATTGGCTGCATCACCTTATTGTCTTTCAATCTAGAAAGTTTTTGTCATAGGTGGTTGCCAGATATTTAGGTGCGGAACCTATTTTTTAAAATGTTTTGCAAAATCTTTTGTTCAGTTATTTTTCTTCCCCTCTCTTATATGCCCAAATGTATAATGCAGGGAATCCGTTAATGCAGCTGGATGTGATGCTATTCACATTACAGAATTTGAGACAAGCATTGAATGTGACACTTTTATGCCTGCCATTGATTCCTCTGTATTTCAGCCATGGTGCTCTTCATTTCCCTTGGTGGAAAACAACATTCGGTATTGCTTCACGACTTATGTTCGTGTGAGAACCTCAACAGTTGAACAAAACAACCAGAGCTGTGATCTGGTCTTTGATAATAAACCAGATACTGATAAATTTGAGGTAAAGAAGTTCTCTTTCCTGCCCAAGACCATTTTTCAGAAACATGAGGAGTACTTGTACCTGAATTTGGTTCAAGATATCATCTGTGATGGTAATCTTAAGGACGACAGGACTGGGACTGGTACTTTATCAAAGTTTGGTTGCCAGGTAATCTAAGGAATCTTGTTAGAGTCCTGATGTTTTTTGCTTGCGGAAATAGGTTTCAATCGATCTTTTTGTTTCTGATCACTGATCTGAATATTTATTTTGTTGTCCATAGATGCGATTCAATTTGCGAAGAACATTTCCGCTTTTGACAACTAAGGCATATACATTATCATTTTTATTATGTTTATGTAATGGAGTTATTTCATTTGAATATTATTTTCAGTGTTAAGTAGACAGTTAAAGTGATTTTCATAAGTGTTGCTTCGTCTGCAGAAAGTATTTTGGCGAGGTGTTGTAGAGGAGTTGCTCTGGTTCATCAGTGGTTCAACTAATGCCAAGGTGATAATTTCTTGAGCAACATGAACATGCACCATTTACATTGCTAAACGTCTTTATGCTCTGATGGGATCCACTTTTTTCTGTTGACATTTGATTTGTTTCAGAATAGTCCATTTATTTTGCTTGGGCCATCAAACAATTTTGTCGTCCAGATGAACTGATCTTATTTGCAGGATGGTTGAATTAGCAACTGCTGGTTTTCTTTTGATATATGAGAGCTGAGGGTTATGATTCGTTCTAAAATATTTGCATCACTAACAGGTCCTTCAAGAAAATGGCATTCACATATGGGATGGTAATGAATCCAGGGACTTTCTTGATAGGTATTATTTGACTATTTTGCTATTCATTTCTTGTTGAACTAAGTACTGCTTTCTTCTTGTTGCTAACTTGCGTTTGAATTGCAATCACAGCATTGGTTTGACTAATAGGGAGGAGGGTGACTTGGGACCTGTGTATGGGTTTCAATGGAGACATTTTGGTGCTTGGTTGGTGGATTTTGAATTTTACTATGCTTGGCTGGTGAATGCTGATCCATTTTTCTGCAAGATGTTTTACCTGTATCTGTGATACTTTCCAGGTATACGGACATGCATGCTGACTACACTGGACAAGGATTTGATCAGTTGTTAGACGTCATTGACAAAATTAAGAAAAATCCAAATGATAGAAGGATTATACTCTCAGCTTGGAATCCTTCTGATCTCAAACTGAGGGCACTTCCACCTTGCCACATGTTTGCCCAAGTCAGTATCAAATAGTGAGCTTGTGTCTCTTTCTTTTGTACTTAAAAAATAATACTTTCCAATATGAATGTTGCAGTTCTATGTAGCCAATGGGGAGTTATCTTGCCAAATGTATCAGCGTTCTGCTGATATGGGATTGGGCGTGCCATTTAGCATCGCATCTTATGCTCTCCTGACATGCATGATTGCTCATGTTTGCGGTATATTGTCATCTTATGCTGTTAAGGGTTATAAGGTTTGCTGGAAGAAGCAAGAATGACTATCTTTTCTAGTAACATTTTTATAGCGTTGCTTTCTTGTATTATAGACTTGTAGAGAATAAATTAGTAAATGGGATAAATAAATAGAAAACCTGCTAAGTCTAGACTCTAATGGATTGGATTAAATTGTGAATGGTACCTACTTCTCTGAGATGACATCATGACAACCCTTGTCTTGTAAGAGCCTTTATTAATTTCTTCTATTGTGTACAGATCTCGTTCCTGGTGATTTCGTCCACATGCTTGGTGATACACATGTTTATATCACCCATGTTAGGCCCCTGCAGGAGCAGCTTCAGAAACTGCCTAAACCTTTTCCATTGTGTCTGGTGAATTAATCTTAAAACCATGCAACCTTGTAACTTCTAAAGCATGTTCTTACCATGTTAAAATGCAGATTTTGAAGATCAATCCCGAGAAAAAGAACATAGATTCCTTTGTGGCATCTGATTTCAAACTCATGGGCTATGATCCTCACGATAGAATAGAGATGAAAATGGCTGTCTAGAGCTTTGTTTTAGTTTCAGCAAACTCAGGCTGCAGTCGAATTCTAGGGAGCATCTGCTCTGTTTTTAGGTAAATTTATGACCCTATAAACGTGCATTTGATGATTAGTTTCTTTCAACCGGTTTCTCTTGTGCCATAATTACGGTGTGAGAGCCAGATGCTAGGAGTTGTATGTAGTTGGTATGATCCTTGCTTTTGAAGTATTCATGTCATATATATGGTGTTACTCGGAGAAGGAAAAAATTTGAAAATACCCATGTTAGATTTTTTTTTTCCTTTTTAATTTAGCACTCACATCATACCCGAGACCGAGACTGAATGTTCTGGTATATAACATTTCAGGGCAATTTACTGGAGGCTTATGCTGATGTAGAGACCTACCGTTCACTGATAGCAGAAAATTGAAAAACCAATGCTTCTTTTTTTCTTTGTTTTTTAGTTGGATAGAATTGAAGGGATGATATGATATGTAAGTGAGAATCCTTTAGTTCCACATTATTCTTGAATGGTGGTTCTAAAGAGATTTAGGATTACTCTGTATTTTCGAGGGGTTTTTCCTCTAATGCTTGGCCAAACATATTGTGGAAAATAGACTGAAATTTGGAAGACCAAAGTTCAGTGCTTTATTGGTTGAATTAATTAGTTTTATACCTTATTACTTGACATGAGTTATGTCAATAATCCGAGAGGATTAAGATCACAAATGATCAACATATGGTATTAGAGCAACAGCTCATCAATGAAACAGCTAGAGCTACGCATTTATCGGTCTAAAGACATTGGTTTTAGACAATCTTGCGTAAAGGTAAGTATCTTTTAGAAAAAATTTCAATCGTTTGACAATGAATGTTTATATATTCCTATAAATATTATGTTCGAATCCAAATCTCAAGAGATATATATAATTCTTTAATTATTAAGGCCACTTGGTTATTTAGTTATTATTAATTATATTTAATAAAATATATGTAAAAAATAGTATATAATTAAGAATACTAAAAATTAATAATGTATTATTCATTCAAATAAATTAATATTTTATTTATTTTATTTTATTTCGAAAAATATAAAAACTAAAAGTTATGTTAAATTATATCGAATTAAATTTTTAGATAATATTTAAATTAAATTTAGAGTAAATAAATTTTTTTAAAGATAAATAAAATTAAAATTTATTATTAAATTATCGAGTCAAATTTAAAATTGAATATAAAAAAGATGAAGCTCGTTATCCAATAATTTACGTTTTAATTTACAGATTCTTCTAACTAACCCAACAAACAGATCTGGTATCGAAATTGTATTTATTTGTGAGGTTATGGGGTTTATGTTATGAGTTTGGGCCGTCTACAACCAACCCAAACCCTAGTCCCACTAAAAGCCAACCCTTTTTACCCTCCTTCTAAAAGCGCACCCAAATCTAAAAGCGCCCTCATCTCTTCCCCCTTCTTTCTTCATTTTCAGCAGATCCCAATGGTTTGTTCATCTCCTTCTCTTCATTCTTCAATACATTCTGATTTTTATCTTCTTTAAAGATACAAATCCAACGTTGTTTTAGATTTGTAAATTGTAACCATCTTGTTTTTGCAGGCCCCAAAGAAAGACAAAGCCCCTCCTCCATCATCCAAGCCTGCAAAGTCTGGAGGTGGCAAGCAGAAGAAGAAGGTCAGTTCATTTTTGCTATCTATTTGACGGGGATTGATTTTATGCAGTTTTAGAGTTGGATATGATTTGGGTTTCTTTCTTTTTTCCTTTACGTTTTTGGGTATTAACAGAAGTGGAGCAAGGGAAAGCAAAAGGAGAAGGTCAACAACATGGTGCTGTTCGACCAAGCTACTTATGATAAGCTTCTCGCCGAAGCTCCTAAATACAAGCTCATCACTCCCTCTATTCTCTCTGATCGTTTGAGGGTACTTTTAACTCTCTTTTTTACCTCTTTTTGTGTTTATCGTTTTTATTTGTAAATTGTTCCTTTGTACGGTGTTTTCCCTTGATTTTGCATTTGTGAATTGTGATGCTATTAGATCTTGTTTATCTGGATGTGGAGATCTAATTTGTTCATTTGGTTACGTAAATTGTGATACTATTAGTTGTTGATGCTACATGGAACCGAATGATGTGGTTTTGTCCAGGGATTTATTCATGTTCTTGAATATAGTGCCTAGTATAGCTTACAAAAGTTGAACATTGTGGCACTGGCAGCTAAAACCACTGAATGCCAATCTAAAGTAAATTTCGGATCAACTCTTGTTTTCCGATTAATATGCATAAAGAATTCATTCTTTCAAATTGTCCATCTCTCTAATCAAGGCTTCAATAGAGTTAGATGTTATTTGTTTCTCTGGTTACTGTTATATATATATATATATGGCTGTTTCTAAATGCATGTATGAGTTATATAACATGAATCTGTATTTGGCCATTTAAGTCAAATATCGTCTTCTTGTTCCTCACATGGATTTCTTCGATTAAGGGATTTTCAGGTATTTATCTAGGTTCTTGATTATAGCCTGTAATATAGCTTAAGAAAGTTAAACATTATCTTAACGGGAGCTAAGATACCTTTGAAATGTAAGTCGAATGTATCTTTGGGATGAACTCTTTCTGTTTGATTACAATGACTGTAAAGCTTTAGTTCTTTTGAATCAACTGTTTCTCTGATTAAGGTGTTTGGCATACACTTGATTCATTGTGTGCTTCTTGATGTATGTGTGAATTCATATTACATGAATCTGCATCTGGATAGTCTTAATATTGTTTTGTTTGTGCCTTGCAGATTAATGGATCACTTGCTAGAAAGGCTATAAGGGAATTGATGGCAAGAGGGTCGATTAGGTTGGTTTCTGCCCATTCGAGCCAGCAGATTTACACTAGGGCTACAAACACCTAGATTTTTTTGTTATAATTTTCCTTAATTAGTCATATATGGTATCGCCTTTGCTGAGTTTGACTTGTGCAAATGGTTCCTTTTGTTTAAACTTAAGACCATAGTTATCCTTGTGATTTAAAGGATGATTTTTGAGATTTTGTTGGGCTCAGTTTTCCCAAATAAGACTGATTGGTGGTCTAAACACTTGCATCTTAGCATTGCATTTTCATGTTTCGTTATTGTATGGGTAAATTGATGCCAATAAAGGGCATTTACGAACCAACACTTGTTTCAAGTTTACACATGTATAGCATATATTGTCAGACTTGTCTAGAAAAGCACATTTAAAAAACAGATCAGTTTTTCATATTCCAACTTTAAAATTTGTCTTTCATAAGCAATCCACTAAGAATGAATAATCAGAAACATGTAAAATGCGTAGGAATCGATAATCAAATCGTATTGTATAGTATGGTTTTTCATATTATTTTAATAAGTCATTATTATTACGTTTACCGATATATTTGAATTAGAACAAAAAGATAAAGGAAATGATAAGAAGGCATATTCCGTTGTTTACAACGACCGTACTACCCTGATCAAGTCGCCTTGCTGTTCCGTTCAACGGTATTAAATAATAGGGTAAATTACACTGTTCCTTGTTGAACTATACTCTCTCTCTTATTTTCCTCCTCAACTTTTAATTTTTCTAATTTCTTAGTGAACTTTACAAATTGAATTATTTTGCTCATTCACTTGTTATCTCTCTAACGTCGTTAACAAAAAGATTGAGGATATCACTGTTGGCCACCGCAGATGGTGGTCGTTCGGTCTCAAATTTCATGGGTCGCTTCACATCGACACCGTGAGTCCGAATGCGACCTCTATTTTGTCGAAACTTGCTTTGAAGTCCACGATTTTGAGATTGAAAGTGTGGAAGCCGAAACATTTCAATCTAGATTCACAGGGGTTGGGATATTTTCCGGTGAAATAACCACTAGATTCGGTCTCAGGGGATGAGATGAGCCAGCCCATGAATTTGGGATCGAACGACCACCATTAACGGCAGTGGCCAGAACGAAAATAGCGTGGTGGCCGGTGACATTTATTGTGTCATGTCATAACACTGTTAAATAGTTAACAACAGAGTGAGCAAAATGATTTAATTTGTAAAGTTCAGTGATAAAATTAAAAAAAATGAAAGTTGGGTGAGGAAAATAGGAGAGAGAGTATAGTTCAGTGAGGAACGGTGTAATTTACTCTAAATAATAAAATGAAAAAAATATTTATTGAAAATTAAACGACCATCTCCGAACACTTGTTTTTCCTCCTCTATTAATTGAAAATGAGTAGCTCTGGTGCTTTATCTCTGTGCTTACTAAAATATTGAGTTAATGGATGTTTTGGGGGAAGCTAATAAACTTGATTAGATTCTTATGTAGGGTTTGAAGTGGAGCTAATATTGAATGGAAGGGATCACCTTTGTCACAATGCTTGGAGTATGTATCAGTATTATGCGGATAAGACTACTCCTCATACAGCTTATAGGTGCCCTTGTTTACGGAATATTCAAGGCTTGGCCTTGGGATCTACCTCCCTGCTGAATTTGCTTATAGGATTTTTGATCCGATGAGCCTTTACTGCCTACAAAAAGGGTCTGATGAATTTAAACCATTTATTCCAAGTCTACCAGAGTTTAAGTTCTGGTAATTGAAATTTTATCTTTTTTATTTCTCTTCTGTAATGAATATATATGTCGCAGGAGTTCATTCTATTAAGGCAACGACACTGTCTGATTTTCTAGACAAAATTGAACATATTCGTAATGGATGTGATTGTTTCCCATGATAATATTTCTTCAACCATTAGGATGCTTGTTGTCTTGCTTAAGATTTGTATGAATATATGCTTTAATGAATGCATATTTAAGAATAATACTTGCTCTGTTTAATGATTTTTGCAGGTATTCCATCACCAAGGTTTTCTGCATAGCATTTATGATGACTTTCTTTTCCGTATTCCATGTTCGTGTCTTTTGGCCTATATTGCTGGATCCTTGTCTTTGTCCTTACAATGAGTCCTCAGATTGCACACATGATTAAATACATCCCATTCAACATGGGAAAGCAGGTCAGCTTCAAATTACTTTTTAACAACTGCAGCTTATCAACTACTTGTTGCTTGCTATGGCCTATGGGGTAGTTTCAGGATTGTCTGCTTGAAAGGTGACGTTATTTTCTCTTCCCTTTTTACACCGGCAAGAAAGCTTCTGCAATGGGGATTGAAGCACAAAACAAGAAGTAGCATCCATTTGTGATGATTGTTTTTCCATCTTCCAAGTAGATGCATTAATTGCTGTTGTTACGGATTTTTAACGTGCACTTACTACAAACACTGGCCCCGTATGAAGTAGATGAAATTGAATTTTTCAAAAGTTTGAGGACTAATTTAGAACGATAGTCATAGTTTAGAGATGAAAGTAGAATATTTAAAAGTTTATGAACCAATTTAAAATGAGGATCGTATTTTGAGGACATGCGATGCAATTAACCCTTAATCAAAAGGATATTATTTTGATCCATTAATATTGTTTGAGTGTCATTTTAAGTTTTTTTTAAAGTAAAAAAAAAAAGAGTATTATTTCCATAAATGGGTAATAGCTTTCAAACCCATCATAGATTTTGATCATGTTTTACTACTTTCTTGGGACCATTGTCTTGTTATGTTTCAAGAGATTACATATTTCAATCATTTGGAGCAACCAAACTACAGTAAGAGACGGGTCACTCCGCTCGGCAAAATCTCCACTGGTAAAGCTTATAAGTAGAGCATATGGTGGTCTCTAGCACAAGCCAGTAACTGCTCAACTATAAGCCATCTTTTGCTCTTTCTTTTCTAGCAATCGTTTTAGTTTAAAATTCCAAAGCGATTGATTATGGCTTCCAGCTCCGGAGATTCAAGTTCATGAACCCCGAGGCAAAACAACCTGTTCGAAATGGCATTGGCTGCGTACGACAAGGACACCCCAGATTGCTGGCACAATGTCGCCAAGGCTGTCGGCGGAAAAACTGCTGAACAAGTGAAGACACACTATCAAATCCTTGTCCAAGACGTTAACCGTATCGACTCCGGTTGTGTACCCATTCCTGATTACAAGACCACCCACGCGCACACCACCAAGAACAAGAAAGGTAATGAAATTCGAGATTGATCCTTTATTAATTTAATATTAATTAAAATTAAGATAATACTCTTCATCAGTATAATATTGATTTAATTATTATCTTACGGTTGTTATTTTTGTTGGTTTTTTTGGCAAAGTCCCACATTGGTTGTGTATAAGGAGGAGGGGAAATTCTTTTGTTATAAATAGAGCTCTCCTCCACCTTAATTAAGCATCCCACAAATATAAGTCTTCTTCTATATTAAAGGCTATTTGTATTCTTTTTTTCTCTTTGTAATATTTCCTCTATTAGTGAAATATTATTTTAGTAGTGTTCTAGGAGGTAGGCATAATTTTGGCCTAACCTCGTTAAATTTTGGTGTTCGCTTTATGTCTATTTAATAGCTATTGTCGGGTATAGTTGTTGTTAATTATTGTCCTATTAAAATTACTTATCTTGGTAGTTCTGTCTAAGGAAAGTGGGTTTTAAGAGGGACCATTGTGACCCATCCTCTTTCCTGGGAATCTACTTTGGGGTGATTTTTAGTATAATCGTTTTCACACTAGTTACCTAGATAATAGTTTTCAAGGTGAATTTGTTATTATTGGTGGAAATAAACCCGAATTCCACAAAAATTGGTATCAGAGCTCTTGATTTATTTTAGTATGCTCTGTGGTTGCTCCTTAGGCTGATCTTCCACATCAGAAAAAAAATTCCTTGGGGTAATTGACATTCCGCATTGACAGCTATTAAATAGAATTTATAATAGAAATGGCAGACGACACAAAAACATTCGCAAGAAATGCTGTGACAAATGTTAGATTTGCAGTGGAGATTTTTTTATGGCACCGATCATTTCGGCATGTAAAAAGTGAGGTTCTAGATGTCCTATTTCAGCAGGGTCTAGACATTGTTATTGAAGGAGATAACCATATGATGTTGAGGAGAAAGAATGGAAGAGGATCAATAGATTGACATGTGTTACTATTCGATCGTGTCTTTCTAGAGAGCAGAAGTATGCATTTTCTAAGAAAACTTATGCAAGTAAATTGTGGAAGGCACTGGAGGATAACTTTTTGAAGAAAAGCGGTCAGAACAAGCTCTACATGAAAAAGAGATTGTTCCGCTTCAACTATGTACCAGATACTACTATGAATGATCACATTACTAGCTTTAATCAGCTGGTGACTGATCTGATTAATATGAACGTGACTTTTGAAGACGAAGATCTAGCTCTAATGTTGATGGGATCACTTCCTGATGAGTTTGAGTATCTTGAAACTACTCTACTTCATGGGAAGGTTGATGTGTCTCTCAGTGAAGTAACTGTTGCCTTGTATAGTTATGAATTGAGAAAGAAAGACAAACAAGAAAACACAAGTGTTGAAGCAGAAGCTCTTGTTGTTAGAGGTTGTTTGAAGAGTCAGAATAAAGGAAGGAGAGGGAGATCGAAGTCAAAGTCCAGATTGAGTAAAGATTAATGTGCCTTTTGTCGAGAAAAAGGGCACTGGAAGAAAGAATGTCTCAGGCTAAAGAATAAAGGCAAACCTGAAAGAGGAAAGGTTGTCTCAGAATCAAATATGGTCGAGTATGATGATACATATTCAGATTTCGCATTCGCTGCTACGCCATCAACCAGCTGTTCCAGTTCATGGCTGTTAGATTCAACTTGTAGCCACTATATGACCCCCAATAGAGAATGATTCTTTGATTTTAAAGAACTAAAAGGTGGAATTATCTACACAACAAATAATTCCCCTCTTGACACACTTGGGATTGGTTCAATTCGCTTGAGAAATCAGGATGGATCAATGAGAACCTTAATAGGTGTCCATTATGTACCAGATTTAATGAGAAATCTCATCTCTATGGGAACCTTAGAGTCAAAAGGTTTAGAAGTGAGGGCAAAATATGGCATATGCGCTTGCAAATTAGTTTTTTTGTGAGCATTGCATCAAAGGGAAGAAGACGATGGTGAAATTTGGAATAACAATCCATGATACTAAAGGTATTTTGGATTATGTTCATTCAGATGTATGGGGGTCTTTCAAGACAACTTCATTGGGAGGAACACACTATTATGTCACCTTTGTTGATGATTTTTCCCTGAGAGTTTGGGTGTATACAATGAAGACAAAGGATGAGGTGCTAGGATTTTTCCTTAAATGGAAAAAGATGGTGGAGACTCAAACAGGTAGAAAAATCAAATGTCTCCATACAGACAATGGTGAAGAGTACAAAAATGATCAATTTCTAAAAGTTTGTGAAGAAGGTATTGTCAAACACTTCAATGTCAGATCTACACCACAATAAAATGGGGTAGCAGAGCGAATGAACCGGACATTAGTGGAGAAGGTTCGGTGTATGTTGTCTAATGCTGGGTTAGACAAAGAATTTTGGGCTGAGACTTTGGTCTATGCTTGTCACCTTGTCAACCACTTACCATCGACTGTTATTGGTGGTAAAACACCATTAGAGAAATGGTTTGGAGTACCTGCTACAGATTATGATTCCTTACATATGTTTGGTTCCACTGCATACTACCATGTTAAGGAGTCAAAGCTGGATCCAAGAGCAAAGAAGGCGATCTTTATGGGGATCACCTCTGGTGTGAAAGGCTATCGTCTTTGGTGTCTAGAAACAAAGAAAATAATCTTCAGCAGGGATGTTACCTTTGATGAATCTACCATGTTGAGAAATGTGACTTAAGAAAAATTGGAGCAGACAGGTGGAACTCTCAAACAGGTGGAGTTTGAAGGAAGCAGAATTGACCTAGCCAGTAAAGAAACTGATGATGACTCTCCTATGGTAGAAGAAGAGTCAGATGAAGAAGAGGTTCAGACCGAAGAACCTCCACAGCAACATGAATCAATTGCACTCGGAAAGGGAAAGAAGACCATTAGACAACCTGCTCGTTATGCTGATATGGTCTCTTTTGCATCACCAATTGCAATTGATGATGTTCCTGGCATTTTTAATGAAGCAGTCCAAAGTTCAGAACATAAAAAGTGGAGGATCGCCATGAATGAAGAAATGCAATCCCTTCAAAAGAATCAGACGTGGAAACTAGCTAGTCTTCCGAAGGGAAAGAAGGCAATTGGGTGCAAGTGGGTATATACAAAGAAAGATGGATTTCCTGACAAGAATAACGTCCGCTACAAAGCAAGATTGGTGGCTAAAGGCTACGCTCAAACATAGGGAGTTGATTATAATGAAATATTTTCTCCAGTTGTAAAACATTCATCCATCAGAATTTTGTTGGCTTTAGTAGCACAGTTGGATTTGGAACTAGTTCAGATGGATGTAAAAACTACATTTTTACATGGAGACTTGGATGAGGAAATCTACATGACCCAGCCAGATGAATTCAAAGTTGCTAAAAAAGAAGAGATGGTGTGCAAATTAGAAAAATCGTTGTACGGATTGAAGCAATCTCCAAGGCAATGGTACAAGCGATTAACAAGTTTATGATAGGACAGAAGTACATAAGAAACAAATATGATCATTTTGTGTATTTACGCAAGCTACAAGACGGATCCTATATATATCTTCTTCTTTATGTTGATGATATGCTGATAGCTTCCAGGAGTTAGTCAGAAATTGCGAAACTAAAGACTCAATTGAACAGGGAGTTTGAGATGAAGGATCTTGGTGAACCGAAGAAAATTCTAGGCATGGAGATATCAAGGGATAAGAAATTGAGGAGACTTTGTTTGTCTCAAAAAGAATATCTGAGGAAGGTACTAAAACGTTTTGGCATGAATGAGAAGTCAAAACCAGTTAGTACACCTCTTGCTCCTCATTTCAAGCTCGGTGCATCCATGTCACCTAAGGATGATGCAGAACGGGAATACATGTTAAAGGTTCCGTATGCAAGTGCTGTTGTTAGCTTGATGTATGTAATTGTGTATATGAGACCCGATATTTCACAGGCAGTTGGGGTTGTGAGCAAGTATATGCATGATCCTGGAAATGAGCATTGGCAAGCTGTGAAACGGATTTTGCGGTATATTCTGAATACCGTAGATGTTGGTTTTGTCTTTCAGAAGGACAAACAAGATGATCAATGTGTAGTTGGGTATTGTGATTCAGACTATGCAGGTGATTTGGACAAGCGTCGATCAACTACTGGTTATGTGTTTACATTTGCAAAGGCACCAGTCAGTTGGAAGTCCACCTTACAGTCAACAGTGGCTTTGTCTACTACAGAGGCAGAGTATATGGCAGTTACAGAGGCTGTGAAGGAGGCAATTTGACTTCAAGGGTTGCTTGGTGAATTGGGAATGGAACAGAAGCACATCAAAATGCACTGTGACAATCAGAGTGCTATTCATTTAGCAAAGAACCAGGTTTACCATGAAAGGACGAAGCACATCGATGTTCGATATCACTTTGTACGAGAGATTCTAGAAGAAGGTGGAGTCATAATCCAGAAGATTCAGACCACTGAGAGTCCTGCTGATATGTTGACAAAAGTGGTAACTGCGGTCAAGTTTAAACATTGTTTAGACTTGGTCAATATTGTTACAAATTGAAAGATGCATTTGCAGACACTACTGAATATTGGATTTTTGAGAGATGTGTGTGGAATTTGCCAAGGTGGAGATTTGTTGGTTTTTTGGCAAAGTCTCACATTGGTTGTGTATAAGGAGGAGGGGAAATTCTTTTGTTATAAATAGAGCCCTCCTCCTCCTTAGTTAAGTATCCCACAAATATAAGCTTTCTTCTATATTAAATGCTATTTGTATTCTTTATTTTTCTTTGTAATATTTCCTCTATTAGTGAAATATTATTTTAGTAGTGTTCGGGGAGGTATGCATAATTTTGGCCTAACCTCGTTAAATTTTGGTATTCTCTTTATGTCTATTTAATAGCTATTGTCGGGTATAGTTGTTGTTAATTATTGTCCTATTAAAATTACTTGTCTTGGTAGTTCTGTCTAAGGAAAGTAGGTTTTAAGAGGGACCATTGTGACCCCTCAACTTTTCTGAGAATCTACTTTGGGGTGATTTTTAGTATAATCGTTTTTACACTAGTCACTAGATAATAGTTTTCAAGGTGAATTTGTTATTATTGGTGGAAATTAACCCGAATTTCACAACAATTTTATCATTTCAGTTTATATATATTTTACATTGTATTACTTTGTCCACGTATTTTGTTTTGATGTAATCACATATATATATATGTCTATCCGTTTTACTATGGGGAATAACATGTCAAGCGAAGATCCAAGGTTTAAGCCTATGTATACATCATTTTACAACCACAGATTACTAAGAAAGTGGACTTACAAATCAAACATGTCGCCAAAGCTCGTGTTTATATATATATATATAAACATATACGTAAGTATTATACTAATAAAATATAAATTTATAAAATCATTAAAAAACATATATTCTCTAACAAATTTTCTATTAAAGTGTGATCGACTAAAACATTGAACATGATGTAAATCAATGCATAATCATTGAACATACACTTTTGATAAATCCAATATTATATTATCTTCGTAAAAGAAAATAAAAAACCCATATACACTCTAGAGGTTACATTTGTTTTCACAATTTCACTCTACGAAATTGATTATAGATAGTACACATCCGATCATTAATTTAAGCAATTAAACCAATGATTTGATTGATTGGACTGAAAAAGTAGCTCATGCATTGTGAACACTATGGATTGTACAAGTGATGGTCGTGCATAAATCCACTCTCTTTAGTACATTACATATAAATATATATTTAAACATATTTTGAAAAAACATATATATATATATATATTTATAATTTATAATTTATAAATTAGATATTTATTTCTTTTTTAAAAAATCGAAAATCATAAACTGCAAACTTAATTTATGGTCTGTAAAGAGACGGGTCAGGCCTTTTGGCTAAATCTACACCGGTAGTGGCTGCGTACGGCAAGGACACTCCGGATCGTTGGCACGATGTCGCAAAGGCTGTCGGTGGAAAACTGCTTACCAAGTGAAGAGACAACTTAATTCGACGTTAACCACATTGTTTTATTATTTCAGTTTATTTATTCACGTGTTTAAAACACTATATGTGTGGTGCATATCATGTTTCAAATTGAAACAAATCTACGCTTCTTATCCTGCCTCTTTTTTAAGTGAAACCCCACATGAATTTCATTCAAATATATCTCTAGCCAAAACATCCTACTCTCAAAGCTTAAATGAATCAATCATGCTCAATTATTTGACATAATTAATGAAAAAGTTTTTCTCGCGATTTAAAATACACCGTATGTCACTAAATTATTAGTTTGTTTATAAATGGATATTTTTAAAAGTTACAATTTAGTTGCTCGATTAAAAGATTATTATAAATACATCACTAACAATTAAACATTAGACATAACAATAACATGATACGTTATAATAATAATTTCAGTATTAAAAAAGTATGCATTGTATCAAAACATAATAATTTTTCTCAGGATTATAAACATATTCAAATTCGTATAACTACAATTTTAATAAATCATTATGATTTTTAAGTTGACAAATTCATCATGAAGATGTGAGCACGTCCAAATTAAAACACAAATGAAAAAAAAAACTAATTATAACTGAAACCAATCAATAAATATTAAATTAAAAAAAGGAATTAATTGCCCATACATGATGTTTACACTTAAAGAGACTCAAACATAAACACTAATGATCATCCACATCTTAATTGGTAAGGGCTCAAGTCCATTACCTTTTGCTAGTGGGGCCTTGGAAATGCATAATATAGATCGATTAAGAATTGATGAAAACATGTTATTCTAAAAAATAAAAATAGATGAGATGTACAATGCTTGATGGAATTCTAGACTTTTATGATGCATCATACCAACTTGCCACCAACAAACATCGAAAGTAGTATAAAATACAGTTAAAAGTACGTAAGATGCAGATTATAAGATTGGAATCCTTTTAAAATGTGGAGTCAATGTGCACGAGCTTCGATAGGCCGCCACAAGTATGTTCAACGGAACTAACCTAACACCACGCTTCTCAATTCTTATTTGTTGCTCTAAATATACCCAATGTTTGATTTTTTTTATTAATCTAGGGTGATTACAAAGTAATATATGTTCTAAAGGTTCTAAATCATTTGATAATGAAAATTCAAACACCCTTATAGTCTATGATGTTCGAACCTAATACCTCTAAGGATAACAACTATCTATTAAACCATTGAGGTAACTTTGTTCGTGCAAAAACTTGAATACCTTGATTCATGCAAATGTTTGAATACCTTTGAAGGCTAACGTCGATGGAGCTGTGGGAGGACTGAGGAACATGGCTGCCGCTAGGGGAGTTTTGAGGGACTCTTAAGGTTAACTGATTTTTGGCTTCTCTCGGAGTCCAGGCATATGTTCTATTTTGAATGCGAAATTGTGGGCAATTCATGATACTTTGAAACATGCCTGGAATCAAGGATTTCGAAGAATAGAAGTGGAAACTAACTGTGCAATGGCCGTGGAAGTTCTCCATGGATCCTCCCAGGCGGCAGAGGGTAATACAATAGCCTCTCTAATTCGTGAGGTTTTAAAAAGGGGTTTGGAATTGAAGATACGCCACATACGTCTTGAAGTTAATACAGTGGCCGACAAACTTGCTACAATGAGTAGAGGTTACCCCATAATCACGATTCTTCATTGAGATCCTCCAAATGACATGGTTGTCTTAATTAATCGGGATCAAATTTTCATGATCTAAGCCTGTTGTTTCTGTATTGTTGAGAGATTTTTTTTCATACCTTATGTTTAGAAAATTAGAGCAACATTTGAGCCATTATCTTGATCATATTCTAAGCTATTACATATAAATGCTAATGGGTCAAATATAAATAATTTTTTCTCATTCATTAATTAATTGTCATCTAATACTCTATATAAATTTTAATTTAATTTGATCTACAACTAAAATTTATCAACAAAATCATATATATATATATATATATGTAAATACCTCTAATTTTATACATGTGTTATAATATATAAAATTATACGATATAAGTAATAATATAAAAAACTAAAAAAATAATTATACATCTTTTCATGAGGCATGGGGGACTGACCCTGACTTATAGGAAAGGGTGATAATTGAGAGGTTAGGTTAGTTAAGGTCTCGATGCTCCTAAATTTAGTAATATATGGAGCTTAATTTGCTGACAATCTTGTCCTTTTTCACAATTTTATTCTTACTAAACACCGTCAATGTTACCCTTTGTGGCAGCTAATTATTTTGCACCACGTCTCATTATTTTATTATGAAAATTTACTTTATCTTTTAATGTTTGGTTTTACTGTAAGACAGTAAAACTGATAATAATACTAATTACATATAAGAGTGTAAAATGTTCGCTTGAACTTCTAAAATTAAATATTATATATATATTTATCAAATTTATTACTGATTTATAATTATATATATATATATATATTAATCTAGAGTAAGTACAAAGTAGTATATGTTTAAAGATAGCTTTCAACAATTTAACATTAAACGCTCACACCGTTGAAACTCATCATACTTGAACCCGAGACTTTAAAGAATACAATAAATTTTTTTACTATCGAGATCGCTTGGTTCGTACTAATTTTATATGTTAACTGATGATATATTATTAAAAATAAATTAAAAATAATTTATTTTTTATAATGACGTATCATGTGATAATATTATATTTATTTAAAGATCAAAATACTCAATTCTATAAATTAATAAACATTAAAATGCACATTTAACTATAATACGTGAACTGTATGAACACACTCATTTTCTTTCCACATGCTTTTGTTGCATTTTTGCCATCTAACCCCATATATATACTCATACGCACACGCTTTTCCATTATTGTTCTTTTGCATCCCATTTTAATGTAACCTTGTTTTCCTTCATTTTCTTGTACTTTCATTGTCAGATTATATCTGTTTTAACATTCTTATATATCCTACTTTAGTTTCAAATTTACATTATTGAATCATCGTACTGATAATTAAAGAATTTCGCAGGCCAAATATAACATTAAATTATTGATTAAAGAATACATTCATAGGTTTATATTATAGTTTTTTTTTATAAAAAAAATGATAAAACGATTTTAAAATGCTGTATGTCTCATTATACAATAAGTATTATTTTTCATGTATGCGTGTGTCTATTGATTTTTGTTAGATCAAGTATCAAGAAACATAATATTCTTTAAATAAGGTTTTTAGTTTGAATGTTACGAATAAAAAACGTCGTAACTTGTAAAACAAAATCCCCGACTCCATCTCGAATTTAGTCGATACACAAATGGCTTATTTCATATATTATATTCCAATAAGAGCTTCTTTGGTAACGAAAAACAAAGGAGGGATCACAAATTATTTTTCTCCTCCTAATACATACATTAATGGCGGCATAAATCTACAACTAATTCCTGCTATATAACTGATACTCGCAGCAGTCTGATATATCTTTATTGGATATGCATGCAAGTCCACCAATGCTTTTACTTGGATTTTTCATGCTGCAGATTTCAAGAGAAAAAACACAACAAGAAAGGGATTAGGCATAACAAGTTTGTTGGACACTAGTGTGGGGTTTTACCAGCTGAGTGATTCCAGTAGTTGGGGAAGGGGACTCGGCCGGACTCGATGCGCTTCACATCCTCAAGGAGAAGCTCATAGTGTTTCTTCACTTCCTCCACGGTTTTCCCTCCCACAGCTTTGGCAACATTGTACCAACGATCTGGAGTGTCCTTATCATACACCGCCAATGCCTTTTCGAAGTCCTTGTTTTGCTTGGCTGTCCATGAACCAGACGACATCGCCATTAACGTTGTTTCTCTCAACAATGTAATATTATTAGCAGTAGATATGGATGATATATGAGCAAAGCTTTGGCAATAGCTGCTCTTTATAAACACAAGAGTAGGGGGGGGTATATGACCTGACCTGACCAGATGGGCATAAATCTAACAAACCAATTTTTCTACTGTTTATAAATCATGTGACTTGGTGGAGTGATAAGAAACGAAACAGTAAAATGTACTGTTCGTAAAGAGTAAGACTCCGGGAAAGAAGGTGTCACTTCCCTTGTTTCCGCTAGTAGTGAGTTCATCCGCATAATTCACGTGCTTTTACTGTACAAATTCAAATTTCTACTTAACTTCACAGTAAAGTAATTTCATTTTATATTGTTTGGATTCTAGTTTTTTACGAAGGGATAAGATTAGGGCATACTGTCCCGTAACTGTTATTTTTCATAATATTAACTGAAATTCCTTCATTAACAATAACAATGTGCCATCTGGTCTGCATCGTGAACATCATTTTGCAGGCATTTTCTAGCTGGCTTTGTTGTTCACTTTCGTGCCAAAGGTCTTGCCCACTTTCTTCTTCTAATTTGTTGTTGAATGTTCGGTTTTCTGGTAAAAAGGTTTGTCTAATTAGTACCACTTCTGCCTAATCTATTCTTCTTTGACAGGACAGTCTTACAGACTCTTTTGAATATCATACGTTTAAGGATTAAATATCATCAAATCGAACGGGGATGTTATTTAATTTATTCACTCAAAATACATTAGTATTAATATACATAATATGTCCGTCAAGAGTACTATTAACTATTTTGATAATATATATATATTATTTTATGTATATATATTATAACGGTGCACTAAAGAAAAATAAAATATGAGAAACAAAGATAGGATGGATACTACACATGCCAACTTATTTGATGCTAGAAATTCGAAAATAGTTCCTAAAATGTGCAAAACACGTCCAGAGTTGGTATCAAATAAAAATGAACCGGATACAGCTATATATGAGAAAGGGTATCCATAATTTCAGTGCTTTATTATAGCACTCAAATCTTGAGTATTAAATAAATATTCTTAATTTTTTTAAAAAAATATTTAAATTATAATATTCCTCGATATATATTCAAATGTATGTCTATAAATATAAATAAATATTCTCAATTTTTTTAAAATATTTAAATTATAAAATTCCTTAATATATATTCAAATGTATGTCTACAAATTTTGGTACAATCTTTTTCAAATCGTACTAAGCCTCTGGATTATATTGATTTATAAATTAGATTAGATATATACTTAAATTTATATTCGGTGACTACTATATTTATAAATATCTGTGTATGAATATATACATGGAGAATGTATCAAACAAATATTCATTTATTTTTCAAATAATTAAAAATAGGGAGTGCGACCCATACCTAAATTTGCAAGTACTGCCTAGTTTGAATGGCTCAAAATGCACATTTCCTCAAAAATATACATAAAAATATATAATAATTAAATGACCTAAGTTATTTTTCCAATATGAAATTTACATAAAAATATATAATAATTAAATTAAATTTAAAAATATTAACATAAAGAACAAAACATTTAAATAATAATAAAACTAAATTTTTCAAAAAAATCCAAATATTAGTATTCAAATTGATTTTTACTTTTCTTGATTTCTTTAGTACTTAACCTTAAGGTATTTTTTTTCTTTTGATAATAACCTTAAGTTAAATGTTAAAGAACTTTGTTTCATCATATTTTAAAGAAAGAAAAAAATAAAACTAAATTACATAGTTTGATAGTATAAAAATAAGAATTATTGGCTAAACTTGTTATTGTCTTCACTAGTGGTTGCTAGTTGCTACCATCGTCGCTCTTGGAGTTGAAGCTGGAACTTTGTTGTCTGGGGGTTTCACGTAGTTCCTCCAATGGAACACCATCCTCCAATGCACGCACAATCTGCTTCGTCAACAGATTTAGAAATTTTAGACAAAATATTCAAATAATGATATTTTACAAAAATCTAATCAGAATTGAATGAATAAATTTATAGAAACGCAATTTATTTAAAAGGAAGAAATGACCTGTCGCATTTTGGGTCGTGAATCCAGCAGAAAGCTTAATACAAGCAGCAGCACATGAAACAATGGATGCCATCTCATAGTGGTCAAATTTGTTTCCAAGGCGTGGATCCACCGATTCACTAAACTTTCCATCCTCCATTGCTCTTCCACATAACGGCCTTGCCTATGTATGTTTATTAGTGCATGTTGGTGTTATTATCAAACATGTTCAGCTTATATATACCAGAAAAAAAATAATCATAATTTTTGTACCCAATCTACTAAGCTTTCATCCTTATTCGATGGTGGATCCACCGGCCGGCGTCCGGTTATCAATTCCAATAACACAACACCAAAGGAAAAAACATCAGATTTGCCTGTCAGTTTCCCACTTTGTACATATTCAGGTGCTAAGTGCCTGCATTGATTTATTTATTAAAATCAAAATATGCAAATTTGAAAAAAAATAGAAAAGATGATTGTTATAATAATATGAGAAGAGAAAATGAAAAATAAATATAAGTTGGTATAATTTTGAATTTACCAAAATTGAGATGTTAGTCCCCTATATTGATTTATTTGAATTTGATTCTATTACTCTACCAGAACCGAGAGTTAGTCTAATTATTGGTAAACATGTAAAAAAAATTGAAAAGTGATAAACATGTAAGCTTAAATTGCTTATGTTTGCTGAGTTATTATGCAACTTATTAAAATAATTGATTTTTGCTAAATCTTTTTATATATAATTGTTTATTTCATGGACAATAATTTAACTATAAGGTTTAACCGTCAAGAACAAGGCTACGTGCAACGTGGGAGGGGTCATGACCCCAAATTTTTTTAGGTCATTCTTAGTTTTGAAATTAAACAATTTAAATTTTGTCTCTTTAGTTTTTTAAGATTCAATTGGTGTTTAGGTGTTTTTAGTTTTGAAACAAAGTGAATTAGATCATAGCCTTCTATTGTTTGGGCACAATTGTTTTTTAGATCCCATAGTTTTGAAACAAGACAAATTAAGTATTTGCCTTCTAGTTTTCAGTTTAAATGCATTATATATTTCTTTCAATTTAAAAATTAAACAAATTTTATCTTAATCTCTCCATTTTTAGTTCTAAATTGATGGCTTGACAATTAGATTAAATATCATTTTATTCTTGTTTATACTTATCCACAAAAATTTCATTATGACTCCGCCCCTGTTAACAATATTGTCTAATTGAACTATTTTTTGCAAATTTGCAAAGTATGAGGATACGTTTATGACAAATTAAAGGGACTAATTTTTTAAATTTCCTAAAGTGAAAGGATGAGATTCAGAATTAGACCAATAGAGGTTAAGTGCGCTTATTTCAATCTCTACCCTTCCATTTTTTTTTCATTTCAATTTTCATCTTTCCGATTTTCTTCCGGCATACCAAGGAAAACTTAGATATAATATATACTATTTTTACTTGCCCAAATGTTCCCATGACAATGACACGAGTCGAGATATGAGAAATACTATCTTGAGTAAGCTTAGGCAACCCAATTGGGTTTTTGCATTTTTTGCGGCGTAACGACATTTTAAAACGTCGCTAAAAATTTATTTTGTTGTAATACAAAATCCGTCACCTGATTTACATATATATATATATATATATATATATATATAAAGTTAGAATAGAATAATTTAATTAAATCAAAATTATTAATACAAAAGTTGTGTGACACACCATGGTTCAAAACAAAATTCAAGTAGGATGTTGGCAGATTTGATGTCTCTATGAATGATGCGAGGGTAGCATGTTTTCCTTAAACAACATTAGCAAATATTTTTTTTTGGATAAGTAGATTTTATTACTCAAGTAAGAATGGTTCATAGTACAACAATCATCCCTATTAGGAGTATAAACACATATTTACAAACAAAAGGCTTAGTCTATACCCCAATAATTACAAAGTCTAGAATTAACATAATCTAGTCTGTTAGTATTCTTGTCACTGAGTTTGATTCAAACTTGCTCCTTTATAGACGTGAGAAGTTGATCTACAGTTCTGGATCCTCTGTTGAAAAGTCTTCTATTTCTTTCCTCCCAAATGAAGTATATAAAAGCAGTCCATGCGATCCTCAAAATGGTGGAAAGGAGATATTTACCCTTCCAAGTTTGAGTAGCCCATTCAATCCTTGATTCTCATGACCTATGTGTATCTCTCATGTTAGAAAGATTCATTATAGAATTCCAAAGAGAAGTAGCATAAATACAGTCAACAAACAAATGATTTCTGGATTCAGGATCCTCATTGCACAAAATACAAAGACTATCAGTAATAATTCCCATTCTAATTAGTCTATCTCGAGTAGGAAAGCGATCCAGAATAGCCATCCATGAGATTATGCTTAGCTTAGGGATGTGAAGAGGAAACCAAATCACTTTATGCCAAGAAACTTTGTCTCTATGAAGTCTAATATGATCCCAAATTTCTTTTGTTTTCGTGGTGTCAGCAGTAACATTTGGGAGGGCTTCTCTTCTAATTTTCATGAGTTTCCTTATGGTACAGCTAATGGAAGAGTTAACATTGACATCGCTTTGGTCGTTATTTTTAATAACATAGCAATGAATCCATGCGACCCATAAAGAACCCTCTACAGCCAGAGTTTTCCGAATGAGTTGGAACATGCAGGCTTTATTCCAGAAGTGAATGTTCTTCAACCCGAGACCTCCTTCAGATTTGGGACAACAAAGTTTATCCCAGCTGATCCTAGCACCTTTTGCAGCTGTATCATTACCTTTCCAAAGAAAACGAGAGCAAAGTTGTTCTATACGATTAATAACTTTCTGAGGGAGGATAAATTGCCTACTCCAGAAGTTAATAACACTGTATATGACAGTTTTAATAAGCTCAAGACGCCCAGCATAGCTTAAAAGTTTTCCCGACCAATGATGAAGCTTAAGTTTGATATTATCGAAGAGAGGAATACAGTCTTTTGCATTTAGTTTACGAGTGACAAGAGGAACTCCGAGATATCTAACATTAGCAAATATTATCCAGGAATAGATGTCCAATTAATAACAATAACATATGAAATTTGTACTTACAACCTTCATGCAAATATGAAAGACCTTTAGCTGCTCCCAATGCAATTTTAAGCCTAGTAGACCAATCCATGTTTGGTAGCCCTTTCTCTGCAATCAAACAACAATTTATTAATGTGGGTAAAATTTACTTAAAATTCAAATCTGAAACTTATTTAACAAGTATTAATTTATCAAAGTGTTGTTAAAATTCAAAATTAAACGTAAGGAATATTGGCAAAAAAGAAAGCATAGTTACGACGTCTATGAAGGTGGAATTCAATGGAATACCCAACAAGGGACACGAGGTGACGATGATGAACACGGCTAATGATGTCGACTTCAGCTCGAAACTCACGTTGGCCTTGCCCACTACCGGATTTTAGACTTTTAACGTCTACTTCTTTTCCATTGGGCAACACTCCTTTGTGGACAAAGCCGAACCCGCCTTGACCCAACAGATTGTTTTCAGAGAACCCTTGAGTTGCAATGGCTAGCTCTTCATTTGTTGAGCCCTTGTGGTGATGGGGTTTGCCCTTCATAACCTACACTTGCACCTGGGCTCACATGAATAGCCACATCATCATTTGCTTGCTGCCCTTTTCCATCCCCACCATCACCTGCACCCCATTTTTCATTAAAAAAAAGAAGAAATGATTAGAACATCATCATTTTTGTTACGACAATAACAACTAGAAATTTACCTCTTCGTTTTTTATTATTGAACCTTTTTTCCAATTTATCACGCATTGCGTTTATGAATACTAGGATGAGAGCGAGTAATAAACCAACAGCAATCGGGACACCTATTATGATCGGCAAAGTCGATGAAAATGGCACATCTGATGGTTTTGGTGTACTTTGATTAATCTGAGGGGCGGATGTATTTGAATGTGATGGTAAGGGTGAAAGTGTTGGCGTTGAAGACCTCGGTAAGTCGTTTCCGGATGTTAAATTTGTTAGTGGCAGCGGTGACAGTGGTGATGTTGATGAGGAAGACGTTGTCGGTGGTGATGATTGTGGTGTTGGTGCAGTGCTACTTGTGGTAGTGTAGTTATTTTGATTGTTATTGTCGGTGGTATTAGATGAGGTTTTTGGTGAGGGCATCGGTGATGCTTTTGTTGAGGGCGATTTTGGTGTTGACGTAGATGTGGATGTGGATGTTGTTGATGATGACGAGGGCGGTGCAGGTGTTGACGGTGAAGAAGAAGAAGAGAAGATGCCATCGGCGTTGATGATGTAGATGAAGACGAAGGCAGCGTATCCGTGGATGAAGAGGATGAAGGAGTTGAAGACGAAGGTGGTGAAGGTGGTGAAGACGATGAAGGTGGTGAAGGTGTATTCGACTCCACTGGTTTAAGGTTTCTCAATCCTTTTTTTTTTTTTGTTATAAAAGATAAACATTAGATAATAAACATCTCAATTAATCGGTGGATTCAATTTAATAATTATCATAATTTATTAAAAACTTAGTAATAAAAGATAATGTTATTCTTCTTAAAAGTTATGAATTCAAGTAATTGAGTCTGTTGTATATGTATATATTGTCAATAAATTAAAATAAATTTCAAACAAATACTACATTATAATTGTCTCATATTATTAAAATTATCGTTTTGGAAATTAGGACCAATTTAGAAATTGATCAATAGTTTGAGGAGGCCTAATGGAATTAGCCAATTAAAAGAAGAATGGCGGTCAAATCAGATTCCCCAAACGGTTTTCATTATCCGACAGCTATTGTAAAGATAAACCCACAAATTTTTCCAATAAAAGAAAGGGAAAACGAGAAAAAAAAAATTGAAAGGTCGCTTAATCTGAAAGCTGTGGAAAAGAGTGATTGCGAGGAAGGAAAATTTAGAAGAGAAAAAGTAAAAGGGAGAGGAATGGATCCAGAGCAAACATTTATGAGGGTTCAAGGGAGATTTTCTCAGATATTAACGCCAAGAGTGAGGGTAGCTTTGGAGTATATCTATCTCTTTATTGCCATTACTTCCTTCTGTGTTCTTGTTACTATGCATGCCAATTATGTCCAACAGGTATTTCAAGCTAAATTTTTCTGGGTATATCGTTTTTGGACTGTTTTAGATTCAATTGATGTTCACTGTTTATGATTCCGACTCGTTACGGTTTTTTTTAATTATTATCAAAGTTGAACTTGACCAACTTACTGACTTAATTTTATAATCAAAGTTTGAGACAACGGTTCACCTACTGCTGACCGTTTGATCAACTGATTTTAATTGTACAAATGATGATTGCAATGAATTAAAACTACCTTTGGAATAAGGTTTTTTTTTTCCAAATACTAGAAATAGTTTGGGATGGTTCCTTGTTTGTGACAATAGCGTCTGCAGGATTGCTAATAGCATTAAGGAACTAACGGTTATCTTCATAGGAATTGAACTAGGATGACGGTGGTAGGGGTTGATTACGGTTTGGTTTGATATGGTATGAATCGGTTATAGGTTTTTGCTCCACACTATAGTAGGAGGGATGGCCAACATGTGACTATTTTGTCCTTTTTCTCTAAAACATTTTTCTTGACATATAAGGAAAATTTGAACAATTTGTTTTGCTTTTCTTACATATGAAGCCTGGATGTTCGAGTGAGCTTTCTGGAATCGATTTAAATGAATTACAACTTATTCAGATTAAGGTAAGATATCAGCTTTTATTTTGCAATTTATTAATGATACATGAACTTTCAAGAAATTGGATATCAGATTCGTCCTTTGTTGTAGATAACCACTGCTGGCTTGTGGTCAAGAAATGAGTCTGAATCCTTTGTTGTAAATAAACCTGATTTGAAAACCGCAACTAAAAATGCGGAAGTTGCAAAAGTTGATGATGAAGGGTTGATGTTGCTGGATGCCAAGTTTTGGTTGAACTGGTTTGATTCTGGTGCTAGGAAGGGAAAATCAGCATTGAAGTTCTGGAATACTGATGGTGATCTTATTGAGCAGCATGCAGAAAGCACAACCAATGGTGAAATCTCTAAGCCAAATATTGACAATGTTGTTTCTAAAAGTGAGAAGGAGACACAAAATGGTTTCTCTTTATCAGCGAAACAGACATTTAAAGCAGCTGTTGTTCAGTTTGGCAAAAAGTGGTACAGACGTTTATATTTCATTTGGAGACATGCAGTTCAGACCTTCGGAAGTTTCCAGAAGTTGTTGGTGAGTGAACAAGGAAGCAAGCATTTCCTTTCTTCATGGCTTAAACTTCTCTTTGTTGAGTTCTGAACTTCTTGAGTGCAGAATATGACAGGTTTAAATCTAAATCCTGATGTCCCTAAATGGTTGCGTATACTGCACTTTAACAAGCTTAACTCAATCACAGGTAGATAACATCATAATATCCTCTTATTTTAGTTCTCTTGGTCTAATTGCGAGTATTTTAACTTCTGAGATGATCATGAATTCTTAGGTTTAATAAAATATTTGTGCTATTGGTTCAGTGCACTGGCTTGAGAAAAGAAGTAAAGCACTTGAACCAACTTATCTCTATTCTTTGGAAAAGGTATTTTCTTTCCCTGTCCGAACCTTCTCTTGTTTTGTTGAGTCTTTGATGCATTCAATGACATGTTGTGCGTGGATAACAAATATCCATCTTTTCAAGTATATGATACATATAAAAAAATGCTACTGCTGCAGGGTTACTTCTTGTTGCCTGAAGCGGCAAAGTCTCAGCATAACATACGTACTATTAATATTAGCATATCAGCTCGAAATCCCTGTTTTGGGAACAGGTAATATGTGCTGAACTTTAATATCTGCAACTCCCATTTTCATCTTTTTGTAGATTGATACATTTCTGTGGGTGCTGTTAGTAAACAGAATAAGAAAGCCATATATATTGATGCCATCTTATTTGCAGGTGGCAGCAGCTTCTCATCAATAGATTTGTTGGGTATGACACTATTATGATGAATAGTTTTTTGCATCAGCCTGGTCAAGGTAATATTTTGTATACGAATGCAGCATAACACTTTTCTTCGATAGCTTTTTGAGTTCTACATTATGTAACAACACATCTATCACGCAATATTTCATACAGTTCGTTAGATGTTTCTGTATTTCATTTTAAGGTTCTTTTATCTTTTCATGGTTAGCTTTCATTTTATTAGTCACGTAACATCTTTGATTGGTAATTTTCTTTATATTCAATAATCTTTAACAATCATGCCTGTAAGGTTATGTACTTAACTCTAGTGCTGATAGTGGTCAGTATGAGATTATAAGCTGACTCGCTGCACATCCTTCCAATCCTAATGGTGGCTTTTATTGTACTTACTGCTTTTCAGTCGGACCTTGTTGCTGATTTTTGGTACCTTGTATATAGCATATGACATGCTAAATTTAGATTAGATTAGCTTTATGCCAATGGGCTTTATGCATTAAGTGGGTTGTTGCATGTTTGTTTTTTGATTGGTGATGTTGAGGCTATTTTGCCCATCTTTGTTCTTTACACAAGTTTGGAAATTGTTTTGCAGGTTATCTTTATAATTTTCAGACCAAGGAGTTCTATAATCTTAGTTATGCACAAGAATTGCCAGATGGTTCTACAAGACTTGGAGGTTTGTAGTTTAATTTCTTCACACATCAAGACATTTGATTACACTAGCCATCTAATTCTTCAATACCTTATGTTATTCTTACTTGGGTGTGAATGCTTGACATGTGTATGAGTCCTACACGGATATGTTTAAGTTTTTCTAAGTTTCTTGTATGTTTGGAGGTTCTTTGGGGGGTCATATTTCCATAGTCATGTCGGATACGAGTTTCTGACATGTGTGCTTTAAGAAAAGAAAAAAACAAAGATTAGAAGCAACATAGACAACATCACTTGTGCATGTAACATTTTGCTATTAGGTTGCCCTTACATTTAAATGCCCTTGGAATATACCCGACTTTTTCAGAAACAATTTAACTAAAATCTAGCAAACCATGTCCAAGGATGTGGTTTTAAGTCGTGGCCCTTTTGCACTAGAAGTCTAGAACATGATAATAGATAATTGCCATGCTTCATTTCTATAATCTTATTTTGTCGCAAGTGGATGAAATTTTCTTTGGAGTTGCTTTTTATCTGGTTTCAATGCAGACTATCTCGTCACCAAGTGTGGTGTGCTCATGATGTCTTTGTTCGTATTTTTCACAACCACCATGTCTGTATCATTTACACTGAGGGAAACTCAGACTCGCATGCTTAAGTTCACAGGTTCGTTAACTTCTATTTTCTTGGCAGGGCATATGACATTGTGCAAGCAATGCAAGTTTGTGCAGCCATAGGATTGCATTCTTTCCAATTTGTTGAAGAGGTTCATGATTAAGAAATGGATACCAATTTTTCACTTTTGTTTAGACTCTCTTTGTTATGAGTTTTTGTCTATAATTGACTGGAGTCATTCAATCTGATTATATTGGTGGATGAATCTGTGGCTAGAGTGAGGTGGCAGCGGTTTTGACATTGTTAAAATGCATCGTTTTTCCTTCAGTCTTCAAACATGAATTGGATCTCTTTTTCTCAAATCATTGCAGTGCAGCTTCAACACCATGCTCGACATAGGCTTCCGACATTTCAGTTGATATTTGTTCACGTAATTGAATCGCTTGTATTTGTACCGGTAGGCATAAATCTTATATCAACTTATCACACAACAAATACTCTCCAAAGCATTTGCCATGAGCGATAAAGGATGTTATTGTTGTCTTGCAGATTATGATTGGCATCCTATTTTTTCTGTTTGAGTTCTACGATGATCAACTATTGGCTTTCATGGTTCTAGTTCTTGTCTGGCTATGTGAGCTATTTATACTGATCAGGTCCCTCTCTCACTCTCTCAACCTATGTTATTTGGATTCGGGTGTAAATGTCGGATGTGTCTGTTCAACATGCCTATATTTGATTGTTTTCTTTTTCCATGTATTTAGAGGGTCATTCAAGAGTCAAATCCTACCCCATGCTGAAATTGTGTTGGACACGAGTAATTTAAGAAAAATTAAGGGGGGAAGCTACACAGCTCTTGACTATAGCTTATAATCGTATCACTTAAATTATATCATCAATATGGCATCTTTTGTTTTTCAGTTGGGTGTGGATTAATATGCACAATGTATGAATATGCATCCAACGAGTTTACTTCTCGTTCTCACCTATTTAAATTATTTCTGTTTGCAGTGTTCGGACACCAATATCAATGAAGTTCTTTCCTCGCTTCTTTTCGCTCTATTTTCTGGTTTTTCACATTTATTTCTTCTCCTATGTATATGGTATGATCCAATACTTTCGTCATATGATTTGTTTTACTGGAAATTGTTTATATTATCTGAAATCTATATTTTAATTTCTCCAGGTTTTTCATATTTGGCTCTATCTACTGCCACAGCATTCATGCAGCACCTTATTCTGTACTTCTGGAATCGTTTCGAGGTAATAGTCATGGAACAAGCTTGCAATCTTCTTTTCTATGTTATGATTTGCATATAAAATTTTCTATCTACTCTTTTTATGTGCATATATAATTTAAAATTTTACTTAATTGTAATAACATGCATAATTTATAACATAAGAAGAAAAGATGATAATAAATAAACCAAGGGCCTCAAACCAGGTTAGTCGTTGGATATGAATATCTCAAACCGATATGTTTCAGAAATGGTTATGTTAAAATTTTTTAAGATTTTTATGCGTTTGGAGGTACTTGGTTATGTCCGGAGTAATGTAGTTCTCATTTATATTTTATTAAAATAAAAATTATACTTCCAGATGTTATTATAGGCATGTTACTCTTTTAGGTACCAGCAGTTCAAAGGTTTATGCAAAACAGGCGGTCTCAGCTTCAGCAGCATCCAGACTTCCATATCACCTCCTCTACCATACTTGCATCTACTCTACACATTAGAAGGTTGAACGCTCTAAATCCAGGCCTAGCTAATACGGATCCTTCCTCTGGGCTAGGGTCAAGAACTGGATCCAATCGAGCAGTGCCGGCAAATGGAGCTGGAGAAGCTGCTGGCCCTCAAGGACACTCAGGAAATGACAACGTGAACCAGACTGACAGCCCTGTGCATATTCCCAGTCGACCTGTGCTGCCGAGAGCCGAAGCTGGTTCTAATCCTGGGACTATAAGTTCATTCAACTCACTGTTGTTATGGATCTTGGGAGGTGCTTCATCTGAGGGTCGCAATTCATTTTTTTCCATGTTCCGGGATGTGAGAGAACAAGAGCCGGTTTACACAGACTCGCCTAGGCATGAAGATCGTGCAACGCAAAACATCCAATAGCCTCATGCATGCTGGGTGGCACTCTTAAAAACAATGGAGATGATACACGGTGTTAGTATTAGATGTTTGTATAGCTAATGTTCGAGTCATCTATACCAGAGATGAACATAACATGCATTCATACGTATATGGTACAAAATCAAATATTCTGAAATCTGTATAGTTAAAAACACTAAAAATTCACCTAGGAAAACTTAAAAAGAAGAGAATCTTGACATTGATGTCAAAATAAGCCAACCCTGCTGTTTTTTTAATGCAATTTTTCTCTTTAAAGTAGTACAATAAGTTTCAATTACAAACAAAGCAGCATATTTTAAGACAACTAAAGTACATTGCATGCTGCAAAAACATTACAATACCCATCATCTAGTGATACCTAACAAGAACAACCTTCCAATATACTGCACGCTTCCGACCGCTGTTTGTCGGTGAGACTCAGTGGGAACTTGACTAGAAATGTGATTCGGAGATCACCTCGATTGCCTTCTTTGGCCTTAGGCATCCCTTGGCCTTGAATCACCTTTAAATACCCTGGATATACGATGTCACTAACATATATACTCATTGTTTCCCCTCCAAGCAAAGGGACTGCAAGGTGACAACCTGTTAAGGCCTTCACCAATGGGATCTCAACTACTATCTCCAAGTCATCTCCCGTTCTTTTGAACAAGTGATGCCGCTGTTCTTGTATCGTGAATTTGATATCTGCTGGAAGATATCCAGGTTTTTCGTCGCCTTTGCCTTCGAAGATAACCTTTGTTCCTTTTGTCCATCCTGGCTTTATTTTTATTGTTTGCGTGTCCTCTTGTCTCACGATTATTCTGTCATCGTTTTACATGGAAAGTTAAATAAAGGTATTCATAGATGGAGCTAACTGGGATTTTGATAGGGTTTGGTTATGAATATTTGCATATAACAAGGAAAGGAAGTGGAGTTTCGTACCCTTCCTCGGAGATGACATCTTTGACTATGTTGATCCTCTTTACCGCTCCAAAGCAAAGCTCTTCCAAGGTGCATTCGAGTGTTTTCTCGACCGGCTGAGGTTTTCTCCGAGTCATGGATTGAGAGAATACAAGAGGAGTGGGACGACTCCGACTTGTACTTCTAGAACGGTTTTCTGTTTCTGATGTACCTTTTCGACTCGCACTTCTGGAACGGTGTTTTGTTTCTGATGTACCTTTCCGACTCGTACTTGTCGAGCGGTTTTCTGTTTCTGATGTGCCTTTCTGACTCGTACTTCTCAAAAGAGTGGAAGCTCGACTGACGCTAGCACTTGTCTTTCGTTGTTGTTTTTCTTGTTGTAGTTGTGACATTTCGTCTTCGCTTCGGCTATTTCGACTTAAGGTTCTCAAAAGCGAGGGTTTGGAGGGACTGCTTGATGATCGGCTCGAATTCTTTGACAAGTAGGTCGGTTCAGGCGTAGGTGTGTGACTCCTTCTACTCGAACCCTTCGCTTGAAGTGAAAATTGGCGAGAAAATACGGTTTCATCCGCGCTTAGGCTCTCTTTCTTTTCTCTTTTTGAAGGTTTCTCCCCTTTTTTCGATTTCTCTTCTTTCACCTTTTTAGTGGATGTCTGAAATTCGAAGAAAAAGAAAATCGAACATCAACATACATACAGACATATGTATAGAGATAAACCTTCAAAGGAAAATGAAGACATACATACATTATGGTTTGCATGGAAATTACCTGATCTGAATCATCATCCTTAAACTTGCGATCGTCTTGGTTGTTCTTTGGAGAATGTTTATGATCAGAGTACCATTTATTGACAAGAGATTTGTATGCTTTGCATGACTTGCCAATAATGCCATAAAGATCCGTCGCCGGACGAGGACGCTCGTGATCCTGATCACGATCACGATGACGATGAGAATCATCTCTATCTCCCATGAGACAGATTATAGGGTACTGAGAATTAATACGAATGTGTTACGAAAACAGCAATAAGCCAGAGATTCAATTTGTGGTTTAGGGTTGCAAAAGGAACGAGCAAAGAGAGAATGTTTTGTGAAAGGCCAAGGACTCGCAACCTTTTCTTTCCTTAATACAAACGAATTCTTAACCGTGCTTTGTTACAACTATATTTTGTTAAACACAATTTTAATCTACCTTCCATTCGTTTTTTTACAACTTTTAAACGGTTTTTTTTTAATTAGGATATAAACTTTTTATAAGGTTTGTTTACATTCATATATTTAAAATTGAGATTAACCATTATAAATAACAAACAAATGAATTAATAATAAAAATGCTAAATATAAAAATAATTGTTTGAAATATACCGTTTTTCTATTTAAGTGTTTAGATTAATTTTTAATTAGTTTAAGTGTTTAACGTTACAAATGTTATCATTTTAAATATCACGATCGTAAAGAAATTAAAAATTTTTTAGGTGATTAATTTGAAAAATCCCTTAACATAATTTAATTTTTTTAATAAATACAAATGAAACGTAAATAATTTGAAATAAAAGTAAACGATCAAGGTCCATTACTCCATTGGTTCAAGATCGGACCCTATTGACCTTAAATATCCTAAAATTTTAATGAGAAAAATTAGAGAGCTGATTCATGTAAGCAAAAAACAAATAAGACTCTCTCCCAAATCTGCAAGAAGATCAAAACAAGAAAATAAATAAATAAAAGGGAGAGAACTCAGCAGCATAGCATTCCGTATCGGCCTCGGGAATCTTTCAGATCCGAGCAGCCGTCCGATGATCGCAATGTCGTCCTCCGTCCGATCCTTCACTTTTCTCGCCGCCGTTTACCTCTTCCTCTCGCTTGCTTTCGCTTCCGAGTCAGATCACAAGGTGAATCTTTAGATCTCGTGTTATTCTTTCTCTGTTTCGAAATTAGATCTTTATACATTTTTCCTTGTATTCAAATCTCATTTCTTCTGAATGAAAACTCATATAATCATTTTTTATAATGTGATTGATATTCAGATTTCATTGATGCAGTATATTTTTTTTCTTGCAGTATCAACAAAATGATCCAATTACTCTATGGGTAAATAAAGTTGGTCCGTACAACAATCCTCAAGAAACGTATAACTATTACAGCCTTCCATTTTGTCAACCGGGTTCGAATCCTGCCCACAAATGGGGTGGTCTTGGTGAGGTCCTTGGAGGAAATGAACTGATCGATAGCCAAATTGATATTAAGTTCCAAAGTACGTTTTCTTTGTTTCTTTCTCTTGTTTGAGTCTTCATTTTGATTGCTGTAATTTTTTTAAAAGCAAATTTCCAAAAAAAAAATTCTTCTGCTCCTTTTTTCATCAACAGAGGATGTGGACAAAGGTGTCATTTGTCAACTGGAACTTGATGAAGCAAAGGTCAAGCAGTTCAAAGATGCGATTGAGAACAGCTATTGGTTTGAATTCTTCGTAGGTATGTTTTTCTTCTCATTATTTTACATGCACGAATAGGTCTAAAATGGTATTGATACTTGATAGATCAGTTAAGTACTTAAAATCTCTGGATCTGAAAGCATCAGAAGCGTGGATCTCATGGTAGAATAGTAGGTGGCCAACAAGAAATGTGATGCCATGTATGCCTTTGGGCAGAGCACACTCCGTATTGAATAAAATGTTATATGCATTTTTCGGGATTACAAGGAAATTTGTGGAAGCATTAGATGCTAGGTGGATAAGTTACTGCTGCATTACATTTGTTGGCTCATCAAACAATACTGCTATTCTTCATCAAATTCTCTAGTAATGATCCTCTATTTGCCTAGTTCTTTTTTCCCCTCTTCTAAATCAAAGAAGAGAAAAGTTTCTGATCTGCACTATTAAATTTTAAGGAGCATACCAAGCCTACATTCTTGATTGGACATGTTACTATGGATGGTTGCATCATACTAGCTAGAAATAAGGGTGGAATCATGTACGTAGATGCAGAGAGTGTGGATGTGTGGGTGCTTCTCTTGGTATTGTGTGTCTAAACACAAGCTTTAAGGATTATTTTGTGTAATATGGATTTCTTTGTTGAGCACTTACTCTTTATCATCCTTGCCTTCTTGTTGATGCAATGTCTTGTTCTCTTCGCGATGCTGAAAGTTCAGATGATCTGCCTTTATGGGGTATGTGATTTATCTACTTCCTCTTAATTTTTTCTGGTCTACAAATCCTTATCTACTTTGTTACCGAAGAGCATATCTTTGAACTTTTTAGGCTTTGTTGGGGAGCTGCATCCTGATAGGAACAGTGAAAATGGCAAGCATATCCTTTACACGCATAAGAATATTGTTATTAAATACAATAAGGATCAGGTTTGTGGTTTATGACATATATATGATTTCTGTTCCATGTTTTGGAATCTTCTGTTATCATAAACTGGTTTCTTTTGCAGATTATTCATGTCAATCTCACTCAGGAGGGTCCAAAACCACTGGAGGCAGGGAGAAATTTGGACATGACATATTCTATCAAATGGCTTCCTACTAATGTCACTTTTGCTCGTCGCTTTGATGTTTACTTAGACTATCCTTTCTTTGAACACCAAGTGAGTAGCTTTATCAGTGTCACTTTTGCGTGAGGTTGCTCTGTTTTCTTGTAATTTCCCAAGAGCTTTTCATGTTGCAATATGCAGATCCATTGGTTCTCTGTTTTCAATTCATTCATGATGGTTATCTTTCTCACTGGTTTGGTGTCAATGATCTTGATGCGAACTCTGAGAAATGACTATGCAAAATATGCTCGGGAAGATGATGATCTGGAAACTTTGGTGATATTACCTCCTTACTTTTTTTGCTTTTTTCCTTACGGAAATTTCTGTTTTCTGAAAATTGATGTTCTCCTTGCCTTTCCCCTATGCTCTCAGGAAAGGGACGTGAGTGAAGAGTGTGGTTGGAAACTTGTCCATGGTGATGTTTTTAGGCCTCCTAGCAATTTGGCTTTGCTTTCTGCTGTCGTTGGCACAGGCGCTCAGTTAGCATTGCTTGTTCTCCTTGTCATCTTGTTGGCAATTGTGGGAACTTTGTATGTCGGGTAGGTTAAGAAAATAGTATGAATTTCAAAATCCATGGGAGCTGTCGACATTTATATATTGCTGCTCATCATGGCCACTTTCATGTGCATATAATGTTGAACATAAATGCATAGTGCTACTCCATGAAGCCCTGTTTTATGAGCTTTTTGTTTTTTCTGGCATTATTTATTTTTTACCATGTTTTTTTCTGTTTTCTTTCCCCTCGTTTTTTCCCATAATGGTGACCACATGATTAGTTGGTTTTGGTGTTTCATCTTTCAGCTTCTTAATGCTAATAATCTCATATCCTGATTATTTTGTTTAGGAGAGGAGCCATTGTCACTACTTTTATACTGTGTTACGCGTTTACATCATTCATTTCCGGTTATGTGAGTGGTGGAATGTACTCACGATATGGGGGTATGTTCCTTTTCCCTTCTCATCTGACCTGCATTTAACCCTTTCCTTGTGGATCTTCTAAGAATTTGGCCTCTGTTCTGTTTTCCAGGTAAAAGTGGATAAAATCAATGATCCTTACAGCATCTCTATTTCCATTCTTGTGCTTTGGGATCGGGTTCATCCTGAACACAATTGCTATATTTTATGGATCTCTAGCTGCTATTCCTTTTGGTACAATGGTGGTTGTTTTCGTAATTTGGGCTTTCATATCATTCCCCCTGGCACTTCTCGGTACAGTTGTCGGAAGAAACTGGAGTGGTGCTCCAAACAATCCATGCCGTGTGAAGACCATTCCTCGCCCAATCCCGGAGAAGAAATGGTATCTTACACCCTCTGTGGTCTCTCTGATGGGAGGACTTCTGCCGTTTGGGAGCATATTCATTGAAATGTATTTTGTCTTCACATCATTCTGGAATTACAAGGTGAAATTCTTCTCCGAGGTTTTAATTGCTTGACAATGAGCATCTTTGGAGATTGAATCACATTTGCAATTTTTTCAGTAGTCTTAAATTATTTGGATGCATGTTTGATTACATACATAAAAATACACCTAATGGTTATGTACTATTTAAAAAGAAAAATATAGACAAACATAACCTTTCACACTTTCTTACGTTGTAAAATTGGTATTCTGTAGTATTTAATGTATTGCCACTGCAATGGAAAGGAAATAAAATCCGTAGGTCGGTAGATATTGGATTATAGTTACTCCAGCTTAGGCAACCATACTTCTGATGATATGATGAAAAAGTTTAGGGTTTTGTTTGTGTCTGTATTCAAGTAATTTCATGAAGTATACTTGTGTTTTGCAGGTTTATTATGTCTATGGTTTTATGCTGCTGGTCTTCCTGATTCTCATCATTGTAACCATTTGTGTGACAATTGTGGGGGCATATTTCTTGCTAAATGCTGAGAACTATCATTGGCAGTGGACATCATTCTTCTCTGCTGCCTCAACCGCTGTTTATGTGTATTTGTACTCGGTATACTACTACTATGTGAAAACCAAGATGTCAGGCTTCTTCCAGACCAGCTTCTACTTTGGATACACTTTGATGTTTTGTCTTGGTTTGGGAATTCTCTGCGGTAAGTTCTGAAATATATATAAAGAATCTAATCTAATCTTAATTGTAATAAATAAGATTACCGAAAACTTTTCCATGTGCTTTATTCCTAATAAGCATGTCCTCTCTTGCCTTTCCCAACAAGATCCCGAGTTGGGATTTTACTTGGCTGAGATTTTGGACACTTTTGCAGGAGTTTGAGATATCGAAACATCTCTAGACTACAAAATTTTGCCCAGCACTAGCCATTTTATCGTTTCTTTCATAGATCGGGCTGTGCGGATGGTGGTGGTTTATAAATAATGCATGGTTGCTTGTTTAACTTTCTCTCTGCTTGTCACCTATTGGTTTATGCAAAACATAGAACGGAGTTGTTAATGTCATCTCTTCATGTGGTTTTTGATTTCTTCCTTCTCGATACGCAGGAGCTGTTGGTTTTCTTGGTTCGAATTTGTTCGTAAGGAGGATCTACAGAAACATCAAATGTGATTAGAACTTTTGCTGTTGGAAAGTAGAACCGTTGATGCTTCCAGGAGCCCTTTTTCCCCTTTAGTTGTCGAGGCAATAACATCAAGAGGAAGCTTCAGTTATAGGGACCCAGCATTCCTACACGAAATCACAGGGCTTGCCGTCATCGGTTCTGCGGAATGGTAAGCCCCACGATTTTTGCTCCGCATTCCTTTTTATTTTCATCCTGGTTTGTACTCGGAAGCCCTGATTTAGAATTCAGATCATTGTTTTATAATTCAAAAAGATAGCTAAAAATATTAAAACTCGTCTCATTTTGTTACATGCTATTGTCTTTATCCCTTTGCAATAGATGCTCTCTGTGTAACAACAGATTATGGCTGATTTCCCTTTGGATTTGTTTTAATATTTGCACTATATTTTATGGGATAAGGGATTTTTTAAATTAATTATATTCATTATAATTTTACTAATATTTTATTTTCGTAATCCAACGATAAAAATTACCTGAAACAGTTTAAAATCCAACGATATTACCCAGATCATACGATAAAAGCTTTTCCATCACCGGTTTATAACTTCGATTAAAATCTAATTTAATAAACTCGTGTATTTATATCGATTTTGTCTTTTTAAATTTATATTTTAATATATTAGTAATTTGTATCGTATGATACAAGGTATTCATATTAAAATCCAAAAGGGAAAAAGTTCGGATTTAAATATAAATAGGCATGTAAACTGTAAAATTAAAACTTAATTTAGTCGTTTTCATATCTTAAAAAATTTAATATTTTTTGTTGATGATTTAAATATGAGAAAATAATCTCAGCGACAAAAATGCCTTATAATATACGATTTTAACCAATTTTTTTGGATTTGTCAAAATGACCAACTAAATCGCAATGCGATCGATAATTCGCAACGCGATCTTCGGTATCGTAAATCAGTTTCCAGATTCGCAACGCGATTCTGACTATCGCATTGCGATTTTCCAAATTCGCGTAGCGATTTTCCGACTATCGCAATGCGAATATGTAAATCGCAATGCGATTATGACTATCACAACGCGATTCTGACTGTCGCAACGAGATTCGGACTGTCGCAACGCGATGCTGACTATCGCAATGCGATTTTCAAAGCGTCATTATTATCGCAACGCATATTTTTTTTCAAATTCCAAACACGAATATTAATATATCGGAACACTGAACCGTCCACAGTATATCCCGTAATCGCAACTCATAACCTAAAACCCTAAATCACAACTCAGTCCCATCTCCATCTCTCACTCTCTAAGGCGACATCCGTCCCTATCTCCGACGAAATTAATCTCCATCTCCGGCGAAATACGTCTATCTCCATCTCTCAGAGCCACCCTCACAATCATTCACGGTCAGAAATGGAAAATCAACCAAATCAACCACCGAGGGTTAGTTTTTTTAATTTTTTTATTTTGAAATTTTTGCATTATTATTAGTTTTTTCATATTGAAATTGATGATAAGTTTACTGGTAATTTCAATAATAGATTAACCATTTCATTTAGATTGCTTATTAAATTCATTCGATTGCTGCCAATACTGCTAAACTGTTTAGTCTTTAAACCCTGTGAATTTAGTATTTGTCTTTATTTTGTCTTTTAGTTGAAGTAATGCAATCCATTCAACTTTCAATTTTAGTATTTGAAACCGAGAATCGCAACGCGAAACGAAAATCGCAACGACAGAATCGCAATGCGATTTTCATTTCGCGTAGCGATAGTCAAATTCGCGTTGCGATAGTCATTTTCGTGTTGCGATTTTCATTTTCGTGTTGCGATTTTAAGTTTCAGAAACTATTCTTCTTCTGCAAATTGAAACTTGAATGAATTGCATTACTTCAACAAAAATACAAAGACAAATACTAAATTCACAGTGTTGCAAATTTAAGTTTGAAGAATAAACTACTACTCTTTATGTTTATTGTTCTTGGTATATCTTCACAGTGTAGTTTTTGGTATATCTAACTTGGTATGTTTATTGTTTTTGTAGAACTTTTATTCGGCTCAATTGACCTTAAGAAATAAATTAAGCCTGGCTAAAACAATTGCGTCGAAGCTTTCACCTGCACAAAGAAAAATATTTGAGGATACTTGCTTCGGGCCATGACTGAAAGTACAACATCCGATGGAGATGCTATGTTGACCCATCTGTTTCTTCAAACCATGACTAGCGATCTACCAGAGACTATACAACGTCGTGATGAAGAGATATAGTTTGATTTTCCACCGGCGTATACATGTTTTGGGCGGGAGGAGTTTTGCTTAATCACCGGTCTATGCTTCGGACACGATGATGTAGGTCGGTACACTAGACATATTACCCGCCTATCATGGTTATCCCGGGTTTTTCCTGAGCTGTCAATGGAGAAGCCGAATTTACACGTGGAAGACTTGACGAGATTATTGAATAAGAAATATGGTTTTACTCGGATGGATGACGTCGATGTTGTCCGAGTATGCCTTTGATGATCGAAAAAGTTTGTGTGGCGATGGTTCCAAATACACTTTGTCAGGCTTTATTTGGCCTTTAAGGTAAGAATTTTTATATAATGTTTCCAAAATTATAATTAATTATTATTTAACAATTACTAATGTTTGTTATTATATTATTTGTATATTTGGATATTTGAGGCCTTTCCCGCCATGCAGACATATGCATTAAAAACTTCTAATGATATTCCTAGGGCTATTTCCTGGAAGAGGAAATACTTGCAGCAATGGGAAGATTTACTACCGTATACGACAATAAATAATGTAAGTTAACTCAAGTACTACCATATGTTTATAAACAAGTTATTACTAGTACACGTTTAACTTTGTTTGAGCTTTTATATTGTTAGGAGGCCAACACTCCATTACAGAGGCTGACACCCACAGAAGCTGAGCTTGCCACTGATTGGTGGCAAGCTAGTAAGCATTTTTTTGATGGCATGGATGATGAGCAGCCTCCACTTCGAGAGTCATCACCTCACCCAAAGCCATCACCCGATCGACCCGACTATACACCTCCACAACGAGAGTCATCACCTATTCTGTCACATCATCGAGCCTCTTCTCCACCATCACCTCATGATAGGCGACCGACAAAGATGCCACGACATTTATCTCCCTGTTCTCCACCTCCATGGGATGAGTTAGGGGAGTTATGTGATGAGGTCAATGCCTTGCGTGAGGAGGTCGGTACTTTACGCGATGACAATGGTGCATGGCGTGTTGAGGTGTCTACTTTACGTGGTGAGGTAGCCGCTCTACGTGAGATGGTAGCATCATTGCAGAATGAGGTTCATACTCTACGCAACGAGGTAAGTTTAATATTTTTCATATTTAACTTGATGATAAATTTACTCGTAATTTCACTTAGATTAACCATTTCACTTAGATTGCTTAGTAAATTCATTCGGTTGCTGCCAATACTGCTAAACTGTTTATTCTTTAACCCTGTGAAGTTAGTATTTTTTTTGTTGTCTTTTGGTTGAAGTAATGCAATCCATTCAAGTTTCAATTTGCAGAAGAAGAATAGTTTACTTTCGCAACGCGAAAATAACTATCGCAACGCGAATTTGACTATCGCAACGAAAGAATCGCAATGCGAAATGAAAATCGCATTGCGATTCTCTCGTTGCGATAGTCATTCGTGTTGCGATTTTAAGTTTCAGATTCTATTCTTCTTCTGCAAATTGAAACTTGAATGAATTGCATTACTTCAACCAAAAGACAAAGACAAATACTAATTTCATAGTGTTGAAAATTTAAGTTTCAAGAATAAACTACTACTTTTTATGTTGTCATTGAACCTGCACTAAACCTATATGTTGTCCTTTTAAATGTTTGTATAAGTGATTACTTCTAGAATGTTATCTGATGCATTTTGTGAACAATGATAGAATAATGACTTGGGTGAATACCGTGCAAGTTTGAAATATATTTGTCTTTGTTTTCACTATTTAATATCATGTCTGTTTATTTATTGATTTATGTATTAATTTATTTTTAGCGGCCCGCTAAGGTGGATGCTCTACGTCGGGTTTTTCTTGCAAGACGGAGTTCACGTATTAGACGGCGTGCATATGCCATTACGTCTCCGTTCACCCCAATAGTGCGAAGAATCCGTAAGAAAAAGCCCGACTCACCTGTCATCGTTCAAGAGGCCTCCCCTATCGTTCAAGAGGCCCCTATCATCCCTCAAGAGTCCTCTCCCACCGTTCAAGAGGTCACTGTCATCGTTGAATAGGTCCCTCCCAACATTCTAGAGCCTGATTCACACGGCGTAATATATCGAATTATTGAGAAACCCCCTCACGTGCCAGACATGATGGATGACTGTTGGCTTTCGTATAAGTTACCGGCCAGTACCATTTCGGCAGATGAAGTGGAGAGGAAACAACTACCGGAAACAATTCTGGATAATACCCTTTGGGCTAAGACCGCGGTTGATTTTTATCTACATGAGCGGAGCCAAGGGTTTTACGCTGAGATATACAAACTCAACGATGATATGCATTTGTTGATTGAACGGTCTTGGTTGGGTGTGTTATTAGGGGTTGAAGACAGTGGCTATTTCGATGGGGGGTAAGTCTTGTATTTCTTCTTGTATTTCATTTTGATTACTTTTTTTAAAATTTATGTAATTCACTAATATATGTCTTTTTTTGTAAAACAACATATTGATGCATGGGTGTCACATCTTCTAATAGTAAGGAAATTGAAGAAAAATAAAAAAATACGCGATATACAATTATGCCGACGTCTTTTCACGTAGTTCACTTGAAGAATCAACGACAGGAATCATATGTGTTGGCTAATGGACAAGCTAAATTTTATCATGCATGGTGGGAAGTCGATAAGGTTAGTATTTATTTGTTTAAATATTTTAAAGGTGTTCATAAATAAGTGCGTAATTTGAATTATTACATTTCTATGCAGGTGTTTATCCCTGTTTTGGAACGTACTCATTGGCTTCTCGCGAGCTTCAGCTCTCATCCCTAAAGACAATAGTATATGACAGCATGATAAATTACATATCATTGTCTGATTTGAGAGATATTATTAAGGGATGGAGCTCTCATTTGGCTAAATTCTTGGATGCAATTAATTATTGGAATTATTCTGGAAACAAGAAGTCAAAGAAGTTCAATGTTACAGTTATAAGAGACGAGACCGCGCCATAACAAACGAAGGAAGCCAGAGGGGATTGTGGTCCTCTCGTATGCATGTGCTTGGAGCGTTTGACGACAAGAAGTACACAGTTTCTACCTCCCACCGATAGAGATAGAGGTGCAGTAGGCTTGTGGTTTCGGCATTTTATAGCTAGAGCGATATATGCGAGACGCTGCCTACCTGCATCCGCGTTATGAAAGTGTCCATAAACAATTTGTAAGTCAAATGCAAGTGTTGTTAAGTACCTAGAATTCAATAATAATTTGTTGTTTGTTGGTTTTAGAATTGTAGAAAGTGTTGTTTGAGCAAATGTTTGGTTTCTGCAGGTTAATCCTGAAGTGAGCTGCGTGAAATTGATGTATGGGTGCATAAACAACTGTCTGGGGTACACTTTTTTTATTGTTTAATTGATTCTTAAAAGTCGGATTTGTTTAATTGATGAGGAAATTAGCAATTTTTGCTTGTTTAATTGATTTGTAAAAGTTTATTTGTTTAATATTGATGTAAATAATTCTTATTTGTGCTTGTTTAATTGATTGAAATATAAAAGTTGATTTGTTGATTTCAATATGCATCATATTGAAGGCAAAAGACTTGTTGAAGGTACACTTTCGTAACGCTAAACTCAAAATCGTAATGCGAAAGCCAAAATCGCAATGCGAAAGTCAATTCGCGTTGCGATAGTCTAATACGCTTTGCGATTTTCTCGTTGCGATAATCGAATACCCGTTGTGATAATCAAATTCACGTTGCGATAGTCAAATTCGCGTTGCGATTTTTTCGTTGCGATAGTCAAATTCGCGTTGCGATAGTCAAATTCGCGTTGTGATAGTCAAATTCGCGTTGCGATAGTCAAATTCGCGTTGCGATAGTCAAATTCGCGTTGCGATTTTTGAGTTGCGATAATCAAATTCGCGTTGCGATAGTCAAATTCGTGTTGCGATTTTTGAGTTGCGATAATCAAATCCGCGTTGCGATAGTCAAATCGCGTTGCGATATTCAAATGAATGTGTAATAAGTGATAACAACTGAACATATCATAGCAATGTTCAAACTCAAGTTACTAATACATGCGTAACTAAAAATGTTAAAAGTTTACACATAAAATACACATAATACAACGTTTTCATTTAAAAATACCTAAGTTAATAATCCCAAAAGGTGAAGCCGGTTGTGATTGGAATTTTGATTTTGATTGCAATTTTGATTTTGATTGCCTTTTTCTTGACACCATATGAGCTTTGGATTTTGGTGAGGATCCATATTTTGGTAGAGGAAAAGATGATTGTGATGGCACTGGTGATCCGCATGTCAACCTTGTATGACCACTTTCCTTGCACCGACTGCATGTCGATCTCTTCTTCTCTTCACCCTTAGACGGTATACGATCGTGACTTTTTGGTCGGCCAGGTAGTCTTCTGTCCATGGCTGGTGGCAAAACTGTTTGTAAGTCATATGGTATGTCCCACTCAGAAGAATGTGGAATAGGGTAGATAATCTCGACATAAGTCTGTCGATATACTTCTGTAGTATAGCAATCCATAGCGTATGCGCTTGAATCATCTTGGTTTAGATGAAGAACAACTTTTATAACATGCCCACATGGATAACCAGATGTTTGTCATTTCATACAACTACACGTCTTTGCATTTAGATCGACAAGCCCATTTAAGTTATTATCCAGTACTTCAAACAAAGTGTTTGAACATGGTTCAACTCTCCATGACGTTGACTTCACAACACGTTTCGTTATCTTTTTTTCAGTCCATGGTGTAACACGATGTTCCAATGTTCCTGTAAATTTAAATAAATAATACTTAGTAAAATATATGATAAGTTACGAATTTAAAGAAATAATACATGCATGGTTTCTTTTCTTGTAGTACCACTGTTGAATAGAGGCTCGAAAAAACTTCATTAACATAGTAATGGGTAATTTTTGGGAATGACGACTTAGAGCGTTGATTGATTCTGTACTATTAGACGTCATGAAACCATATCTTTCTCCAAGTTGATGTACTCTTGACCATCTTTCAAACCCGACATATTCTAGTGTTTGAGCACACTGAGGTAAAACACGTCTTAAACAATTTATATGCTTATTAAAATCCACTTCCCAATAAGCTTTTACAGCCTTCCAGTATGTACATTTGTGATTTTTTATACCAGCAGACCTTGATTTTAGATTTCTATATAAATGAACACCACAAAGTCCATGAAAAGCATTTGGGAAACACCTTCTAACAGCGTTGTCAATTGAGTTTGCCCTATCGGATATGATTGTCAGATTTCTAATAGGACCTATGCAATCCCTAAGAAGCCCTATAAACCATGTCCATGAATCCGAGGTTTCATATTTTCCAACCCCGTAAGCTATTGGCAGTATCTCATTATTAGCATCCATGGCTACTGCTAATAAGTTTACTCCAATGTATCACCTTTTAAATGTGCTCCATCAACTATAATAACTGGGCGCATGCAAGTAATAAACGAACGAATCTACAAAATCATATACACAAGAAATATAATCATTTAATTGTGAAATGCATGTAACTAACAAAAATGAGTTAACAAAAGTATATTGATTTACTAACCGCAGCACCAATGGCGATAAACAGCAACTCAAAGCGTCCATATCTATATGTTTTGATATGAGTTACCGACCCAAGATTTTTCAGTTTTAAATTGTGACAATAAGCCGACAGTTGGGCAAACGATGCTTCTGGCGACCCCCTCAACAATTCCAAGGCATAACATTTGGCTCTCCAAGCTTGAGAATATGAGATACTAATCTTGAACCGAGCATTCATGTCAGTCATAATTTCATGTCCCCGATATACCCTGCCATTCAAAAACATTAACTCTGTAACACCCCAACCCGTATCCGACCCAGATACGAATCCGAGGTGTCACATTGACCTTTTAAAACATGTACTTGTATAAAATAGTGAGTAATTTAAAACTTTTATAACATATAAATGACTAATTTACATAAAAGACATTTTCATTATTACAAAATCAATCAGAGCGTGTATATTTCACTTATTTATTTACATATAACTATTCAAAACATTTATAAAACTGTTCATAGCTTAAACAATATATTCTTTTGAAAATATGCCAACTAGAACTTTATATACTAAACTACATATTATTCACATCTTTTCTGATCTGACCTTTAGTAAGGAGAACTGACCTGTCTTGCTCCACATTGCTCTTTACTCTTCTCGAAACCTACGTGTAAATCACTTACACGCTAAGTCAAAGACTTAGTGAGGCATATAAACATATAAGGTAAACAATAACTAATAATCATACCTAAACAATTACTACTATCATTTCATACCACTCATACTTTTACATGTAACAAATATATGCATACATATATGTCATTATCATTCATATCTCTTTTCTCATGTTCCTATGATCTCTTATGTCCATATCATATAACATATACCATAACCAATTGCACATATACATATCATGTCATGTAAACTATATATATATACTATCATTGATTCCTTTCATCGTATGGTCTTATAAGTTACCATTTGTACAATCAATATCACACATGAAATTCCACAAGGAAACAAACATATTATCATATCACTTTATTAATATTATCTATTTAATAGCCCATGATACACATGTGAGAACTAAAGATATGCGAGTACATAGAGGTTGTGCACTAATGCTGTCACCACATCTCATATAATTGAACCGAAGTGCCACATATAATTACACCGGAGTGCCGCGTAGAATTGCACCGTAGTGCCATATAATAATGTCCATAAGGACCACATATCATTCCTTAAGAATCATATACATATACTAGGGATCAAGTATGTGTCTCACCAGACTTCACACATGTTCCAAAGAATACATATATGTCCCGAAGGACCACATATCATTCCTTAAGAATCATATACATATGCCAAGGATCAAGTATGTGTCTCACCAGACTTCACACATGTTCCAAAGAATACATATATGTCCCGAAGGACCACATAGACCCTCGACTCTTGGCATGCCAACTATATCCCTAGCTCTCATGACACATAACATGGGCATTATCTTTTATATCCTTTTACATATTCATGTAACCATATCATATATTCATATAAGCTCATGGTTTCATTCACATATACATGTAATCACGTAGTTCATGTCAATTCTCATATGAGTTCATATTCATATAAATATAGGATTCACCCTCATGTATCACATATACTTTCTCTTTCATATGGCTCATAACATTTCTCATGTGTTCATATGACATGTAAATCATTGTCATCTTATCATGTTATCACATAAAAATATCATCTTACAATACATACAAAACACATCAATACATATATTCACATATACCTATCATTTCATTATCCTTATTATTATTCTTATCATCATCATTAATCCTTTTTACTTACCATATTCATATCAATAACACATATACTCATGCACACATATAAATCATAACAAATACATACTTCTAGGAATTCATGTTTTTCACTATTGGAAATAGACTTATCACAAGTCTTATTTTCCCTTGAACCTCATATACTAGAGAATGTGCACTCACCTTAGCCTTGTTTGCTTTGAATCAATCTTAATCCTTAGATTGTTCCGGAACAAGCTTCATTCTATATCTACATCATAATAATACATTGATACATATCAATATACTAATTGATATCTTCTAAATTGTCACTTCTTAGGCTAAAAGAAAAGCTCATTTCATCTTTTAATGAAGGTATGCATCGATGCACTACCTGTGCATCGGTGCATAAAATACATTCGATGTTTGTTTATTACTGGGATGCATCGATGCATGCCTTATGCATCGATGCACCAATTTTATTCGATGTTTTTAGATTAAAAGAGTGCATCGATGCACTACCTGTGCATCGATACACCTTCAAACAATTTCTGGGTTTTAACCTTGATGCATCGGTGCACTATGAATATGCATCGATGCACTCTGCCCAGAATCCTCTTTTTGAACCCGAAAATTCATTCTTTTTGGATTAAATCCTTCATATTTCAACCCCTTTCATATTCCTAACTTACATATACATACTTAAACTCATAAATCAATCAAATTCCTTATCAATCTTCAATTGTCTTTCAAGAATCACCAAACTTTTATTTCATCCTTACTTGACTGACTCCAAAACTTCCTTAATACATATAAATCTTTCTTCATTTCTCTGACTACATCCACTTGACCAAGAAACATAACCTTGAATCTTCATCATAACTGATTAAACATACACTTTGCATAACTAAACAATTTCTCATATTACCTGACATACCTTTCTTACTTCTGGTTAAACTTATAACCTATATCTCAACATAATCTTTATCACATCTAATTCTTTAAACTTCATCCTTTCATTTTCTTCATAAATCAAAATCTTCTTATACACCAATCATATTTCTTTCATGTTCACATACTCTTTTCCTATCACTTAAACTTATCTCTAATTACCAATCTTTATTATATCTTTATAACTTTACTAATCAACTTCACTTATACAGAACCTCATTCTTATCGTATCTTGCTTGTATTTTCTTCCTTCAAAACTTTCTTTAAAACACATAAATATTTATCTCAATGCCTATATCATATATATATGATCAAAATACACAACCACATCCAGATTCATATCTCATTTGATTAACTTACTTTATGTTTCCTTCAAATCTGATAATTTTAACATCCATGCCATTACAACTAATTAATAACAACTTTTCAATCTAGGGCATAAGCCCTGATCAAATTAATCATAAACATCATTTCAGTTAAAATCAACCCAGTGTAATTCACTTATTGAACCCACTCTCATTCATATACAGTATTATGCCTTGTCTCCTTTATTACCTTTCATTTCAATGATTAAAATACATAACCATATCTCAATCCACACCATGCATAATTAGCTTACCCTGAAATCATCTTCTAATCCTTTAACTTTAATACACTATTATCTTATAACTCTGTTAGTCAACATCGATTCTTCAAATCTAAAACGTAAACTTTCATCGAACCATTTATATATATTCTTTGCAGTCAGAATTATTTTAACAATAGTTTAATCAACTAATCAAATAAACATTCAATCTCATACACCATATCACTTCCATTGTTCAAGCTTAACATTCTAACTTCATTTATTTATAAACTGATCATTGATGTACCCATACTTAAACTCTTCTTATCAATCCTTAGTTTTACTCAAACATATAAATCCTCACTTCCTTCACTATTTCATATTTCTATGATCAGAATATATATACAATTGTATCCATATCCATTTCATATTTGGTTATCATAACCTACCATATCTTGAAATCTTGTAATTTCAATACATTCCATCCCATAATCTTGTTAGCCCACGCTAACTCTTTCCATCTTAATTATAAAAACAGTATCTACCTCACTTGATACATTTAAAATACTTCTTATCCTTCACATTATTTAATTTCTAGGAAAACACTTAATCAATTCCTTGGTCTTTATCCATTTGTCCTTTTATAATCCGCATTGTCTTATACATAACTAAACATATCATGTTCTTCATACTCCCATGCTCTTTTATATCACATATATTTATCCTTAACTATCACTCCTTATCACATTTTCATTACTTTGATAGTCAACTTTACTTGCACAAAACCTTACTCTTTACCATTCTTATACTTATGTTTTCTCCACTTGTTTCAAAAATCACCAGATTTCAATACTCATCTAATCCATTTAAAATACTTTTTCTGCTTCGATTTATATAACTTCTAAAAGAGCTTTTAACCCAATTCACAAGGGTTGTCTTTAACCCTGACTTATCCTCAATTAACTCTTTGTTTAATCTTTCAAGATCAAACCTATGTTGGAGTCTGTCGAACTCTCATCTGATTTGATTCTCTGACGGAGAATACAACTAATTCATGTCTGGTTTAAAGTTGAACCAGAATCTCTACCTTTCTTTGATGGTGCTAAATTCTATGAAGCACTAATTCTCTTAATCATCTGAATTTTTTTTTCAATCCTTTTATTCTTAGCTTTCTCTAGAGCTTTAACACGATCAACCATTTCTTGAAATGAGAACAATTTCAAAACCAGTAAAACTCTTTTAATTTAAGGCACAAGCCTTAAACAATCAATCACATGTATCCTTTTTATCCTTCTTAATCAGAATCAATTCAATAATAAATCTGCTTAACTTATCAAACTTACTTTCATACACATGCATGGGTAATTCCTTTCTTCAAGCTCATATATTCGAGCTTCATTTATCTGCCATACTCTAACTTGCCAAAGTAGTAACGAAACTACTCAATTTAATTTCTCCTCTTTGGAGAAATAAAAACCTTCTATCATATCATCAAACCATAGGTCTGTAACAACAGAACCTTCCTCAAATCTATCCTTGAACTCGGGTGCTCTTAACTTTTCAACTATTTCGATACATTCATTCTATGAGTTAAAAAAGATATAAATTGAAAATTCATCAGAATATTCTTCAACATGGTGAAGACATCCCTAAGTTTATACAGGCACTTCCTGAGGTTTTTCGCTCTTCTCCCTGCCTGGCCAGGGCAGGTGAATGTTATTACCTTCAGTCTATTACCTTGTGCTTCACTTTGGAAGCTCTCATGATCATACATCTAATATAACATAACATTTTAATTCTATTAGCAAGACAATATAGTCCTTACACTATCAGATCAGAAATTATTCACTTTATGTTGGCATGTATACTTTTTAAAACACTTTTTACTTCGATTGATGCCTAGAATCGGCTAAACCGTAGCTCTGATACCATTAAATGTAACACCCCAACCCGTATACGACCCAGATACGAATCCGAGGTGTCACATTGACCTTTCAAACTTTGACTCTTATAGAAAAATAGGGAAATTTAAAACTTTTATAACATATAAATGACTAATTTACATAAAAGACATTTTCATTATTAAAAAATCAATCAGAGCGTGTATATTTCACTTATTTGTTTACATATAACTATTCAAAACATTTATAAAACTGTTCATAGCTTAAACAATATATTCTTTTGAAAACATGCCAACTAGAACTTTATATACTAAAATACATATTATTCACATCTTTTCTGATATGACCTTTAGTAAGGAGAACTGACCTGTCTTTCTCCACATTGCTCTTTACTCTTCTTGAAACCTACGTGTAAATCACTTACACGCTAAGTCAAAGACTTAGTGAGGCATATAAACATATAAGGTAAACGGTAACTAATAATCATACCTAAACAATTACTACTATCATTTCATACCACTCATACTTTTACATGTAACAAATATATGCATACATATATGTCATTATCATTCATATCTCTTATCTCATGTTCCTATGATCTCTTATGTCATATCATATAACATATACCATAACCAATTGCACATATACATATCATGTCATGTAAACTATATATATATACTATCATTGATTCCTTTCATTATATGTCTTATAAGTTACCATTTGTACAATCAATATCACACATGAAATTCCACAAGGAAACAAACATATTATCATATCACTTTATTAATTTTATCTATTTAATAGCCCATGATACACATGTGAGAACTAAAGATATGAGTACATAGAGGTTGTGCACTAATGCTTATCATTTATAACAATTCAATTTACTTATTCATATTCTTTCTCTTATGAACACATATCTTTTCTTTTCAGTCGCGTACCAAATATACGTGTAATCATTGATCTTATAATCACATGTCCATTCTCTTCATTCACATACCATATGTATGTGTAAACATATATATCATAAACATGTATTTATGAACCTCATATCATATCACATATTCACATAAACATATAATCCACTTTCACATATCACTTAACATATTTTCTAATATGACCACATAACTCATATTACCTATCTCATGTCATATTCTCATGTATTTACACATGTTCCAAAGAATCATATACATATACTAGGGATCAAGTATGTGTCTCACCAGACTTCACACATGTTCCAAAGAATACATATATGTCCCGAAGGACCACATAGACCCTCGACTCTTGGCATGCCAACTATTCTAATCATTCAATTGATTCAGAACGGGATCACGTTCTATATCTACATAATCATACATAGATCTATATTAAAGTATATTAGTTATAATACTAAAATAGATCTATGTATGATTATGTAGATATAGAACATGATCCCGTTCTGAATCAATTGAAGGATTAGAATAGTTGGCATGCCAAGAGTCGAGGGTCTATGTGGTCCTTCGGGACATATGTGTATTCTTTGGAACATGTGTGAAGTCTGGTGAGATATATACTTGATCCTTGGCATATGTATATGATTCTTAAGGAATGATATGTGGTCATTCGAGACATATATGTATTCTTTGGAACATGTGTGAAGTCTGGTGAGACACATACTTGATCCCTAGTATATGTATATGTGGTCCTTATGGATATTATTATATGGCACTACGGTGCAATTCTACGCTGCACTCCGGTGCAATTATATGTGGCACTTCGGTGCAATTATATGAGCTGTGGTGACAGCATTAGTGCACAACCTCTATGTACCACATATCTTTAGTTCTCACATGTGTATCATGGGCTATTAAATAGATAATATTAATAAAGTGATATGATAATATGTTTGTTTCCTTGTGGAATTTCATGTGTGATATTGATTGTACAAATGGTAACTTATAAGACCATATGATGAAAGGAATCAATGATAGTATATATATATATAGTTTACATGACATGATATGTATATGTGCAATTGGTTATGGTATATGTTATATGATATGGACATAAGAGATCATAGGAACATGAGATAAGAGATAGAATGATAATGACATATATGTATGCATATATTTGTTACATGTAAAGTATGAGTGGTATGAAATGATAGTAGTAATTGTTTAGGTATGATTATTAGTTATCGTTTGCCTTATATGTTTATATGCCTCACTAAGTCTTTGACTTGGCGTGTAAGTGATTTACACGTAGGTTTCGAGAAGAGTAAAGAGCAATGTGGAGCAAGACATGTCAGTTCTCCTTACTAAAGGTCAGATTAGAAAAGATGTGAATAATATGTATTTTAGTATATAAAGTTCTAGTTGGCATGTTTTCAAAAGAATATATTGTTTAAGCTATGAACAGTTTTATAAATGTTTTGAATAGTTATATGTAAATAAATAAATGAAATATATACGCTCTGATTGATTTTGTAATAATGAAAATGTCTTTTATGTAAATTAGTCATTTATATGTTATAAAAGTTTTAAATTACTCACTATTTTATACAAGTACATGTTTTAAAAGGTCAATGTGACACCTCAGATTCGTATCTGGGTCGGATACGGGTTGGGGTGCTACAAACTCAGCCAGAAAACCACCCAACACCTTTTTGTTTGCCTGTCTATGGTGAGGAAAAACTTGGGTTCTTGAACATGTATGTTTATCAATAAAAGTCCTAACTTGAAACATTTCGCAATCTTTTATCCTCTTTGCAATTATACGCCACGTACAGTTTTTGTCAATCATGCATATTGTTTCGAAACGATCTTTGCTTGATTTGTTAACTTTTAGTTGATAGTCATCTTCCACACATTTCGTATACAAAGCTATCTTCAAGTCTTCCTTTGTATCAAAACAATCATCTTTCTTGATACGAATAATTTTTGTGTAACAATCAACTGCTATTTTTACCAACTCTTCTTCCGGTATCTGAAGTAATTCTGGCATATTCCAGTTATACTCCCGTGGCATTTTCTTCGGGGATTTCTTCTTTTTCTTCTTCAGGGTTATATGAATTACAGAATGGATGTTCAACATGTTCATTCACAGTCGTAACTTCCTCCTCATTATCATCAACAACATCTTCCTCGACAGCGGTTGTTTCATCATCAAAATTCGGGTATTGACCAATATCAAAATCATTACACGCAAGGTCTGTTTCTTCTTCTGAAACATCATCAAAATCCGAGTATTGACCAAGATCAAAGTCCGGGTATTGACCAAGATCAAATTTCGAATACCGACTAGTACTCACAATTTTTTCTGTTGGCTCATCATCGTCTAACTGGTTAATACGAAAACCGAAATTTGGTGCTGAAAGTTGATTGGGATTTGGAATAGGGAAAGGTTGTGGGTTTTGAGATTGTGTTTGGTATTGGAAATGTGGTGAAACAAAATTTGCTTAGTGATGAAATTGTGGTGGAAGCATTAAATTTTGAGCACCATAAATTGGGGTTGAAAAACTACTGACCCAACTTCACTACTTCTAGGTTCAACAACATACAATGTAACATCATCTTGTGAAACACTAATGTAAGCAATGAATCGTTCAACATCTTCATTGTCGGTTAACAAATAAACTTTACCTTTTCTCTGATATGATAACCTAAATCCACTTAAGGGCTCTAAATTCAATTTATTTGTAACACATAACATTAGAGTTTCATAAGTTAACTTTTTTAATGACAGTTTTAGTTGAAGATTCATGGGTAAAGGCATATATTGTAAAACACCATGAACATTCTCCCATGACCCTCCAAAACACAAATCTATCCAAACATGATCAACATTAGATGATTTCATTATTGTAAATTAATTTACTAAACAAACGAGCTATGAAACTAAAACCTGTTGCCGGATGGGGAAGGATGTTGTTGGATATAGGAACGGATGTCACCGGAGAGAGTGATAGATGGAGATGGAATGAGTTGTGATTTAGGGATTTAGGTTCTGAGTTGCTTCTGCTGCGTAGTTATATACCCAAAACATTTGTGTTGCGAAACTAAAACCTGTTGTGAATTTGAAATTCAGTGTTGCGACAGTCAGAATCGCGTTGCGATAGTTAGAATCTCGTTGCGATAGTCAGAATCACGTTGCGATAGTCATAATCGCATTGCGATTTACATATTCGCATTGCGATAGTCGGAAAATCGCAACGCGAATTTGGACACAATGCGATAGTCAGAATCGCGTTGCGAATCTGGAAACTGATTTGCGATACCGGAGATCGCGTTACGAATTATCGATCGCATTGCGATTTAGTTGGTCATTTTGGCAAATCCAAAAAAAGTTGGTTAAAATCGTATATTATAAGGCATTTTTGGTCAGGTTATTTTCTCTTTAAATATAAGATAATAGTTTATCACAATTGATGTGGACGGAAAAACTTATATGCGGAGTATTTGAGAATTGTGAAAAATAGAAAGTGAGAAAAGAGATTTAATTGTGAAGAGGTGCATACAAAATACTAAATA